>NC_056429.1:81249944-81594944 GCF_018296145.1 Oncorhynchus tshawytscha | reverse complement strand
TCTTATAGCGCCTGGAATCTTATAGCAACTAGAGTCTTATAGCCACTGGAGACTTATAGCCACTGGAGTCTTATAGCGCCTGGAGTCTTATAGCCACTGGAGTCTTATAGCCACTGGAGTCTTATAGCGCCTGGAGTCCTATAGCCACTGGAGTCTTATAGCCACTGGAGGCTTATAGCCACTGGAGTCTTATAGCACCTGGAGTCTTATAGCGCCTGGAGACTTATAGCCACTGGAGACGTATAGCCACTGGAGTCTTATAATCACTGGAGTCTTATAGCCACTGGAGTCTTATAGCGCCTGGAGGCTTATAGCACCTGGAGTCTTATAGCAACTGGAGTCTTATAGCCACTGGAGTCTTAAAGCCACTGGAGTTTTATAGCGCCTGGAGTCTTATAGCGCCTGGAGTCAAATCAAATCAAATCAAATCAAATCATCCTCTTATTGCGCCTGGCGTCTTATAGCCACTGGAGTCGTATAGCACCTGAGTCTTATAGCGCCTGGAGTCTTATAGCCACTGGATTCTTATAGCCGCTGGAGTCTTATAGCGCCTGGAGTCTTATAGCGAATGGAGTCTTATAGCGCCTGGAGTCTTATAGCCACTGGAGTCGTATAGCCACTGGAGTCTTATAGCCACTGGAGTTTTATAGCGCCTGGAGTCTTATAGCCACTGGAGTCTTATTGTGCCTGGAGTCTTATAGCCACTGGAGTCGTATAGCGCCTGGAGTTTTATAGTCACTGGAGTCTTATAGCCACTGGAGTCTTATAGCACCTGGAGTCTTATAGCCACTGGAGTCTTATAGACACTGGAGTCTTATAGCCACTGGAGTTTGATAGCGCCTGGAGTCTTATAGCCACTGGAGTTTTATAGCGCCTGGAGTCTTATAGCCACTGGAGTCTTATTGCGCCTGGAGTCTTATTGCGCCTGGAGCCTTATAGCCACTGGAGTCGTATAGCGCCTGGAGTTTTATAGTCACTGGAGTCTTATAGCCACTGGAGTCTTATAGCCACTGGAGTCTTATAGCACCTGGAGTCTTATAGCACCTGGAGTCTTATAGCACCTGGAGTCTTATAGCCACTGGAGTCTTATAGACACTGGAGTCTTAAAGCCACTGGAGTCTTATAGCCACTGGAGTCTTATAGCGCCTGGAGTCTTATAGCGCCTGGAGTCTTATAGCGCCTGGAGTCTTATAGCGCCTGGAGTCTTATAGCCACTGGAGTCTTATAGCCACTGGATTCTTATAGCCACTGGAGTCTTATAGCGCCTGGAGTCTTATAGCGCCTGGAGTCTTGTAGCGCCTGGAGTCTTATAGCCACTGGAGTCGTATAGCCACTGGAGTCTTATAGCCACTGGAGTTTTATAGCGCCTGGAGTCTTATAGCCACTGGAGTCTTATTGCGCCTGGAGTCTTATAGCCACTGGAGTCTTATAGCCACTGGAGTCTTATAGCCACTGGAGTCTTATAGCACCTGGAGTCTTATAGCCACTGGAGTCTTATAGACACTGGAGTCTTATAGCCACTGGAGTTTGATAGCGCCTGGAGTCTTATAGCCACTGGAGTTTTATAGCGCCTGGAGTCTTATAGCCACTGGATTCTTATTGCGCCTGGCGTCTTATAGCCACTGGAGTCGTATAGCGCCTGGAGTTTTATAGTCACTGGAGTCTTATAGCCACTGGAGTCTTATAGCCACTGGAGTCTTTTAGCACCTGGAGTCTTATAGCACCTGGAGTCTTATAGCCAATGGAGTCTTATAGCCACTGGAGTCTTATAGCACCTGGAGTCTTATAGCCACTGGAGTCTTATAGTGCCTGGAGTCTTATAGTGCCTGGAGTCTTATAGCCACAGGAGTCTTATAGTGCCTGGAGTCTTATAGCCACAGGAGTCTTATAGTGCCTGGCGTCCTATAGCCACTGGAGTCTTATAGCCACTGGAGTCTTATAGCCACTGGAGTCTTATAGCCACTGGAGTCTTATAGCGCCCGGAGTCTTATAGCCACTGGAGTCTTATAGCGCCTGGAGTCTTATAGTTCCTGGAGTCTTATAGCCACTGGAGTCTTATAGCCACTGGAGTTTTATAGCCACTGGAGTCTTATAGCCACTGGAGTCTTATAGCCACTGGAGTCTTATAGCCACTGGAGTTTTATAGCCACTGGAGTCTTATAGCACCTGGAGTCTTATAGCACCTGGAGTCTTATAGCGCCTGGAGTCTTATAGCCACTGGAGTCTTATAGCGCCTGGAGTTTTATAGTCACTGGAGTCTTATAGCCACTGGAGTCTTATAGCCAATGGAGTCTTATAGTGCCTGGAGTCTTATAGTGCCTGGAGTCTTATAGCCACAGGAGTCTTATAGTGCCTGGTGTCTTATAGCCACTGGAGTCTTATAGTGCCTAGAGTCTTATAGCCACTGGAGTCTTATAGCCACTGGAGTCTTATAGCCACTGGAGTCTTATAGCCACTGGAGTCTTATAGCACCTGGAGTCTTATAGCACCTGGAGTCTTATAGCCACTGGAGTTTTATAGCCACTGGAGTCTTATAGCCACTGGAGTCTTATAGCGCCTGGAATATTATAGCCACTGGAGTCTTATAGCCACTGGAGTCTTATAGCGCCTGGAGTCTTATAGCCACTGGAGTCTTATAGCCACTGGAGTCTTATAGCGCCTGGAGTCTTATAGCACCTGGAGTTTTATAGCCACTGGAGTCTTATAGCCACTGGAGTCTTATAGCGCCTGGAGTCTTATAGCCACTGGAGTCTTATAGCACCTGGAGTCTTATAGCCACTGGAGTCTTATAGCCACTGGAGTCTTATAGCGCCTGGAGTCTTATAGCCACTGGAGTCTTATAGCACCTGGAGTCTTATAGCCACTGGAGTCTTATAGCCACTGGGGTCTTATAGCGCCTGGAGTCTTATAGTGCCTAGAGTCTTATAGCCACTGGAGTCTTATAGCCACTGGAGTCTTATAGCGCCTGGAGTCTTATAGCCACTGGAGTCTTATAGCCACTGGAGTCTTATAGCCACTGGAGTTTTATAGCCACTGGAGTTTTATAGCCACTGGAGTCTTATAGCCACTGGAGTCTTATAGCCACTGGAGTCTTATAGCCACAGGAGTCTTATAGTGCCTGGAGTCTTATAGCCACTGGAGTTTTATAGCCACTGGAGTCTTATAGCCACTGGAGTCTTATAGCGCCTGGAGTATTATAGCCACTTGAGTCTTATAGCGCCTGGAGTCTTATAGCCACTGGAGTCTTATAGCGCCTGGACTTCTCCGTCTTCTCCTCCACTCTGTGTATCACCACTTGGGTGATGCCTCAGCAGCTGTGGGTGCCAGAAAGCTCACCACACAAAGTTCAGAATAGTAGCCAGACATCCTCACTATGAGCCCTCTGCCTCAGCACTGCTGGATTCCTCCATCTCCCATTCCTCTCACACTTCAGACCTTGGGTTGTGGGGTTTGGGCTGGGCCTGGGGCCGGGTTATAGTAACTATAACCCGGCCCCAGGCCCAGCCCAAACCCCACGACCCAGCCCAAACCCCACGCCCCTAGCCCAAACCCCACGGCCCAGCCTTAAACTAGAGTGGAATTGGATAATCTCCCTAAAGGCCAGGTTCCAGCCTATAAACCCTTGTCTAGACTCTAGATTCCCACTACTGCAGGCCAGGCATGGCAGTCCCACTGAGCGCCAATCACCTGTCTGCCCTGTTCAATTAGACAGCTCATCAGCCAATCACTAGACTGCCCTGCAGACAGCTCATTATGTCTCAATTAGACAGGTGCAGCTCCACAGACAGCTACGGCTGCCCCAGTGTGTGTGCGTGTGTTTGTGTGTGTGTGTGCACATCTAGTCGGCTACCCATCCGGCCTCATAATTAACATACAAGGAGTAATCTAGATATGGTTGTTGGCAATTATAAAAGACTACAGACACTAAACGGGACACCCCTTATCACTTGATTGCCTCTGATTGAAATCCTATAATTGGAAGCAAAAATGAAAAAATAAATAAACCAATAACTAATAAATAGGATCCAGTAAGGTGATGTAATTGAACAGTTATGAATTCATTTTCATCAGAGGCCACTCCTCAAATTATGTTCTCAGAAGATCAGGAACTGGCAGCCAGGCAAAACAAAAAAGCTTGTACTGTCAAACCCTGTGGGCCCTGGTTAAAAGTAGTGCACTACATAGGGAATAGAGTGCCTGTTGGGACACAACCCAGGTATAGCAGATTATTATTATTATTTATTAATTTTTTTACAGTTTTTCTCTTTCCAGTACTGCGCAGATGTTGACAGTACTATGGGGTTGAAAGGCCCTGGTGTTTTCCCTGGCTTAAAAATAAAACCTGTTTTTACAAGGTAACGTGGGTGTAAAAGGAGAAAGTTACAACATACTGGTGGAGTAATATAGAGTCCAGACTGGAAGACTGCCAACCAGCCAAATACTGGGCGCCCGAGGCAATTACTCAAGATACAGTGGATTAAAGCAATTATTGTCCTGTTGTAATGTTGTTCAAATTAGAAGTCTACTACTACTACAGTAGAGTCAGATCACCACCAGCTTCAAGCTCAAAGAGAGTGTTTACTTAACACACAAAAATGTTCTATAAAATATACAGAGCAAAACCATTTCAAAATGGATAATATGTAGGTTTAACAGCAGCAGCGAGTGTGAACTATGCCGTAGTGGTTTTCCTTTCCTCCATAACAATAGCGCCTGGAGTCTCAGGCCCAGCCCAAACCCCATGGCCCTAGCCCTATAACCTGGCCTCAGGCCCAGCCCAAACCCCATGTGCCCAGCCCTATAACCTGCCCTCAGGCCCAGCCCAAACCCCCAGGCCTACAACCTGGCATCAGGCCCAGCCCAAACCCCATGGCCCCAGCCCTATAACTTGGCCTCAGGCCCAGCCCAAACCCCATGGCCCCAGCCCTATAACTTGGCCTCAGGCCCAGCCCAAACCGCATGGCCCCAGCCCTATAACCTGGCCTCAGGCCCAGCCCAAACCTCATGGCCCAAGCCCTATAACCTGGCCTCAGGCCTCAGGCCCAGCCCAAACCCCATGGCCCCAGCCATATAACTTGGCCTCAGGCCCAAACCCCAAGGCCCCAGCCCTATAACCTGGCCTCAGGTACAGCCCAAACCCAATGGTCCCAGCCCTATAACTTGGCCTCAGGCCCAAACCCCTTGGCCCCAGCCCTTTAACTTGGCCTCAGGTCCAGCCAAAACCCCATGGTCCCAGCCCTATAACTTGGCCTCAGGTCCAGCCCAAACCCCATGGTCCCAGCCCTATAACCTGGCCTCAGGCCCAGCCCAAACCCCATGGGCCCAGCCCTGTAACCTGCCCTCAGGCCCAGCCCAAACCCCCAGGCCTATAACCTGGCATCAGGCCCAGCCCAAACCCCATGGCCCCAGCCCTATAACTTGGCCTCAGGCCCAGCCCAAACCCCATGGCCCCAGCCCTATAACTTGGCCTCAGGCCCAGCCCAAACCGCATGGCCCCAGCCCTATAACCTAGCCTCAGGCCCAGCCCAAACCCCAAGGCCCCAGCCCTATAACCTGGCCTCAGGTCCAGCACAAACCCAATGGTCCCAGCCCTATAACTTGGCCTCAGGCCCAGCCCAAACCGCATGGCCAAAGCCCTATAACCTGGCCTCAGGCCCAGCCCAAACCCCATGGCCCCAGCCCTATAACTTGGCCTCAGGCCCAAACCCCAAGGCCCCAGCCCTATAACCTGGCCTCAGGTCCAGCCCAAACCCAATGGTCCCAGCCCTATAACTTGGCCTCAGGCCCAAACCCCTTGGCCCCAGCCCTATAACTTGGCCTCATGTCCAGCCAAAACCCCATGGTCCCAGCCCTATAACTTGGCCTCAGGTCCAGCCCAAACCCCATGGTCCCAGCCCTATAACTTGGCCTCCGGTCCAGCCCAAACCCCATGGTCCCAGCCCTATAACCTGGCCTCAGGTCCAGCCCAAACCCCAAGGCCCCAGCCCTATAACCCGGCCTCAGGTCCAGCCCAATCCCCAAGGCCCCAGCCCTATAACCCGGACTCAGGTCCAGCCCAAACCCCAAGGCCCCAGCCCTATAACCCGGCCTCAGGTCCAGCCCAAACCCCATGGTCCCAGCCCTATAACCCGGCCTCAGGTCCAGCCCAAACCCCATGGTCCCAGCCCTATAACCCGGCCTCAGGTCCAGGCCAAACCCCATGGTCCCAGCCCTATAACCCGGCCTCAGGTCCAGCCCAAACCCCATGGTCCCAGCCCTATAACCCGGCCTCAGGTC
The DNA here is from genome assembly GCF_018296145.1 of Oncorhynchus tshawytscha. Lineage (NCBI taxonomy): Eukaryota > Metazoa > Chordata > Actinopteri > Salmoniformes > Salmonidae > Oncorhynchus > Oncorhynchus tshawytscha. Next base: position 81,588,668 of record NC_056429.1, on the reverse strand, counting down.
CAGCCCAAACCCCAGCCCTATAACCCAGACCCTCGGCCCCAGCCCTAGACTAGAGTGCAATTGGATACTTCCCTAAAGGCCAGGTTCAAGCCTATAAGCCCTTGTCTGGACTCCCACTACAGCAGGCCAGGCTTGGCAGTCCCACCGAGAGCCAATCATCTGTCTGCCCTGCTCAATTAGACAGCTCATCAGCCAATCACCAGCCTGCCCTGCAGACAGCTCATTACCACTCAATTAGACAGGTGCACCTCTACAGATAGCTACGGTTGCCCTAGTGTGCGTGCTAGTGCACATCTAGTTGGCTACCCACCCAGCCTTATAATTAAAATATAAGGGAATAATATAGTGACAGAAATTTAACATACAAGGGAATAATCTAGATATAGTTATTGGCAATTATAAAAGACTACAGACACTAAACGGGACACCCCTTATCACTTGATTAACTCTGATTGAAATCCTATAATTGGAAGCAATAATTAAAAAATAAATAAACCAATAACAAATAAATAGGATCCAGTAAGGTGATGTAATTGAACAGTTATGAATTCATTTTCATCAGATGAGTGTTGGCAATTATAAAATGCCATCTGATTAGCAAAACAAAGATGTGAAATGACATTGTTCCACACAAAAGACATGGCTGTGTAATAAAGAGAAGAGACATCATTACTGTGACACAAGACCTCTAGAGAGTGAGCGTGCGACCCAAATTGCACCCTATTCTCTATATACTGCACTACTTTTGACCTGAGGGCCCTGGCCCAAAGTCGTCCACTATATAGGGAATAGGTTGCCATTTGGGTCACAGACTCACTCTCTAGAGGTCTTGTGTCAGAGTAATGATGTCTTTTCTCTTGTCTGAGACACTGACAGAATACTGTAGGTAGCACTGCTGACCGGTCGTTGATGGACAGACAGGACTTGGCTAGGAACATCCTTTGTCCCCTAAAACCGCAATCATATCCTAAAAAAAGTCTGTTGAAAGAACACTAGGCAGATTTGCACATCACTGCTTAACATCAGGTGACAAAAAAAACAGGCAAGGAAAACATTTTGATCCCTCAAGGATGGATCCTAATCAAGATGAAATGCATTTACAAATCTATTTAATATGGCTTGCCAGAAGTCAAACTTGGCATGTAAATGCAGTGGAGATTACATTTCACTGGGAACCAACACTGTAACTGATCGCCTGCAGACAAAGGGGGAAGCTGCCAGTTTTTCCCCTTTCCCTTCATCCCCTGCCTGCGTTCAGCCTCGTGACCCCTCACTGGCTATGGGGAAGGACAGTGGCAGGGAAGAGAGAGAAAGGGGAGGAGACTCTTCCTCCCTCCGTGGCTCAAGGTCAGGGTGAGGACAGTGTGGCGTGTCCTGTAAGCAGAGGACGAGGAGGGGACAGAGGAGGAGAGGACAGAGGAGCAGAGGACAGGACAGAGGAGGAAAGGAGAGGACAGAGGAGGAAAGGAGAGGACAGAGAAGGAAAGGAGAGGACAGAGCGGAGCGTTAGCCGCAGTCACCTCTGTGCTAATAAGTCGTTGGTTGGCTGATAAGGTGTCAGTTAGTGGTGTGGAGAGCCGCTCCCTTCGCTTTTTGGCAGACAATTGCAGGGGCTGGCGGGGCAGAGCAGGTGTGTGTGAGTGTGTGTGTGCATGCGCCACTCTGGGGTGTAGCAGGCTGACGTGCCTGCTTGTGGTGCCAGCAGCTAGTGTTGCGCATTATTTTATTTTTTGCTCTCCCCCTCCCTCATCCTCTCCATCCCTCCTCCCTTCCGTCCCTTTCTATTTGCTTGCATAGACATGATGCTTCAGTGACTGTAGCTCATCTCAGCTTCCCCTCTGCAGTCAGGGCAAAGAGACACAGCTGCCATTGAACGCTATCTATCTGCTATCTATCTGCTATCTATCTGCTATCTATCTGCAATGTGCTCATGTTAACGGAGTGTGGCAATATTTCAGGTTGCAGAGCTGCTTAAGCAGGCTCAATAGCCTGGGTTCAGACATGGGTTTAAATGGTATTTAAAATCCTTCAGATACTCTAGGTGTGCTTCATAGAACTCACATGGCACAATGGAAACCAATAGAATAGTCTCAAATGTGTAAACCCCATCCAACTGGCTTTTCAGAAAGGTTCAAACAAACATATTTGAAAGATTTCATACTATTTGAACCCAACTCTGCCTGGGTGTGGCTACCATAGGGGAAGGTGTTGGCTGGGTTAGGGAGCTGTCTGGGATGGAAGGGTTCCATGTCTGTGAGAGGGAGCATGACCTAGCTAATTTCTCATTGGGCACTGAGTTCTCCCGATCAGACTGGTTGGCATGGTGAAAGCGTTTCTTGTATCCTGGGGTTGTTTCTGACCATCTGCACCAAGTCATTAACAGGCCTTTTCATAGTCAGTTGTTTCACACACACGTCTCTTTTTCATTTCGCAATTACAATGCTCTGGTTTTATTTGGATCAAGCTTAATGAGAAAATAGAGTTGGTTTCCTGGGTGTAAATGGTTTTAGACCAGGGCTCTTGACCGTGGTATGCTGTGCTGCAGATGTGTGTATAGTGTAGTGAGTGAGTGAGTGAGTGAGTGAGTGAGTGAGTGAGTGAGTGAGTGAGTGAGTGAGTGAGTGAGTGAGTGAGTGAGTGAGTGGGAGAGAGAGAGAGAGAGAGAGAGAGAGATAATATCCATAAAGGGAAGGGGGGCATGGGGGAGGAACACCCCCCCGCCCCCTTAAATTACAGTCAATCATCTAGAGCGCTTCATCTCCTTCCCACCCACACAATACAGCATGCCTCCATTTCTGATGCTGGAACACTAGCTTTGGTAAAAACAACAATAACTGTCAAAAGCAACACCGTTCGCTGCCACATCACCGTTGATATTCAAAACATGAAAAAGACATCCCCTTCTCATCCATTCCCTTCTCATCCATCCCCTTCTCATCCATTCCCTTCTCATCCATCCCCTTCTCATCCATCCCCTTCTCATCCATTCCCTTCTCATCCATTCCCTTCTCATCCATCCCCTTCTCATCCATTCCCTTCTCATCCATCCCCTTCTCATCCATCCCCTTCTCATCCATCCCCTTCTCATCCATCCCCTTCTCATCCATTCCCTTCTCATCCATCCCCTTCTCATCCATTCCGTTCCATCCGTTTATCCAGCTCTTCTTTCCCTCTGCTTTTGTTATTGCTTTTTGTGCAGTGATATGCCCAAGGACGCAGCTTTCCTAGCAACAGAAAGTCTGCCACCAAACATCTGGCTGGAGTTCAACACAGGCTCTCTCTTTGTGAGGAATGGCAGTCACTCCCACACCCCCCCCTTCCCCCCTTCTCTCATTCCCTCCTTCCCTGCTCAGCGTCTGCCACTGTGTGTGCATGTGTTTCTTTCTCTCTCTGTGTGTGTGTGTGTGTGTGTGTGTGTGTGTGTGTGTGTGTGTGTGTGTGTGTGTGTGTGTGTGTGTGTGTGTGTGTGTGTGTGTGGCCTGCTGCTGGATGGGCTGGTGTAGGAGCCAGATTGGCTTTAGGAGCCCTCTAATAATTATGTTTTCATCCAATCACACCACATAGTAGCAGGCACCTTGAGAACCTCTGCCAAGAATCATCAATCACCTCTTTAACACACACACACACACACACACACACACACACACACACACACACACACACACACACACACACACACACACACACACACAGTCTTGTATGACTAACCTTGTGGGGACACACAATTCAGTCCCATTCAAAATCTTATTTTCCTTAACCCTAACCTTAACCCTAAACCTAGCTCCTAACCCAAACCCTAAAACTAACCCTAGCTTGTAACTCTAACTAACACTAATTCTAACCTTAACCCTAAACCCCTACAAATAGCATTTGACCTTGTGGGGACCAACAAAATGTCCTCTGTTGGTCAAACAATTATAACAATCTGGTCCCCACAAGTATAGTTAAACACGTCCACGCACGCACGCACGCACGCACCACACACACACACACACACACACACACACACACACACACACACACACACACACACACACTTCAGGAAGTAAGTAAGGACCAGGCTGGAGCCGTCACCTAACTGGGGTGGAAGTCAATCAGGAAAGCATTCTTAAAGACAGCTCAGTAATCTGATTGACAGATTAGAGCGTAATCAGACTGTGCATACCAACACAGGACAGAGTCAGTCATTTGATGGAAATCAACAAAGCACATTAATACATGGTGGCAGCATTGTATGATTCTGTTCATTGGTTAGGGTTATGGTCAAACAGAGTGCACTATATAGGGAACAGGGTGCCATTTGGAACATAGACACACAGCATTAAGTGCCAATGGCTGTGGCAGTGGATCTGGATAAGTCCTTTGGAAGTGCCAATTGGACTCTAACAAAGAGAACGATCCCATGTTTTGACAAAGAGGCCCGAGAGGGATTCCGAGATGCCGTATTCCGATTCCGTCCTGTTGAGATTCTCAGCAGCAACTGAGGGAGTCCCAAATGGCAGAGGGTGGACCTTCTTTCTCTCCAATTCTGCAGAGGGAAGAGTTTCCCTGCTTGACACTGTCGGAACTGTCGGATGTGGCACAAAAATATATATATGCCAATTTGCAGCGGATGTGCTGTGTTTGCTAATGCTAATCAGAGCCTAAAATAAGATCACACAATCTCTGAATGACAGAGTGAAATTACACTTTGACAGTGTGATGTAGTTTACTATTCCTTCGGTTTCTGTTTTTTGACTGAGTGAAGTAATTACAAAGAAACTTGTATAGTTCATTCGACCACAATATTCTCAAGTTAACGGCATCACACCGTTAATAGTGGCATGGCAATGTGGAGTTGGGGCCTGGGGTGAATTTGAAACAAAATAACGGTAAAACAAGAGAAGGTGCGGGTCAGGCTATAAAGTTGATTTATGTAGATAATGGACTGTTTAAAGACATGGAATGCAGGGTGATTTTAGGGCTATCATCTAGATGTGAGATCAGAGAGGAAGTTCATCCACTGGAATTAAATCTAATCCTAAAAAGGGAAACACGAGTGCCGCTGGCCATTCTACCCCGCCTACCTCTAGTAAGTCAAGACATTACTTTAGTGTGTGTGGGGGGGAGGGTATAAACTGGGATAATCAATCGTCATACTTCTGCAGCACCTGTTGGCTACAATATCGATGGAATGAACACATAACATGCACAACAACTTCACATTGACTTTAAACCGTCACACACAGATGCACAAGGAGAATGGGAAGCCTTGAGTGGTATTATTTGAATAGGTGAGCTACTGTAAACTCATCTGCCTCAACAAAAGAAGACAAGTGAACACATTGACAATGACTGTGGAACGCCAAGGGGTTTGTTTCCTTTCTACAAAGGCCCTCTTAACGTTTTGTTCTCTTCTGGCAATGGGAGAAAGTGTATGTGTGTGTGTGTGTTTCATTCTATAGCTAGAGGATTCGTGATCTCTCCAGGAGTGATACATATCATTTTTGCCTTTATCTGTTGTCTAGTACTGTCTTGCTAGCTAGGGCCATCTACTTTAAGTGCTGCCTGTCTTCCCAGTAGCCTACTTGGTGTGTGAACTGCTGACTGCTCATAACATGCAGATGATTGTTGACACCTCAACCAGGATTAACTGGCAGGGCAATTTGGGACTGTTGTTGTTTTCGTAATCAGTGGCTGTATTGAAGGGGGAGTGGTTTCACCTCTCCTAGGCAATCAGCAATTAGTACAGGGAGGTGTGCTCTTCACCTCTGCTAGGCAATCAGCAATTAGAGTTAGTACTTCAGTCTCCCCTGTTTTCCCAGCGGCAGTCGTGTTGCCGAAACAAAGAAGGTTCTGTTATGAGAGGAAGGCGCCACACCACTCTCTCACTTAAGTATTACCTAGTTATTTTCAGATCTAATTTTTCTCTTTTGTAGCTTTGTCAACTATGTGCGTGTTTTCTATACCTGTTCGCTCCCCACCCCTTGGCTGCAACACTTCTAATTTAGTGTACCCTGCGCACAAAACCCATATGGAATTTCTGGTCTCCGGCAGTGTTTGGAACTGCAGATCTGCGGTTACCAACGCAGAGTTCATCTCAACCTATGCTGCCCTTCAGTCCCTATACTTTCTGTCCCTGAGAGACATGTATCATGCCAGAGAACACTGCTACCCCAGCTGCTCTCTCTTTACCTGACTATGTTTTTCGCTCATAGTCCAAGAGCATCTGGTCATCCCTGACAACTGGCTGCATCCCCTCTGACTTCAAAATGCCCAGAGTTGCTCCCCTCCTTGAGAAACCAACACTCGACACCTCAGACATTAAAAACTATAAATTCGTATCCCATTTTTCGCTTCTTTCCAAAACACTAAAACGTTCTGTCTCTGACCAACTCTCTCGCCATCTTCCTCATGACAATCTTCTTGAACTAACCAGGTTTCAAGATGGGTCACTCAACCAAGACTGCTCTTCTCTGTGTCATGGAGGCTCTCCACACTATCCATTGCCTTCAACACAGTGAACCAATCAGATCCTCCTCTCCACCCGCTAAGGGCTGGTACCTCAGGCTCTGCACACACTTGGATTGCATCCTACCTGGCAGGCCGCTCCTACCAGGTGAATTGGAGAGGATCTGTGTCTGCGCACGTACTCTCACTACTTATGTCCCCCAAGGCTCGGTTCTAGGCCCTCTCATCTTCTCTCTATGCACCAAGTCACTCGGCTCCGTCATATCCTCACACGGTCGCTCCTATCATTGCTATGTTGATGATACTCAACTACTGTTCTCGTTACCCCCTTCTGACATCCAGGTGTTGACATGCATCTCTGCGTGCCTGGCAGATATCTCATCTTGGATGTCAGCCCACCACCTCAAGCTCAACCATGACAAGACAGAGCTGCTCTTCCTCCCGGGGATGGCCTCTCAGTTGACAACGCCATGGTGGGCCCCTCCCAGAGTGCAAAGAACCTTGGAGTGACCCTGGACAACAAAAACCCTGTCGTTCTTGGCAAACATCAAAGCAGTGACTTGCTCCTACAGGTTCATGCTATACAACATCCGTAGAGTATGACTACCTCACACAGGACGCAACATAGGTCCTAATCCAGGTATTTGTCATCGCCCGTCTGGACTACTGCAACTCTATTTAAAATGACTCTTGCATTGTAAATATGGTAGTGGAACTGACCCTGTATATAGTATGCTTACTTACTTTAGTGTTCGTGTTCTTGTTTATTTTCTCATGTGTTTTTGTTCTACCTTGTTATTTTTAGTGTTACATTGTTATTGATTATTGCATTGTTGGGTTCAAAGCTTGCAAGAAAAGACGTTCACTGTATTTGTGCATGTGACGTTGAAACTTGATCTCGCTGTTGGCTGGGCAGCCAGCTTGTGCCATCAAACCCTAGCAACTTATCCAAAACACTGCAGCCAATGGGGGTTCTACCTTCTCAAGTTCTCCCATGTCACCCCACTCCTCCGCAGACTCCACTGGCTTCCAGTTGAAGCTCGTATCCACTGCAAGACCATGGTGCTTACCAACGGAACAGCAAGAGGAACTGCCCTTTCTACTTTCAGGCTAACCCCAACCCGAGTACTCCATTCTGCCACCTCTGGTCTCTTGGCCGTACGGGAGGGCAGCTCCCTCTCAGCCCAGTCCAAGCTCTTCTCTGTCCTGGCACCCAAGTGGTGGAACCAGCTTCCCCCTGGAGCTAGGTCAACCGAACCTACCCTACCTCTTCAAAGAATATCTTAAATTATTATTTTTGCCCCCTTACTAGCACTGACTTTGCTGACAGCTTGAGGAAAAATGTATTTACTATGACATATGGGGTTGTCCCAGCTAGCTATCTTAAGAGCGTAACTGTAAGTCGCTCTGGATAAGAGCGTCTGCTAAATGACTCAAATGTGATGTGTGCGCTCATGCATGCACGTTGAATGTGGAGACTAGAGTCATTTGAATGTAGAGTGATTTTAATCACTTTTTTTTGTCACTTACCGCTATATAATAGACCTTGGCTTTCTCAACCAGCTCCCAGTTGCCATCCAGATCCAGGTGTTTCTCCTTGTTGTAGCAGTTTGCTGCTGCCAGGTTAGCAACCAAGGACCTGCACAGACACAGCCCATAAATCACAAAAGGGACCTGCACAGACACAGCCCATAAATCACACGGCCCGCTCGCCAATCATCCATCTTCATTCCCAACTCCAAAAATATCCCCAAAACACCAGCATCAGACCCAGGTTGCGACCTAAATTTCTCCCTATATAGTGCACTGTTTGACCAAAGCTGGTCAAAAGTTATGCACTATATAGGGAATATGGTGCCATTTGGGACGTAGCCCAGACACTTTCCTCCCATGATGTAAAAGGATGATAATGCGTAGAACATTAGGTGCAAGGTGAAATAAATACAGTTTCTGTTATCAACAACTTTAATTGGTTATCACAGAGACAGTCTGACCTGGCCATAGGGCTCTGGATAAAAGTAGTGCACTCTTTAGGGAATAGGGTGTCATTTGGGATGCAGACCGAGATACTGGTCTCCAACAGCGAATGGGATTAAACACATTCAAGGCTAACAGTGAACAAAGGTTCTGCCTGAAATAATGTAACATTATCATGTTACCTCTTAAACGTTTTTTTACTAATACTCAGGCCCCAGTCAATCTGAAATGATGCCCTATCCCCGCCCCAGTCAATCTGAAATGATGCCCTATCCCCGGCCTAGTCAATCGGAAATGATGCCCTATCCCCGCCTCAGTCAATCTGAAATGGTGCCCTATCCCCGCCCCAGTCAATCTGAAATGATGCCCTATCCCCGGCCTAGTCAATCTGAAATGATGCCCTATCCCCGGCCTAGTCAATCTGAAATGCCCTATCCCTGGCCTAGTCAATCTGAAATGATGCCCTATCCCCGGCCTAGTCAATCTGAAATAATGCCCTATCCCCGGCCTAGTCAATCTGAAATGATGCCCTATCCCCGGCCTATGTAGTGCACTATTTTTGACAAGGGCCCATAAGGTCAAAAGTAGTACACTATATAGGGAAATAGGTTGCCATTTCAGATGCAACCACAGTCTTCACCTCATCTGTTGTGAGATACTGGAGGTGATACTGAGACAGAGGCATTTTTATGTAGGGGTTGTCCTGGGAATCATACTCACTATCCTGGCATTGCATTGAGCCGTGGAGGACAAGGGAGCTACAGAGGTGTGTGTTAGAGGAAAATACCATATGATGCAGTTTCTGAAGAGCGAGATTGGCAAGCCTAATCAAAGCAGAGGTTATTACACACTGACTGGCTGGAATCTCCCTCATCACCCAGCTCTGCCGTGACCTTTAACCTGGCCTCCTGAGCTGTCTGTTAAACACCTGGAAGACATATTACAGGGCTCCTCTCCTGAAGCACATAGACTGACCTTTTCAGGTGTCAGGGCTCACATCAAACAAGCCCCACTAAGAGAGCTCGTTCACTGGGCATGTCTGCCAGGCCGACAGGGCAGGCCAGCCACTAGAGACTAACACAAACACACAAACACACACACACACACACACACACACACACACACACACACACACGGTGAGTGACACCTCCAGTAGCGGGAGATGAAAGGCCAGACAGACTGAGTCTTTACTGAGGACTTATTGATCCACACCTGGCCCTGTGTGTGTGTGTGCATGTGTGTGTCCTCTGCTGTGTGTGTGAGACGTGTTGATGATGACAGCAGCGTGAGAAGCGGTTGACAGTCTGAGGATCAATACTACTGACAGACAGGAGGGGTCTGACTGACACACACACAAGAGGTCTGACAGGTGAGGAGATCCAAATACATCTAATAATATAATTTGCTTATATCTGTCCTGTTTCACACATGTACAAGTGCGTATTATATGCAGGTGTAAAAATGTTTTTCCATGGTCAGCCATTATCAAAGGTGACCCTGGAGCAATCGGCTCGTGGATTCAAACTAGCAACCTTTCGGTTACTGGCCCAACGGTCTAAGCGCTAGTCTACCTGCCGCCCTAGTGTTGCATCTACCCTCCTGTGTTGCGTCCGAAATGGCACCCTACTCCCTATATAGTGCAGCACTTTTGAACAGGGCCAGGAGGGGTTGTGATCAAATGTAGTGCACTATGTAAGGAATAGGGTGCCATTTGGGCTGCATCCTCTGTGTCAGCCTGAGCCTGTACTGTAGATGGGTGACAAGACGAGTCACTGGGGCTGCAAGGTTCTACTAAAGTGGAAGGAATGTACAGTAAGTGCTTTCCTTTGATGAAAGACGACCAACTAGCATTTACGTATGATGAGCCGTCACCATTTAACGACTCTATGAACTTGAAATGAACCGAAATTACTCTTGGGGGACAGATAATTGGGACTTACACCAGGTTCTCGCTCTTTCCTCCTAAAGTGTGCACTAGTTCACTTCTCCCCACTTAATTTAAAAGCATTGGATTGGTGTAGGCATGAGCTAGAGGGATGGAGTTTCCATACCAGTCAAATCCATGACGGGAAGTGAACACGGGCACACTTCCGGAGAAGGAGATTATTGAGACGCAACCGGTGTTGCTTAGCTTAGAGCTGATTGGACGAGGGGCAAACTACCTGCCCTCCAGGACACCTACACCACCCGATGCTACAGGAAGGCCATAAAGATCATCAAGGACATCAACCACCCGAGCCACTGCCTGTTCACCCCACTGTCATCCAGAAGGCGAGGTCAGTACAGGTGCATCAAAGCTGGGACCGAGAGACTGAAAAACAGCTTCTATCTCAAGGCCATCAGACTGTTAAACAGCCACCACTAACATTGAGTGGCTGCTGCCAACACACTGTCAATGACACTGACTCAACTCCAGCCACTTTAATAATGGGAATTGATGGGAAATGATGTAAATATATCACTAGCCACTTTAAACAATGCTACCTTATATAATGTTACTTACCCTACATTATTCATCTCATATGCATACGTATATACTGTACTCTATATCATCGACTGCATCCTTATGTAATACATGTATCACTAGCCACTTTAACTATGCCACTTTGTTTACATACTCATCTCATATGTATATACTGTACTCGATACCATCTACTGCATCTTGCCTATGCTGCTCTGTACCATCACTCATTCATATATCCTTATGTACATATTCTTTATCCCCTTACACTGTGTATAAGACAGTAGTTTTGGAATTGTTAGTTAGATTACTTGTTCGTTATTACTGCATTGTCGGAACTAGAAGCACAAGCATTTCGCTACACTCGCATTAACATCTGCTAACCATGTGTATGTGACAAATAAAATTTGATTTGATTTGATTTGACGAGGCCTGACCTGTTGTCCCCAGTGATGCAGGCAGCGCAGGTTCCGGTTGGCTCCTGGGTCTGTTGGTAATAGCGAGCGTCTACATGGGCTTCCTCAGCCTTCTGTTTCAGGATCTCTCCAAAGTGGTCCGTCCCGATGCAGCCAAAGAACGTGGCCACCTTGTGAGGCGTCTGGATCATCCACTAGAGGAGAAAGGAAAGGAACTGTCAGCACGTTATCCACTACAGGCGAGACAGGAGAGAAACTGTCAGTACATTATCGACAACAGAGGAGACGGGAGAGAATCAGTCAGTACATTATCCACTACAGAGGAGACAGGAGAGAAACTGTCAGTACATTATCCACTACAGAGGAGACAGGAGAGAAACTGTCAGTACATTATCCACTACAGAGGAGACAGGAGAGAACACATTAGTAGATTAGGTATACTGACCTGTGTTGCTCAGTGGTAGAACATAGCACTTAAAACCCCAAGGGTTGTAGGTTCAATTCCCGCTGGGGCCACCCATACAACAAATGTATGCACGCATGACTAAGTCGCGTTGAATAAAAGCATCTGCTTAACCCCCTAAGGTTGATGTCTGTGACACCGCGAAAATCTAATCAGCATAATACAAACATCTCCATAAAAATCTGTCAGTTTAAGCTAGAGATCTGTTTTTTGGATGCGTCTCAATCCACTGCATTCGCCTATGTCGCACTTCAGCATCTGCGGTGAATGGTGACAGAGTTAGAGCGGTCTTTGTCAGACCATGAGACTTCCCGAAAATCGTTCTTCTCACAAAATCGGCTGTAGCGTCTGAACAGTTTGGGCTACACACTGTGGAAAGGTGAGACTCTCACGAACGATATATATGTCGGTTGTTTTGCTCTAGACTCATCTGAAGGTCCCCCGGTACCAGTTGAGAAAATTAATGGAACTAATATATGGAGACTTTTTTAGTGCCAAAAATAACAGGTAAAGTATATATATATATAATCCTGATCTTTCTTATACTGTATCTCTCGGATATAGGACAGACACATCAGAACAAACTTCCTTTCGATTTTTTGGGAGGACGATCTGTTGTTTCATGTAGTGAATCTGTTATTCAATGTGTTTCTATGGGCTAATAGGACCCAGTAGGACCCACATTTTTCTAGGGATACATCAAGTCAGGGAAGTCAGGAACCAATACACACAGTCAGTCAGGAAAGCAAAGGCCAGCTTTTTCAAGCAGAAATTTGCATCCTGTAGCTCTACCTCCAAAATGTTCTGGGACACTGTAAAGTCCATGGAGAACAAGAACACCTCCTCCCAGCTGCCCACTGCACTGGGGCTAGGTAACACGGTCACCACCAATAAATCCATGATAATCGAACACTTCAACAAGCATTTCTCAACGGCTGGCCATGCCTTCCTCCTGGCTACTCCAACCTCGGCCAACAGCCCCTATTACCAGCCTGTTCAACCTCTCTTTCGTATCGTCTGAGATCTCCAAGGATTGGAAAGCTGCCACGGTCATCCCCCTCTTCAAAGGGTGTGACACCCTAGACCCAAACTGTTACAGACCTATATCCATCCTGCCCTGCCTATCTAAGGTCTTTGAAAGCCAAGTTAATAAACAGATCACTGACCATCTCGAATCCCACCGTACCTTCTCCGCTGTGCAATCCGGCTTCCGAGCCGGTCACGGGTGCACCTCAGCCACACTCAAGGTACTAAACGATATCATAACCACCACCGATAAAAGACAGTACTGTGCAGCCGTCTTCATCGACCTGGCCAAGGCTTTCGACTCTGTCAACCACCATATTCTTATCGGCAGATTCCGTAGGCTCGTTTTTTCTAATGACTGCCTTGCCTGGTTCACCAACTACTTTGCAGACAGAGTTCCGTGTGTCAAATCGGAGGGCATGATGTCCGGTCCTCTGGCAGTCCGTATGGGGGTACCACAGGGTTAAATTCTCGGGCAGACTCTTTTCTCTGTATATATGAATGATGTTGCTCTTGCTATGCGCGATTCCCTGATCCAAATCTACGCAGACGACACCATTCTGTATACTTCTGGCCCTTCCTTGGACACTGTGCTATCTAACCTCCAAACGAGCTTCAATGCCATACAACACTCCTTCCGTGGCCTCCAACTGCTCTTAAACGGTAGTAAAACCAAATGCATGCTTTTCAACCGTTCGCTGCCTGCACCCGCACGCCCGACTAGCATCACCACCCTGGATGGTTCCGACCTAGAATATGTGGATATCTATAAGTACCTAGGTGTCTGGCTAGACTATAAACTCTCCTTCCAGACTCATATCAAACATCTCCAATCCAAAATCAAATCTAGAGTCGGCTTTCTATTTCGCAACAAAGCCTCCTTCACTCACGCCGCCAAACTTACCCTAGTAAAACTGACTATCCTACCGATCCTCGACTTCTACCTACCTCCTGCCTACCTCCTCATGCCTTTTGCACACAATGTATATAGACTCTTTTTTTCTACTGTGTTATTGACTTTATTGTTGTTTATTGTTTACTTCTTGTGTAACTCTGTGTTGTTGTCTGTTCACACTGCTATGCTTTATCTTGGCCAGGTTGCAGTTGTAAATGAGAACTTGTTCTCAACTAGCCTACCTGGTTAAATAAAGGTGAAATAAAATAATCAAGGGGTCATAGAATTCTAAATTATATTGAAAAAAGATCCTTGGCATGACCTGCTTAAAACATTTCCATATAGTGCATTCAGAAAGTATTCAGACTTCACTTTTTCCACATTTTGTTAGTTACAGCCTTATTCTGAAATGCATTCAATATGGGTTTTTTTTCACATCAATCTACACACAATAGCCCATAATGACAAAGTGAAAACAGTTTTTTTTTTTTTTTTTTTAAATGTATTAGAAAATAAAAAACTGAAATAACTGAGCCTCTGAGACTGGAAATTGAGCTCAGGTGCATCCTGTTTATCTTGATTATCCTTAATGTTTATACAACTTGATTGGAGTCCACCTGTGGTAAATTCAAATGAATGGACATGATTTGTAAAGGCACACACCTGTCTAAAAAGGTCCCGCAGTTGACCGTGCATGTCAGAGCAAAAACAAAGTCACGAGGTCAAAGGAATTGCCCGTGTAGCTCCAAGACAGGATTGTATCAAGGCATACTGTAAATCTGGGGAAGGGTACCAAAACATTTCTGCAGCATTGAAGGTCCCCAAGGACACAGTGGCCTCCATCATTCTTAAATGGAAGAAGTTTGGAAACACCAAGAGCTGGCCCCCCGGCCAAACTGAGCAATCTGGGGAGAAGGGCCTTGGTTAGGGAGGTGACCAAGAACCCGATGGTCACTCTGACAGAGCGCCAGAGTTCCTCTGTGGAGATGGGAGAACCTTCCAGAAGGACAAGCATCTCTGCAGCACTCCACTAATCAGGCCAGATTAAAGCCACTCTTCAGGAAAATGAACATGAAAAGGCACCTAAAGGACTCTGAGAGAAACAAGATTCTCTGGTCTGATGAAAATTAAGTTTAAACTCTTTGGCCTGAATCACAAGCGTTACATCTGGAGGAAACCAGGCACTGCTCATCATTTGGCCAAAACCATCCCTAAGGTGAAGCATGGTGGTGGCAGCATCATGCTGTGGGGATGTTTTTCATTGGCGGAGACTAGGAGACTAGTCAGGATCGAGGGAAAAATAAACGGAGCAAAGTAGAGAGAGATCCTTGATGAAAACCTGCTCCAGAGCGCTCAGGACCTCAGACTGGGGTTAAGGTTCATCTTCCAACAGGACAACGACCCTAAGCACACAGCCAAGACAACGCAGGAGTGGCTTCAGGACAAGTCTCAATGTCCTTGAGTGGCCCAGCCAGAGCCCAGACTTGAACCCGATCAAACATCTCTGGAGAGACCTGAAAATAGCTGTGCAGCGACGCTCCTCATCCAACCTGAGAGGAACTAGAGAGGATCTGCAGAGACGAATGGGAGAATCTCCCCAAATACAGGTGTGCCAAGCTTGTAGCGTCACACCCAAGAAGACTCAAGGCTGTAATAGCTCCCCAATAAAATGTGGAAAAAGTGAAGGGGTGTGAATACTTTCTGAATGCACTGTAGCGTAGTAGACCCCCCCGGATTAGATGAATGGTATTTATTATTATTATCATCATCCGGGGCACCTTCCTCATCGTGCATCATATGCATATGCCTCATTGTCTTCTCTCTTGCATAGTATATTATATTACAGGTGTTTAATATCATCAAATATGTAAAGACAGGGAGAAATGTTAGAAATTAAAGAAATAGAGAAGGAAGTGCCTGAGTAAAATGAGTTTCTTGATGGCATACATAGCTTCATGGAAACACAAACCAATAACTGTCCCAATCTACACAGAGACTCTATTCTGTCCCAGGCTCTCCTCCACGCTCACACACACACACTGAGCTAAAAACAGTCCCACATCCTTATTTACACAAACCCCATATTTCAATGTTCCATCGCCATCCTACTGCTGCAAACATAGGTAGTCTGTGTGAAAGAGAGAGCACCTGTCTAACAGGGACACCTGATTGGTTAGGAGCTCCACTGTTACTTCCTGGTACTGACCGACCTAATGTACTGGGTGACTTTTACCTTGGTGATGAGAGGAGCTGCTCACATTCTCCTACTCTCAGGTTTAACCTCCAAAGATTTATTGATGTACTGGTGTGTGTGTGTCTCTCATTTGTGTGTGTACCGCCTGTGTGTGTATACTGTGAGTGTGTGCGATGTTTGCTCAATTTCCATCTAGACGGCTCGCGTTCTGTTTTGTTGCTGACTGGGGCCCCTAGTGAATGAGATGTTGCTGTTTCCAGGGATGACCTGTATACGTGTGAAATTAATCATTTCCCACAACCAAATAGCATCTCAGTGGGAAAGAAAGAAAAATGCATTTTCATCCTCAGATACTCTTCCTTTCCGTCTCTCTCCGTCCTGCGATTCTTCTCTCTCTCATGCTCAATCTCTCTACCTCTTTCGATCACTCTCGCTACTTTTCTCTCCTCTCACTTCCTCCCTCTTGCTCTTTTCCTCTCCCTTGAATTCCTGCCATTTCACTCTCTCCATTATCCTTCTCTCTCTGGTAAGAAACCAGAAATAAACAGTGTGGAGAAAATATCATGGAAGCACAGTTCAGCTTTTAGACCAAGTGGCTTCGGTATGTTTGGGGTTTAATCGATTCTATTTGGGAGACACAAAATAAACAGTAATTAGAGAGATGACGGTTCTGCCATATGTTGAGCCATGTCGCTGCCATGTGTCGAGCCATGTTCCTGCCATGTGTTGGCTTGACTCATGCTTCATTCCCCTCAGCCTCCTTACTCATGAAGACAAACCCACGCAGGCGTAAGCACGCATATACACGCAAACATATGCACACGCACACAGCGACACACACATTGAGACAGGCAGATAGACAAAAAGAACCACAAACACACACTTATTCGCCCAAGACCTCCTGCTGCAGGCACCGCACACACTTATCAAGGTCAATGGCTGGGGTACACGTCAAGTCCAATCTGATTTTCCCAATGTTGCAGTGATGAGCTCCCAAACCAAGGTCAGCCAGCCAGTCAGGTGCTGCAGGCTGTAAACAATGTCACAGTCACAAATGGCACCCTATTTGCATATATAGTGCACTACTTTAAACCTATAGAGCTCCGACCAAAAGTAATGGACTATATAGGGAATATGGTGCCATTTGGGACACAGCTATTACAGCGAGCAGAGCTGTGTGTGTGGAGCACAGAGGCCCTTCATTTGCAGGCCTCAGGTGGGAATAGAGAAGGGCCATTCAGGGGCCCCTATACCGCCCCTCTGAGGATGCATGATGAACAGTGTTTCCCCTAGGATTATTTTCAGCAGCAGTGGCTAAGTTAATGGGGGGTGGGGTGGGTGGAGGTGGGTGGAGGTGGGTGGAGGTGGGTGGGGTGGGTGGAGGTGGCGGGTGAAAAGGGTTGATTCTGTTACAAAAAAAGTTTTCTGGTGAGTGTTTTGCATTTATCTGTGTCGAATCTGGTGGAAACTCTGTTATAAGTGCGTGCCTGTAATTGCCGTTTGAAGTGGGGAAAATAGCATACCGATGTCAGGGCAGACTGTACTGGAAGACTAAATGTGCAGCAGGAGCTTAATACACATTATAAAACACATTTTCAAAAGATTGTTGTTTTATCACATTAAGTATTTCAAATGTCATGGCATATCCATATGTGTGATGTCACAAAGATAATCTAATAACATTTCTAAACAGGGTGGTTCGTGCCCTGAATGCTGATTGGCTGACAGCTGTGGTATAAATCAGACCGTATACCACAGGTATGACAAAACATTTATTTTTACTTCTCTAATTACGTTGGTAACCAGTTTATAATAGCAATAAGGCACCTCGGGATTTGTGAAATATGGCCAAAATACCACGGCTAAAGGCTGTATCCAGGCACTCCGCTTTGCGTCGTTCTATATTGGCCATATACCACACCCCCTCGGACCTTATTGCTTATGTATATAACAATGCTTTTTCAAAATAAGCCCCCCAAAAATATGTCTCCAGAAATTAACATTCACTCAAGTAATTGAATACTAACGTCCGTTCGGATATCTGGATAACGATGCCCATCCCTAATAAATATGTATATATCGTTGTCAGTACAAGCATGTGGGGGGAAAAATGCTATATTATTTTAGCCCTGTCTAGGAGTACTGTAGGGAGTTAGACCCATTAATCTTCAAAACTGTGTCTGTAATGGCACCCTATTCCATAAATAGTTCCCTACTTTTGACCAGAACCAATGCACTACATAGGCAATAGGCTGCCATTTGGGACACAGACTCCATCTCCATCCCTGGAACCCTGCAGACAACCCCTCTCCATTCCCAGATTAGGGGAGATAATACTTCTATTATGACCAAAGCATTATCTGTAGGGTCGTGTGGAGGTCAACCAACCCTGCGCCGGGTATTCATGCTCAGTCACATCCCAATTATACTGCAGTGGCACAGGCAGAAATTGGCAAATGTACATCAAGGCGCTTCATTACGAGGGCCGCGCCAGTGAAATTAAGCAGCAGATGAGACAGAGAGAGAACTGGCCCCAGGCGTCATGTTAGAGAGGGAGAGAGAGAGAGAGAGAAAAAGGAGGGGGAGAGAGGGATGAGAGGGAGGATGGGAGAGAGTGAGAGAGCGGGATCTGGCCCCAGGCGTCATGTTAGAGAGAGAGAGAGAGAGAGAGAGAGAGAGGGATGAGAGAGGGAGGAGAGAGAGTCAGATAAATAAAGGGGGAAAGAGAGAGGGGGGAGGGAGCAAAAGCAGAGAGAAAGCACAGAGAGCGAGAGAAAGAGAGAGAGGGCACAGAGAGAAATAACAGCTTGTTCTCAAGGTGCTGGGAGGGAGTCTGTATCTCACACTGTGTGGCTAATGTATATTTGCTTAACTAGGAAAAACACTGGTCGGTCCCCAAAGATGAATAAGTTCCCCTGGTATACCACTGTGGAATATCTCTAGGTACGGACACACGCGGCAGGAGAACACCATGCAAATACTAGAGTAAAGAAATGAGAATGCGTCCCAAATGGTACCCTATCCCTATATAATGTACTACTAAGGACCCATAAGGTTCTGATCAAAAGTACTGCACTATACAGTGAATAGTTTGCCATTTGAGACACATGCAGAATATGGAATCCTACTAGCTGAGGGCAAAGTGATGATGATGAGTATACATTATGTTAAATGGTGAATAAGAAGTCGGTTGTATTTTACTGTTTGGCTGCCATTTATCCACAACCCACCCTATCCTCGCTCGGCCTTCTCATAGCCCAGGGGCCCCCCAGATAGATATTAATTATGACATCTTGTGGATGCGCGGAGCCCCACTTTGGGAGTTGACCTGTGAGCCCCTCTCCCCTCAACATCCAACAGCTGCCAGTCTTCACTAGGAGGAGAGAGAGAAGAAGGGGAGAAGAGGAGAGGGGAGAGACAGAAGAAGAAGAAGAGGCAGATAGCAGTCGCTCCGCATGGCAGGTTCCAGGAGGGCAATTATGCAGGCCAGATGAGACGAGGAGACAGAGAGGAGAGTAGCACCAGTGTTTGGGAGTTGAGCCGCGTCAGACTGACTGCTTGTCATTAACACTATAAGCTATTACTTTCTCCCTCTCGCTCCTTCTCGTTCCCCTCATCTCACTCGGTCACTTTACCGCTCCCTCTCCCCCTCCCCCCTCTGTCTTTCTCCTGCTCCCTGCTGTATATTGATTAACTGCTAAAAGGCCGTCCTATTAGATATTCCTACTGTAAAAACATTGTCTGCCTCCCAAATTGCACCCTATTCCCCATGAAGTGCACTACTTTTGACTATGGACACTGGAATAGGGTGCTGTTTGGGAGGCAGGCTGTGTCTGGTTTCTAGTCCTCCCCTAGGGGTCAATGGAGTTTCTTGTGAGTCGCTCTGGAGAATAATCTCTGCACTATTAATGATGCAATTCCAATGCAATAGAACTGAGATCCGCTGAGGACTGTGTTCAAACCCAGGGCTTTGGGTTTGATAGATGAGGCTGTGTTGTATCCTACAGCTCCACAACAAAAGGCCTTTGCACCCCCAACAGAAGCAGAGGGCAATATGTCTGGTATCCAGCCACAGCCAGTAAGCCCTCTATAACAGTTATCACAGCAGTCCAGTTCACTTGAGTTCACCCTTTATAACAAGGGCAGTGAAGACTCCTTGCACACACACACACATTCCCCTCAGCAGCAGGGTCCTCTACAGCTGAACATGTCCGTACCTAATGATGGCCACATTAATTATAGGCTTATCAAGCTGGCTAAATTCAATAGGCTATTTATAGAGGACTAAAATAGCCTCCTCAGTGAAGTGGCTCAGCTCTGGCTCCAGGGTGGTCAGGGAACAGGACAGGCTGTTCTCACACACACTCTCTCCCTCATACACAACTACACACACACACACTCTCTCCCTCATACACAACTACACAACTACACACACACACAGCTCTGTCCCTAAGAGTCCAGTTAGAGGTGAAACAATATCCTGGTTGGTTTATATAAAACAACAACATCTGTCCCCTGTCACTGATGCGTTATAAACCAGAGATCGCGGGGGTCGAAGGTAGAGGGAAGGGGGCCCGTCAAGAAGCCCTTACATTGATGAGGTCTGGCAGATTCCATTAAATCACTCTTTCCTGTAAAGTGCCAGCCATCAAAGCCAACCGGCCGAGGAGTTTTCAGTCAATCGGGTAACACACAGCCGGCCGTTTCCCCTCTTCCTCTTGGGGGCTGAGCCTCTGGTCAATAGCTGCTATCAGTTCAATTTCATGCACAGTTAGCCGTGTTGGGGGCTAGGGCACTGCTTCCTTCGCGCCGCTCGCTCAGGGGTTGCATATGTTGTTGTTTTTTTCACTTCTGATAAGTGGGGTGGGGACTGGGACCTGGAGTGGAGGGAAGTATTAAATACTATATAGCTCTATAGCTACAGGCCTAAGTAGTGTTGCCTGTCTTGACACCGTTACTCTCCTCTACTCGCCAGTCGCCACCATGGCTCCCTGCCAAAGCCATTAACAGTCTCTGTTGCTATGGAAGAGAGGTTGAGAAAAGGAGAGCTGTAAATGATCAACGTGATAACAAGCTGATTATCAGGGCTTGCTGCCAAAGCCATTAACAGTCTCTGTTGCTATGATAGAGGGAGGTAGAGAGATAAAGAGAGCGAGATGAAGAAAGAGCATGAGAGAGAGATGGTGAGAGCGAGAGGAAGAGGGAGCGAGAGAGAGCGATGAAGAGGGAGAGAGAGATTGAGAGAGAGCGAGAGTGATGAAGAGGGAAAGAGAGATTGAGAGAGAGCGAGAGAGAGAATGATGAAGAGGGAGAGAGCGATTGAGAGAGCGATAAAGAGGGAGAGAGTGATTGAGAGAGAGCGAGAGAGAGTGATGAAGAGGGAGAGAGAGATTGAGAGAGAGAGGAAAATGATCAACACTATAACCAGCTGATTATCAGTCAAAGACATGGATAAACGCTCCTCTCCAACATGAAGTTGTTTGCAGTCAACTCACTCACACTTTTTCTTGTTGTAATGACAAACAGCATAACATAATTCCCTATATGAACGACACATTTCAAAAAATCTATACAATTACACAATAGTTTTTCTTAGCATGGACATGAATATCAGGCTCATCTCTCAGCAGACCACATGGCATCTTTTACTGTAAGTGATGTTACCCGGTTGCCTTATACACTTCCCCCCCCACTGTTACCACTATTTACTGGCAACTAGGAGAATATCATAGTAAAGCTGAATCTGATAAGATTGCCTAGGTGTAATCAACCATGTTCTAAATCTGACAAAGATCTCTCTGGATCAGAGGGGCGCCATGATGCAGCATCCGTCCCTGGGAAGAATGTGTGTTGTGTTGTTGAATTGTTCTCTGGCCACAACATGGCACCAGCACACCCAGCCAGAGAAGGCTGGCATTCATAATGCATCTTAGAGTAGGAGTGCTGATCCAGGATCAGTTTTGTATTTTAGATCATAGGTGGGACCTGATCCTAGATCAGCAGAGGGTTGAGGGAGGCAGGGATGTCTCTTAGGTGTGTGATGAAGATCAAACCGGATGATGCTACACTACAACTACGTGACAATCTACAGGTTGTGATTTTAAGCACAGGAAGAATGTCATTATCCCTCTCCATCTCTCCTCTTCACACAGGTATCAAAGGGCGAATTCAGATCAGTGAGCTAGCACGCAAACACACACACACACACACCTCTCTGTAGTATCTTCACGCTGCATGAGAATCAGAGATGTCAATGTGTTGTATCTCCCGGCGCCAGGTTTATCTAGAAGAGGAAACTAGATTCTCTCTCTCTCCGCTGCTCTCTTGTTAAACACGCAGCCTTGATTTTTTTTTAGGCACTCTGGGGTTGAATTGTTTACCGGATAAACAAGGTGATGTTGTCTCAGTCACAATCTGATCCAAACTCCCCCAGTTCTCTCTCAGTGCCACAATAGAGGCCTTCTTACCTGGCTGCTACTGTTTACTGTGTAGTAGTACACCTGAGGAGTGAGCTCTGATACACTGAGTGAGTCTAAAGAAGTTATGCGGAGCAGAGCAGAGCTTACAAAGATACCCATCTAGGGCCACTGGAGATAGGAGAAATAAACAACTACACGACAACACAGACACAAGCTCGCACACGAACACAACTAGATCCATGGGAGTGTGTGTGTGCGCGCATGAGGGTGCACCTGTTTGCCTGTATGTGTGTGTATGTGGGGGAATTAGCTGATCATAAAGCAGCATTAGGCGTTTGTGGGGTTGGTTACAAGGAGAAGGAGAACACGGAGGACCTTTAGACGCCTAAACCTGCTAATCCTATTGGTGGAGCTGTGTAGTGTTCAGTACAATCCATCTATCCTGCTGGTGGGAGTGAAGCTGTTCTGTGTGTGTGTGTGTGTGTGTGTGTGTGTGTGTGTGTGTGTGTGTGTGTGTGTGTGTGTGTGTGTGTCTGGAGCAGGTGAATCGGTTTCGCCACCACATGGTACGGTGGATTATCACTGTGATTTGATCTCGTCACCGTGTCAGGTTGTCGAGGGCCTCCCGTGGTTACGGTGACAGCGCCAGGTGATCGGTGTCAGCCAGGATGAGTGTTTTTAAAACACACACACACTAACCCACACACACTAACCAAATGAAATGACAGGCGGGTAGAGGGTTTAGCGCGCAGAGCACAGGGTCAGACTTGGCTACATCTAATGTGTCAGGGCAGAAAATTCACTTCAAAACATTAGCTGCTTTAGAGACCAGAGAGGAAGTGGAGCCTAATGAGTGTCTGACTACAACTTGTCGTCTTGTGAGATGTGAGAACTTTGAAGACAGTTAGTTAATGAAGACATCTTCATGGCTATGTCTCGGGTTAGAGCACTAGAGCATTCCAGAACAGACACGGTCTAGTCCATCTCAAATCATATCCGTCCATTTCCATCATTGACCTACTACAACGCTACATTATATCACAACTTTGATAATAGTGGTCAGATAATGCTGTGCTACCCCACTATATCACATAGAGCATATTCAACTGTATGTAGCCTAGGTGTCTGCATATAAACTGATTTAGGGTGAATTCTGTTGATAGTTATCTGGACATTGACATCTGTAGAAATACATCTTGCCACCTCATTCCAAACAAGAAGAGGAAAGTAACATTGAGCCAATGTCACGCCCTGACCTTAGAGATCCTTTTATTTCTCTATTTGGTTAGGTCGGGGTGTGACTAGGGTGGGCATTCTAGTTTTTTGTTTCTAGGTTGGCCTAGTATGGTTCCCAATCAGAGGCAGCTGTCTATCGTTGTCTCTAATTGGGGATCATATTCAGGCAGCCTTTTTCCACATGTTGTGTGTGTGGGATCTTGTTTTTGTATTGTAGCCTTTTTGCACTACAAAGCTGCACGTTCGATTTTGTTACTCTTTATTGTTTTGTTGCTGGTTCACATTAATAAACATGATGGACGCCTTCCACGCTGCACCTTGGTCCAATACTTCCAACAATGATCGTTACACCCAAAATGACCTTTGATCCCTGACCTTAAGCCTATGATCACAGTGTGCTGATTATGTAATGGGCTGTTTCAGTTGACATAGGAAAATGATGGGAGGATATGAATAAAACAACTAGAAACTCCCTTTGTGTCATTATTTTGCAGGCGAAGAGGTTTCCCTTCATGTTACCAGTTGGGATGAGCCTCTCCTCTTGCTAAGCCAGTCTGTCTGTGTCACTATAAAGGCAGTTTGTGTGCAGATTCAGTGGCTAAGTCCCAGAAGGTACCCTATTCTCTCTACAGTGTACTACTTATGGCTCATAGGGCTCTGTTCAAAAGCAGTGGATTAGGTAGGGAATAGAGTGCCATTTGGGATAGAGACAGTGGCTGTCGAGCTGCACAGGTAAGCAGAAAATAGCTCTTAACTGAAGCCTGACCTTGAGAAGGATGCCATTCAATCAGCCGGTTGCCTGCAGTAAAGGCCTATCATTGCACTAACAAAGTGTATCTTCTTCCAGCACAGGCGGATCAAGGACAATGCATGGATGGCTTCCTTCTCCTCGACAGGTTAAAGAGGAAATGTATTCAACAAATTAAAGCCCTTAGAAAATAAGCCATGATGAAAGTACTACTGCTGCTATTGGTGGTGAGCGAATGGATCTTACATTCTAGTATGCCTAATCTAATTGTAACATTGATAGACATAACCGAATTGCATGTCTGCAGTTGACTAAACACATTTAAAATGCAAGCATGCACATATTGTGGGTAAGTCTTATTGGAGAGAAGTAACATCTATGCATAGAGAGAAAGAGAGTGAGACAGAAAGAGAAAGAAAGAGAGCGAGCGAGACCTGGGCCCGGACAGTAAATCTCAGTAAGACAAAAATGATGGTCCAGTTGCTAGGACCAAAAATACAAATTCCATCTAGACACCGTTGCCCTAGAGCACACACAAAACTATACATACCTCACCCTAAACATCAGCGCCACAGGTAAATTCCACAACCTGTGAATAATCTGAGCGACAAGGCAAGAAGGGCCTTCTATACCATCAAAAGGAACATAAAATTCGACATACCAATTAGGATCTGGCTAAAAAATCCTTCAATCAGTTATAGAGCCCTTTTTAATTGTGCGGTCTAGGGTCCACTCACCAACCAGTAATTCATGCAGAGTTTTTAAAAAATTGTATCTTTATTTAACCAGGCAAGTCAGTTCAGAACAAATTCTTATTTTCAATGACAGCCTAGGAACAGTGGGTTAACTGCCTGTTCAGGAGCAGAACGACAGATTTGTACCTTGTCAGCTCGGGGGTTTGAACTTGCAACCTTCTGGTTACTAGTCCAATGCTCTAACCACTAGGCTACCCTGCTGCCCCAAAGTAGAATTAGGCTGATGACCACTAATTATCAAAATCCAGAAAAGACCCGTTCAATTCTACAACCACCTAAAAGGAAGCAATTCCCAAACCTTCCATAACAAAGTCATCACCTACAGAGAGATGAACCTGGAGAAGAGCACCCTAAGCAAGCTGGTCCTGGGGCTCTGTTCACAAACACAAACAGACCACACAGAGCCCCAGGACAGCAACACAATTAGACCCAACCAAATCATGAGAAAAGAGAAAGAGATTACTTGAGACATTGGAAATAATTTTAAAAAACAGAGCAAACTAGAATGGTATTTGGCACTAAACAGAGAGTACACAGTGGCAGAATACCTGACCACTGTGACTGACCCAGATTTAAGGAAAGCTTTGACTATGTACAGACTCGGTGAGCAGTGAACACTGCCCACAAAATGAGGTGAAAACTGAGCTGCACTTCTTAACCTCCTGCCAAATGTATGACCATATTGAGACACACATTTCCCTCAGATTACACAGCTCCACAAAGAATTAGAAAACAAACCCAATTTTGATAAACTCCCATATCTACTGGGTGAAATACCAGTGCGAAATCACATTTGCAAAATGTGACCTGTTGCCACAAGAAAAGGGCAACCAGTGAAGAACAAACACCATTGTAAATATAACACCATGTTTATATTTGTTTATTTTCCCTTTTGTTTATCATCTACTTCACTTGCTTTGGCAATGTTAACATATGTTTCCCATGCTACGAAAGCCCCTTAAATTGAAATGAGCGCGAGAGCGAGGGGATTCTTATTTTAGAGTACATTGCAGTGCTTATCAGCAGCACATCATCAGCCTCCACCTGGAAGTAGAGAAAGAGAGTACCAGACAGATGCACAAGGTAATAACAAGAAGATTTATGAACAGTTGCCAGCTTTGAACTTTCCGAGAGTTTGCAGGCAGGCGAGGCAGCACTATCAAATTCTACCTTATCAACCCAGTCGGCATGGCAACAAGAAGTTGTGTTTCTTTCTAACGGCTTAGAGAGAGAGAGAGAGAGCGCGTACAGGAGCAAAATAACAGTCATAACTACTAGCTGTATGCCGCAGTGGCATCAACGACAAATAGTAGAAAAAAGTTTAGATTTATTTTGGAGTTATGGCGATGATAAACTTCCAAATACCTTCAGCTGATGGTGTAGTCTTTGTCTCTGCATCCCATATAGCACCCTGTTCCCTATATACTGTAGTACACTACGTTTGACCAGGGCCCACTGCTCTGGTAGGAGTGCACTATAAAGGGAATATGGTGCATCTTGTGACGCCACCAATGGGTATGCCAGGCGGGGTTCGACTCCGCCAGAAAAAGTTATGGTTCATTAATCTCCGTGAACCAAGCAGTGATAAATAACCGCATGGCAACTGTACCAGCTTTGAAAAATAAGGCAGTTATTATGAAACCATAAAGAATGATACACATATCATCGCTTCGTGTAGATAACGTGAGGAGGATACGGTGTTCAAGGATTAAATTGCACGCTCGGCTTGGAGACGGGGAGAGGGAGGGGGAGAGAGACAGCGAGCAGTATATTCACATCCTCGTGAACATCCTGTTTGAGAACTTGCAATAAATAAAAGCACTTTAGCCGTTGCAAATAAAAGTTATTTATATCTCCGCCGTACTGCCGGTCAAACACAGAGGATACTGATACTATCAAGTAGCATTTAACAATATAAAGCAGTGTTAATCAAGACTAAGCTTTACAGCTTCACTTCTGCACTACTAGACCTAATATGAAATGTGACAGCAGCTCAGGGCCTGCTTTCACAAAGCGCCTCAGAGTACTGATCCAGGATCAGGTTTAGCTTTTAAATCATAATGAATAAATGGGGTGACCTGATCCTAGATCAGCACTCCTATTCTGAGAGGCTCTGAATATGGGCCCGGGCGAATGGCTTAGACAGAGAGTTACAGTGTGACCTGTTGCTCCCCACGTCTCCTCCCCAGAAACCATTTATTATATGCAGTATTAGCATCTGATACCTTCTCAGAGAACCCAGACAGACTTGAATCCAATACAACAGACATAGTAAAGCTATATCCTGAACAGGTGTAAATTCCTGGCGCTTCAGAATGAGAGAGTGTGAAAGACAGAGCGAGAGAGAGAGAGAGAGACAGAACCACCCAAAGGACGAGGAGTAGTAGTAACTATGTCTATTCGATACAAAGATGTTCCCACTTCCAGATGTTGCGGGCCTCTCAGTGAGAAATTGGGCAAAGATCAATTCAGCGCTCTTACAGACTAAAATAGAAAGTTGGACATAAATTCAAGCTGCTCTATAAATCAAATGTACATTTTCAGACCCAGTTACCCCCCTTTACTTTCGCTGGGATTGCTGTAATAACAAAGTGACTTGAGAGCAGCCTGGTTGCCATTAGACCTCTGGATTCCATCCATACTAATGATTTGAAGTGCGTCCCAAATGGCACCCTATTCCCTATATCGTGCACTACGTTTGACCAGGGCCCATAAGTAGTACGCTAATTTTGACCAGAGCTCTATGTAGGGAATAGGGTAGCATTTAGGATGAAGCCTTAGTATGCTGCGTGATTTATAAAGCCATAAGAAAATAGGAAAATATTACAGGGCTATTAAACGCTTTGCAGGTTACAGAGAAACACCAAGGACTGAGGCAGATGTACTGCTCCTTATATGTTACATCAAAACATCTCTCAAAATGGCCTATTCACCTTGCCAGATACAACACCCTTTATGCCAGTAAAGTTAATATGCTGAAACTCTGTGTCTGAGCCTCTTTTTTGACAGCTCGGTAGCCAAAGCTAGACTGCAGGACAATATACTCCAGTCAAATCCATCTCAAATGAAAAATGTGAATACTATTTAGACATTGTTCCATGTGCCAAGAAGCCTCTCTGCACTCCGCCAGAAACCAAATCCGATCTCAATCAAACTCAAATTTTGAATGCAGTTCTCTTTTGGAAATTACCGTACTGCAATAATCTTTAAGTGTTGGTCTCTAGGCAGGGCCGACTCACCTGACTGAGCCCATAGCCTATTAAATAGACTATTACTGGAATGATTCTCATATCGACTAACAGTGTCTGAACGGTTTTCATATCATAAACAGTAGGCCTATAAAGTATCTGAATACAGTTCATATATTTGTATCGCTATAGTGTAAACACACACATACAGTACATTTTCATGTGAAACCAAAACCACAAAGTGGGGCACAGGGAGACGATTCTGGTCATGCACGCGTGCGCACACACACACTGTTTGGGGAGGAGCGGCTGTAGACGAAGCCAACTTTCCTTATGAGGTAAAAAGCAAACCAATTTTGGAGCAAGCAGCATCTGCACTACATACACTAAAATGTGAAGGGGCTCAGACTCAGGGAACAGGATAGGCTGTTCACACACACACACACACACACACTCTCTCTCTCTCTCTCTCAAATACCACACACACACCGCAAACATACCACACACACCTATGCAGCCCCTGTCAGCTTTGGCCCTGAAGGTTCAATGAGTTTTCAGTCAACACCACTGAGAGTCTTGCTCTCACACTGGATGTGTACAGACCGACAAAAGACTGCTTTCAGAAAGAAGCACCAAGGTAATATCAACAAGCCTAAATAACATTACACAATTTAAATACAGTTTTCTCAGTGCTAGCTAGTGGATGTAGGGTCTCAGTCTATACATAACACACCAACAAGTGAGGCCAACGAGTTCAATAAACACTGAATTCACTTTACAACTACTGGAACCGCTCATCTTGTCTAAGACTAATAACAGTAGTGCACTGTACAGGCTACAGGAACCATTATTATATAACAACAGTAGAAACTACTACACTGTGGCTGAACCTGGCTCTGACCCCAACCTCTCTCTGCAGGAAACAGCAGAGGGAGCACCCCCATATCCACATTGACTGGACCGCAGTGGAGCAGGTGGAAAGCTTCAAGTTCCTCCGTGTACACATCACTGACAAACTGAAATGATCCACCCACACGGACAGTGTGGTGAAGAAGGCACAACAGTGCTCCTAGTGCCGCACAACAGTGCCTCTTCAACCTCAGCAGGCTGAAGAAATTGGCCTTGGCACCTAAAACCCTCTCAAACTTTTACAGATACACAATTGAGAGCATCCGGTCAGGCTGTATCCCTGCCTGGAACGGCAACTGCACCGCAGGGCTCTCCAGAAGGTGTTGCGGTCTGCCCAACGCATCACCGGGGGCAGACTACCTGCCCTCCAGGACACCTACAGCACTCGATGTCACAGGAAGGCAAAAAAGATCATCAAGGACAACAACCACCCGAGCCACTGCCTGTTCACCAAGCTTCCATTTAGAAGGCGAGGTCAGTACAGGTGCATTAAAGCTGGGACCAAGAGACTGAAAAACAGCTTCAATCTTTTATTTTTCCTTTATTTAACTAGGCAAGTCAGTTAAGAACAAATTCTTATTTTCAGTGACGGCCTAGGAACAGTGTGTTAACTGCCTGTTCAGGGGCAAAATGACATATTTGTACCTTGTCAGCTCGGGGGGTTTGAACTTGCAACGTTACAGTTACTGCGCCTGATGACCCTATCTCGCCATCAGACTGGTAAACAGCAATCACGGGCACATTAGAGGCTGCTGCCTATATATATATATATAGACTTGAAATCACTGGCCACTTTAATAATGGAACACTAGTCACTTTAACAATCTTTACATATCTTGTATTACTCATCTCATATGTATATACTGTATTCTATCCTATTCTACTGTATTAGAGTCTATGCCACTCTGACATTGCTCGTCCATATAATTATATATTCTTAATTCCATTTCTTTACTTAGATTTGTGTGTATTAGGTATATGTTGTGAAATATATTACTGCACTGTTGGAGCTAGAAACACAAGCATTTCGCTACACCTGCAATAACATCTGCTAAGCACGTGTATGTGACCAATAAAATGTTATTTGATTTGTGTATACTGAACAAAAATGTAAAACCCAACATGCAACAATTTCAAAGATTTTACTGAGTTACAGTTCATTTAAGGAAATCATTCAATTTAAATAAATAAATTTGACCCTAATCTATGGATTTCCTGACTGGCAGGGGCGCAGTCATTGTTGGGCCTGGGAGGACATAGGCCCACCCACTTGGGAGGCAGGTCCGCCCCCACTGGGAAGCCAAGTCCGGCCAATGAGAATTTGTTTTTCCCCACAAAAGTGCTTTATTACAGACAGAAATACTCCTCAATTTCATCAGCTGTCCGGGTGGCTGGTCTCAGACAGATCCGATCAGATCGATCCTGCAGGTGAAGCCAAATGTGGAGGTCCTGGGCTGACGTGGTTACAGCTGGTCTGAGGTTGTGAGTTCAGTTGGATGTACTGCCAAATTCTCCAAAATGACATTGAAGGTGGCTTATGGTAGAGAAATTGAATTATCTGGCAACAGCTCTGGTGGACATTCCTGCAGTCAGCATACCAATTACACTCCCTCTCAAAACCTGAGACATCTGTGGCATTGTGTTGTGTGAAAAAACTCCACATTTCAGATTGACTTTTTATTGTCCCCAGCATGAGGTGCACCTGTGTAATGATCATGCTGTTTTAATCTGTAACAGGTTTTGTTTTTTTCCTTTTATGTTGGACTTTTAGCACATATAGCATTTTGGAACGTAGGGTGCACAGATTGTTGTCACCTCGTCAGTCATTATGTGTTACACCTGCGCTGGTTTCCATGTCGTTAGTGGGAAGGTGTTTCAACGGTGTTGGCCCAGGTGCTATTTAGGAGGGGCTGGCCCAGTGCTCCAGTTCAGCTTGAGAGATGTTGGGAGACCTACACTTCACGTCAACTGAGGTGCAATTTCAAGCTCAACCTAAATCATTTTGAAAGAAGCCTGAGTTTTGCCCTGTTTGTTTTATTCCAAATGATTTTACACCCTATCCTAAGTTGGTGTGGGTTTTTCTTTGAGTTTGTCTTTTTGGAAGCAAACCTAGTGGGCATCCATGGTGGGGGGTGTTTTTTAGAACCCCTTACTAGTGGCTTTGCCAATTTTCAGTGGGCACCCACATATGTTTTATTTAATTTAATTAACTAGGCAAGTCAGTTAAGAACAAATTCTTATTTACAATGACGGCCTACCCCAGCCAAACCCTAACGACGCTCCACCAATTGTGTGCCGCCCCATGGGACTCCCAATCACGGTCGGTTGTGATACAGCCTAGAATTGAACCAGGGTCTAGCACTGAGATGCAGTGTCTTAGACCGCTGTGCCACTCGGGAGCCCCAAAACTATGAACGCAACATGTAAAGGGTTGGTCCCATGTTTCATGAGCTGAATTAAAAGATCCTAGAAATGTTCCATATGCACAAAAAGCTTATTTCTCTCAAATTTTGTGCACAAATGTGTTTCCATCCCTGTTGGTGAGCATTTCTCCTTTGCCAAGATAATCCATCCACCTGACAGGTTACACTCCCCCAAGACAAACTCAAAATGTCGCTCACAACAAAGGGAACTACCAAAGAAAATCACTTACCACCAAACAAAACAGAAAGGGGTTCTGAAAGGCACCCATGTGGGCACTTAGTGAGAAATGCTCACTAACAGGGATGTAAACAAATTTGTGCACATTATTTGAGAGAAATAAACTTTTTGTGCATATCACATTTTTTTAGGATCTTTTAATTCAGCTCATGAAACATGGGACCAACCCTTTACATGTTGCGTTTCTATTTCTGGGGTTCCCGAGTGGCACAGCGGTCTAAGGCACTGCATCTGCGTGCTAGACCCTGGTTATATTCCAGGCTGTATCACAACCGGCGTTTTATATTTTTGTTCAATATATTTATATAACCCAGCTATAGTATATGCCCAGGTGCAGAATACATTTAGAACGGAACAGTACAATGGCATTCATCAAAAGAATCAAGGTCATCTCTGCGAACATCACCAATACATTTTTAGTCACAATGGTCGGAACATCTCACATCCATTTTAACTACTGAAACTCTGACAATGTCACAGGATTATGGTAGTTATGGTAGAGTCTTTCAGCAGGAGGAAATCTATAGCCTTGATCATTCAGCTGGGCAAGAAGATAGATTAAATATTTGGAAGACAGCAGAGTAGGAACATAGTCAAATCCCACTTTACGTTCATCCTAAAAAAAAGGATCTTGGTGTGTGTGTGCCTGTATGCCTCTGTGTGTGCATGCCTGTCCATGCCTGTGAGTATGCATGCTCATGTGCGTGTGTTTAATTGTTAATGATAGGAATTCCCCGACAGGTTTGTGTTAAAAGGCTCTCAGTAGAAACAGGGAACATCTGCCAACGGTAGAAATGCACAAGTGCAACAGCAGCACAAAGTGAGCGGCAACAGGAAGTTACACCCCACTTTGTAATAACATGGTGCGCTTTGGTCAAACGCCAAACGGGTCATTGCCTATTTAGACATAGCAGATCATTTTGTACATAAACAAACTATAATTATTTGCCTGGAGGTTGATCTTCGCATTAAAAATACAATTTGAACGTTACAATATTTAGAATATCTAATAATGCCGAATACATACATTTTAGTCATTTAGCAGACGGTCTTATCCAGAGCGACTTACAGAAGCAATTAGGGTTAAGTGCTTTGCTCAAGGGCACATCAACCGATGTTTTACCTTGTTGGGTCACGGACTCGAACCAGCGACCTTTGGGAAGCTGGCCCAACGCTCTAACCACTAGGCTACCTGGCACTGCTTACATCATCTGTTTAATTGGTTTTTAAAATTACCAACAATAAAGGAACATCAATAAGTGATGAGCTGGTATAAATAATAGGCCAACAACAATTGACTTTAAAATCGGGTCTCAAAGCAACATAGGGGGTTTAAAGGGTGTGTGTATTTCAGTCAACATATCTTAACCCAATTGAACACTTACCAGAGATTCTGAAGTAGCGACTGAGACGGCGTTTTCCACCACCATCAACAAAACACCAAATTATACTTTTTTTTGTGGAAGAATGGTGTTGCATCCCAACAACAGAGTTCCAGATATAAAATCTATGCCACGGTGCATTGAAGCTGTTCTGGTTCAAGGGGCCCAATGCCTTATTAACACACTTTATGTTGGTGTTTCCTTTATTTTGGCCGTTACTGTACCTGTAAGTGTTTCTTCCCACACCAATGTAACACAATCCATTTATTCCCATACCAATATAACACTTACTTTCTGTCCAAGAGTCTATCGTTCCATACAGTCTATCCTTGGCTACATAATTCACAATGCATAGGCTATATCCACACTTTGACATGGGAGATTTATTCAACAACCACTTAGCAGTAGTTATCTTCTCACTACTGACTGCCAAGAAGAGATTTTTACTTTTGTTTAGTCATCATTGTTAAGCTATCAGGAAGATTACCTAGATACAGTATTATAGGACATGAGAGGGAGGGTTTCTGTGCTACATCAAACCCCACAATGTCCAGTCAGCTAATTGATTAACCCCTAGCTGTCTCACATTTACCTTTGTAAATTGGTATTTGAAGAGCACCAACATAATGATGTCATAACCAGTACATAAGTGTGTATTGAAGTTTTTCTGTAATGTTACCACTTTATCAATGTTACGGGCCTTTTCCCATGTAGGCCCTACACAAGTGTTTTTCTCAAAGCTGGTGGTATTAGTCTATGTTAATTGTGGATAGAAGAATGGATAGAAGAACTGTGGATAGAAGAATGGATGAATGGCTGGTTGCTAAGTCAGTCACTAAACTCCTCACCGCAGACCTATTTTGTGAGCCGTTAATTGGGGGTAGGTCCATTAAGTCAAGAGAAGCTTGTTCAGTCAGATGCCAGCAAGGCAGACTTTCTTGCCAACTGCTTCAGATTTGTTTTCACCTGGGCCGGTCAATGAATGTACTAACACCTCTTGGGTAACTTTCAGTAGGCTAACACTTGAATTAAAGTCTGCCACTATAATACATTAGGATGCGGTTTTAATGCATTGCAACACTTGCCATAAGCATGTACGCATATGTACATTATTCAGGTTCCATTCATTAGTGATGGGTGATTGGTTATAGAGATATTACAGCTCTGTTCTTTCCCTCACTCCCATTTCCATTGATTACAGGACAATACTGCAGTATCACTACCATGCAACTGGACCAGGGAGTAAATGGTTAGAAATACTGCAAAGAAAATAAACTGAGACCCCTTCTGTGGTGTGAAATTGCCCACCACAAAGGAATTAATGAGGGATCCTTGCAGCGTAATTGTCTAATTATGTTGTTGGTTGGGCAGATGGGACTCTGCTTTAACTAGGACACATTGTGCTGCTTCCTCCCTCTCCAGACTCCACAACAAAAGGCCAACCAGTGTGACAGTCAGCCTCTTCAGCAGCTAGGCAGCACAGAGGAGTGGGAGGTAGTGAAAGAAAGAAAAGAGAGAGGTGTAGGGGAGAGAGGGAACTACAGAGAGCGAGAGAGAGAGAAAATAAAGTAGAGAGTAGGGTAGAAAGAGCAAGCTGGAGAAGAAAAAACCTGTCTCTCTGGCTCTGTCACAGACGAACCATTCCTCCACTCGATGTTACCACAGAAACAAATGTATGGTGTAAACACTGTGGGGATTAGTGCTCCTGGGTTGTGAATCACTGCACTGTAATGAGGTTGGTTTACACCAGGCTTCTCCCCCTTCAGCCTCCCCCTACCCAGCCAGGCTAGCTCAATACGTAGACCCTAATTAAAGACAAATCGGACACTTGATAATTGATCACATAGGTGGTCCGTGTGTGTGTATTGCCACTAAGACAAGAGTGAGAGAGAGACAGAGAAAAAGGATGGTGGAAGATATAGAGTGAGGGACGTAGGGAAGGAGGGTGGGTAAAATTAAATTGTGGAGGAGAAATTAAAGCAATACTTCAAGCGGTGTTTAAAGAACAATATGATGGTATATGATACAACATATCATCACTCAGCTCACAATACAGATGTCACATTGATTGACAGCCAGGCTGTGTCGAGACTGGTCTGGGCCAACAGGATACTCATTACTGAAACAAGCCAGTCAGTAAGTGACAGCAGCGTGGAGTCATGGACTATCGAGTATCTTTACAATTGTCATCACTACGGGGTGTCTGTCGATGGCAACCTAAATATGAATAAGTCTGTTCCGAAATTGATTTTACCCAAAGCAAATTAATCATGGATAATGATCCATGGATAAAGGACATTAAACGGTAGAAATGAGACATATGCCTACAGTATGTTAGGATGATGATTCGCTACTCAGGGGGTGAAAGACATGAGGAAAATAGGTTGGAGACCGTACAAACAAACGGTACATGGTGAATTGTAAATGGGGTTAGAGTGAGTACATGTAGAACACACCTGCATACCAGACAGACTGAGGTTATACCCTAACAGAGTACCCTGAGCAGGTGCAGGGGGGGGGGGGCTAAGATGAGACGTACGACCAGTGGTGCCTAATTTGTCCCAACTGTAATTAAGCTAAATTTCCACTGACAGCCTAGCTCTTTGCTCATTTGTTTATTCCTACTGGTCATTTCCATGTAAAAGGACCCATGAGTACCAACGTGACGTTTATAGGATCACATTTAGTGTCAAATGAAAGCGAAGAGTCGATATTTGGGGAAAATTAAGGCATGGATATGTTTTTTTTATGAAGTATGAGGATTATGAAAGTTCAGAGAAGTAACAAGGTAGACCTACCAATGAGTGTTTTTAGTGATAACAATTTTGGTTATTTATTAAGTGATTAAAAAGTGGCGCAGTGGTCTAAGGCATCGATGTGCTTGAGGCGTCACTACAGACCCAGATTCGATCCCAGGCTGTGTCACAGCCGACAACCGGGAGTCCCATAGGGCAGTGCACAATTTGCCCAGCATCATCCGGGTTAGGGGAGGGTTTGGCCGGAGGGGCCTTACTTGGCTCATTGAGCTCTAACGACTCCTTGTGGCGGGCCAGGTGCCAGTTGAGCGGTGTTTCCTCTGACACATTGGTGCGGCTGGCTTCCGGGTTAAGCGGGTAGGTGATAAGAAGCGCGGTTAGGCAGGTCATGTTTCGGAGGACACATGCCCTTTCCCTTTCCTGAGCCCATTGGGGAGTTGCTGCGATGAGACAAGATCGCTAATTGGATATCACGAAAAAGGGGGTACATTTTGCTACTAAATCGGCAACAGTTACCAAAAAAAACCAGAAATTGGCCACAATGGGAATTCATAGTAGTCACAAACCAAAAGTTGCAGTAGAGCAGATCACAGAGAAGAAATGTAAAGCATACTTCAGCACAGTACATTAGATCAAATGAAGAGAACAGTATAAAATAATATACTTTGTTTTTCTTTTGTGTACTGATGTTACGTTCGTTGGAGGAATTAGACCAAGGTGCAGTGTGGTAGGCGAACATCTTACTTTATTAAAATGAACACCGAAAAACAACAAAATACAAAAACAAACGTAAAGTTCTGCAGGCTACACAGCACCTATACAAAATCAAGATCCCGCAAACTAAGGTGGAAAACAGGCTGCCTAAGTATGATCCCCAATCAGAGACAACGATAGACAGCTGCCTCTGATTGGGAACCATACCCGGCCAACAAAGAAACAGAAAAACTAGAATGTCCACCCAAATCACACCCGACCTAACCAAATAGAGAAATAAAAGGCTCTCTAAGGTCAGGGCGTGACAGTACCCCCCCAAAGGTGCGAACTCCGACCGCAAAACCTGACTCCATGGGGAGGGTCCGGGTGGGCATCTAGCCTCGGTGGCGGCTCCGGTTCGGGACGTAGACCCCTCTCCGCTTGCTGATCCCTCCGCTTCCGTGGAACCGGACCGCCGACCGTCGCCAGAGGCTCCGGACCTTGGATCGTTGCCGGAGGCTTCGTGCCACGGATTGTCGCCAGAGGCTTCGTGCCACGGATCGTCACTGGAGGCTTCAGGCTGTGGATCACCACTGGAGGCTTCGGGCCGTGGATCACCACTGGAGGCTTTGGGCCGTGGGTCATCACTGGAGGCTTCGGGCCGTGGATCATCTCAGGAAGTTCCGGAATGTGGACTATCCTTGGAGGTTCTGGACTGTGAAACTGTCGCCAGAAGCTCTGGACTGGGAACTGTCGCCGGAAGCTCTGTGCGTGGGGCCGGCACTGGTGGTACCTGGGCTGGTGACATGCACCTCAGGATGAGCGCGAGGAGCAGGCACAGAATGTACTGGAATGGGGAGGCGCACTGGGAACACAGTGCGTAGAGCCGGAGCAGGATATATTGGACCGTGGAGACGCACTGGAGGTCTGGAGGGTAGAGCTGGCACAACGCGTCCTGGCTGGATACTCACTTTAGCCCGGCAAGTGCAGGGCGCTGGCACAGGACGCACTGGGCTGTGAAGGCGCACTGGCGACACAGTGCGTAGAGCCGGCGAGGATATCCTGGACCGAGGAGGCGTACTGGAGACCAGGAGCGCTGAGCCGGCACAACCTGTCCTGGCTGAATACTCACTTTAGCCTGGCAAGTGCGAGGAGCTGGCAGAGAACGCACTGGGCTGTGGATGCGCACTGGAGACACATTGCGTATCTCCGCAAAACATGGTGCTGACTGGTCCCACGCTCCTTAGGGCGACTATATTGCTCCAGACACCAAACCATCCCTCTACCTCATCACTGCCCTCAACTATCTCACAGTACTCCTCACTCAGTCTATCCCAATACTCCTCTTCACTCTCAAACTAGCCCCTCGGCTTCGCCAACCAACCCGTGGTCACAAACCTCGGAGTCGCCGTTGGTCCTCCTTCGCTGCTTCCGCCTGCTTCCATGGCAGGTTCTTGTCCCCTGCCATAACCTCCTCCCATGTCCATGATGTCCTCCATTCACTTTTCTCCCGGGCACATGATCCCTGCTCCTCCTGGCCATGCTGCTTGGTCCTCTTGTGGTGGGATCTTCTGGTACGTTCGTTGGAGGAATTAGACCAAGGTGCAGCATGGTATGCGAACATCTTACTTTATTAAAATGAACACAGAAAAACAAAATACAAACACATACGTAAAGTTCTGCAGGCTACACAGCACCTATACAAAATCAAGATCCCACAAACTAAGGTGGAAAACAGGCTGCCTAAGTATGATCCCCAATCAGAGACAATGATAGACAGCTGCCTCTGATTGGGAACCATACCCGGCCAACAAAGAAACAGAAAAACTAGAATGCCCACCCAAATCACACCCCGACCTAATCAAATAGAGAAATAAAAGGCTCTCTAAGGTCAGGGTGTGACAACTGAGCTCTACTGTACAGTACTGAGCTCTACTGTACAGTACTGAGCTCTACTGTACTGAACTATACTCCGTTTTTCTTTACTCTACTGAGCTAGGGATGTGAACATTTTAAAGTTAAAATGAAATTGGCGGGGAGTGAGCCGGCAACCGAAGGGTGACTGGCATCAAAATCTCTGGTGCAACCTATTGCTGATGTTCTCTTCAGAAAGGAATTTACCCTCCTAAATCTGCTCATTGGGTGC
The DNA here is from genome assembly GCF_018296145.1 of Oncorhynchus tshawytscha. NCBI lineage: Eukaryota > Metazoa > Chordata > Actinopteri > Salmoniformes > Salmonidae > Oncorhynchus > Oncorhynchus tshawytscha. Next base: position 81,549,893 of record NC_056429.1, on the reverse strand, counting down.
TACACTTCTACTGCCCTCTGCTCCAGTCTTTCCAACCTAATGTGTGTGTGTGTGTGTTTAAACACATATGTGTGCATATACAGTAGTTGTCAAAGGTTTGGACACACCTACTCATTCAAGGGGTTTTATTTATTTGTATATTTTCTACATTGTAGAATAATAGTGAAGACATAAAAACTATGAAATAACACATATGGAATCATGTAGTAACAAAAAAAAGTGTTAAGCAAATAAAAATATTTATTTTAGAATCTTATGACAGCTTTGCACACTCTTGGCATTCTCTCAATCAGCTTCATGAGGAATGCTTTTCCAACAGTCCCGAAGGAGTTCCCACATATGCTGAGCCCTTGTTGGCTGCTTTTCATTCACTCTGCAGTCCAACTCATCCCAAACCATCTCAATTGGGTTGAGGTCGGGTAATTGTGGAGGCCAGGTCATCTAATGCAGCACTCCATCACTCTCCTTTTTGGTCAAATAGCCCTGACACAGCCTGGAGGTATGTTGGGTTATTGTTCTGTTGAAAAACAAATGCTAGTCCCACTAAGCGCAAGCCAGATGGGATTGCTTGTCACTGCAGAATGCTGTGGTAGCCATGCTGGTTAAATGTTCCTTGAATTCTAAATAAATCACTGACAGTGTCACCAGCAAAGCACCCCCACACCTTCTCCCTCATGCTTTACGTGTGAACCACACATGCAAAGATCATCCATTCACCTACTCTGCATCTCACAAAGACACAGTGGTTGGAACCAAAAATCAGACCAAAAGGATAGATTTCCACTGGTCTATTGTCCATTGCTTCCATTTCTTGGCCCAAGTAAGTCTCTTCTTATTATTGGTGTCCTTTAGTAGTGGTTTCTTTGCAGCAATTCGACACTGAAGGCCTGATTCACACAGTCTCCCCTGAACAGTTGATGTTGAGATGTACAGTTGAAGTCGGAAGTTTACATACACCTAGTTTGTAGTCATTAAAACTCGTTTTCAACGACCCCACAAATCACTTGTTAACAAACTATAGTTTTGGCAAGTCGGTTAGGACATCTACTTTGTACATGAAACAAGTCATTTTTCCAACAATTTTTTACAGACAGATTATTTCACTTATAATTCACTGTATCACAATTCCAGTGGGTCAGAAGTTTACATACACTAAGTTGACTGTGCCTTTAAGTCAATTGGATGTGTACCTGTGGATGTATTTCAAGGCCTACCTTCAAAATCAGTGCCTCTTTGCTTGACATCATGGGGGTTTTGTTTTTTAAATACCACGTTCATCTGTACAAACAATAGTACGCAAGTATAAACACAATGGGACCACGCAGCAGTCATACCGCTCAGGAAGGAGACACATACTGTCTCCTAGAGATGAACGTACTTTGGTGCAAAAAGTGCAAATCAATCCGAAAACAACAGCAAAGGATCTTGTGAAGATGCTGGAGGACACCGATACAAAAGTATCTATACCGACAATAAAACGAGTCCTATATCGACATAACCTGAAAGGCCGCTCAGCAAGGAAGAAGCCACTGCACCAAAACAGCCATAAAAAAGACACACTACGGTTTGCAACTGCACATGGGGACAAAGATCGTACTTTTTGGAGAAATGTCCTCTGGTCTGATGAAACAAAAATAGAACTGTTTGGCCATAATGACCATCGTTATGTTTGGAGGAAAATGGGGGAGACTTGCAAGCCGAAGAACAGGGGTGGCAGCATCAGGCTGTGGGGGTGCTTTGCTGCAGGAGGGACTGGTGCACTTCACAAAATAGATGGCTTAATGAGGAAGGGAAATTATATGGATATACTGAAGCAACATCTCAAGACATCAGTCAGGAAGTTAAAGCTTGGTCGCAAATGGGTCTTCCAATTGGACAATGACCCCAAGCATACTTCCAAAGTTGTGGCAAAATGGCTTTAAGACAAAGTCAAGGTATTGGAGTGGCCATCACAAAGCCCTGACCTCAATCCTAGAGAACATTTGTGGGCAGAACTAAAAAAGCGTGTGCGAGCAAGGAGGCCTACAAACCTGACTGAGTTACACCAGCTCTGTCAGGAGGAATAGGCCAAAATTAACCTAAATTCACTTATTGTGGAAAGCTTGTAGAAGGCTACCCGAAATGTCTGACCCAAGTTAAACAATTTAAAGGCAATGTTACCAAATACTAATTGAGTGTATGTACATTTCTGACCCACTGGGAATGTGATGAAAGAAATACAAACTTAATTAATTCTCTCTACTATTATTCTGACACAGGCTGTGTCAGGGCTATTTGACCAAGAAGGAGAGTGATGGAGTGCTGCACGACAAAGTGGTGATTCTAACTGACCTAAGACAGGGAATTTTTACTCTGATTAAATGTCAGGAATTGTGAAAAACTGAGTTGAAATGTATTTGGCTAAGGTGTATGTAAACTTCTGACTTCAACTACACATGTTTTATTGTAAAGCCAAGGGGCCCACTCAGCATTCCTCTAGACATGAACAGCTCAGCTTGACAGATGCATGTGGGTAGCAAAATATCTTAGACAGTGGAACTCCAATCTGATTATAGCTGTGATCTAATCAGCCATGAATTCATCTTGCAAAGAGGAGAGGCAAAGAGAAAATAACCGTAGAGAACAATTATCAAAAATCTCACAGCAGTACATTAAAATTCTAATTAGGACATAGGACTATTATCTTAATTGCTAAGGAGATGCACATCAAAACAAGGTTAATAAATGGTCCCGTGACGTGCAAAGGAACACGCTGTGGGAACTGCTTTAACATTCAATGAATCTGCTTGACTTGTTCCGCACGAGAGGCATTTCACTTAGGAGTGTTTCCACCCCTCTTAGGTGCTGATAAACCTAGTTGTGAAGTCAAGGAGCAGGCCTATCGGCGCAAACAGCCTATCAAATCATTCAAATGTATTTATAAAGCCCTTTTTACATCAGCAGTTGTGACAAAGTGCTTTACACTTGTGTTCCCAGGCCTATTCCAAAGAGCAAGCCTACAACAGAATAAACATTTTAACTGCTGTAAATGTATTTTACATTTATTTAAGCACATCTTGTAAATTGGCCCAAAAATAATTATACAATTATACAATGTGTTATGTACAACTTCTAGCGAATCTTCAAATCGATTTGAGTCTCAAGCAACAGCCAGTCCTATGGTACAGTAGACTACATATTGCTGGTTGTAAATTCAGGCTGACAGCGCCACTATTATCACGGTCCCAGCCACTTCCTTTCAAAACGCACAAAGTCTGATGGACCAAAACATCAAACATGGCCTTTGTTAGCCAATACAGGAAGACTGGGAGTAACTCCCAGTGTATAGGCATTGGCTTGATCGGCTTAATCTATCAACCAATCATCTCCCACAACACACCTCGCAGTCATGTGATTTGCTAAAGTTAAGTGATGACAAATACTTTATTCTATTGTCACTCCCAGTAAGGTCAACTTTGAATCGTATCCCAGGCTTATATGTACAATAGCCTGGGGACGAGGTTAGCACCAGTGTAACTCTGCAGACCTAAGACAGACAGCAGTGTAACAGACAGCCGGCACAAGGGCTAAAAATGACAGGGAAAGAGCACACCATTAAACATGGATTTATGAAGCAGGCCAGACACTGGGTAGCATCCAAAATGGCACCCTATTCCCTATGTAGTGCACTACTTCTAACCAGGGCCTATAGGGCTCTGGTCAAAAATAGTGCAGTACGTATATATGGAATAAGGTGCCATTTGGGACACATCCACAGACTGAGTTATGTAGCACTCAACAACAGTATGATGTCAAGTGCCCCCCAAATGGTACACTATTCCCTATGTAGTGCATTACATTTGAGAGGCCTATCGGGCCTGGTCACAAGATGTGCACTATAAAGGGAATAGGGTACCATTTGGGGGACACAATGATGTCCAGGACTAAATCACAGTTCATATTGGCTGATCCACTACTCCGCATACACTCCAACTGGTTCAAGCAGACCTGGGTTCAACTAATATTTGTAATCATTGAAAATCCTTTCTCTGTCCTTGATTGAGCTCGTCTGGGGCAATATTTGTATTTATTTTAATTGCATTTAACCTTTATTTAACTAGTAAGTCAGTTAAGAACAAGTTCTTATTTACAGTGTCGGCCTACCAAAAGTCAAAAGGCCTCCTGCAGGGACAGGGGGCTGGGATTAAACATCTATAAAAATATAGTACAAAACACACATTACGACAAGAGGGACAACACAACACTACATAAAGAGAGATCTAAGACAACACAGCATGGTAGCATCACAACATGACAACACGGTAGCAACACAAAACATTTTACGAACATTATTGGGCACAGACAACAGTATAACAAATTGAATAGTTCAAAAAGTGCAAACCCTGCCTATCTGGTACTTTTAACATTTTAGATAGTCCTACTGATTCAAATAAACTACATTCTCCAGGTGGTTAAAGAGGCATCAAATCGCTAAAACTGAGGGGTTTGTGAGGAAAAGAGTAGTTTGACAAGACTTTAAAAAGGGGAAAATATTGCTTGCCACCCACAGACTTTCACTTTTTTCATATTTTTTTTAAAACTCGCAAATCTTAATTGGAAAGAGTTGTACTTTGATACAGCACTACCATTTCTCCTGAGATCCTGTCAGTAATTACAGTGTGTGCGTTCCAAATCGCACCCATAGGTCAAAAGTAGTGTGTTATATAGGGAATAGTGTGCCATTTGGGACGTAGCCAGTGTTATGTGTGGCAGGCAGCTATACACGCACACTGCCACACCAACAGCCATTTCCAAACATTCAATTCCTGAAAGAACATAATAAACAGTAGATATGTAATGTTTTTTCAGGGAGACACTGAGATTCCTCTGGTAGCATGCATCTGTTGAGTGGTTACCAGGGGCGCATCTTTTAATGTTTTATCATTGGAATATGATACAAAATGATGCAACGTTGTGCTTTAGGACCATGCCGACACCTCCAAGCGGTCGGGTAGGCTGTTTGGAGTGTTTATCTGACAAAATAAAAATCACAATATGTGACTCGTTTAAGGAAAATAGGCGTATGTCGCGGGTTACTACTTTCATGTGCATTGTTAACAGACTTGTATGCCATATGTAAATATGAATAAAATTGTTAAATTACGAGTCTAGTTGGTTTAGCCACAAAAAAAGGACAGCAACCTTCCCGTTAGCCTTGATTGGCTGATAATGAGTGGGCTAGACATGCCGAGAGATGAATTGGGATTGGTCTGCCATATAGCACGCTTATGTCTATTTGAGCTGGTCAGAATGTGTAGTTAATCCTGTCTTATGCTGCTTTTTTATGTATCGCATAGTAGAATTGCATAAGAGGACTGAGTTTTGAAATCAGTGGAATTAGAGTATGATAGCTAAGGAGATGGATAAAACACCTGTCTCCAGATTACATTTTCAGATATTACACGTTTCTAATTTTGACAGAAAGTCATTTTCATTTCCAAGTTAAAGTGTACTGTTAGCTAGCTAACGTTAGCTGGCTGCATCTGTACAAAGCTCATCTGTAAATAGCCCATCCAATCTACCTCAACCCCATACTGTATTTATTTATCTATCTTGCTCCGTTGCACCCCAGTATCTCAACTTCCACATTCATTCCACATTCATTTTCTGCACATCCTACCATTCCAGTGTTTAATTGCTATATTGTAATTACTTTGCCACCATAGCCTATTTATTGCCTTACCTCTCTTCTCCTACCTCATTTGCACACGCTTTATATATAGATTTTTCTACTCTATTATTGATTGTATGTTTGTTTATTCCATGTGTAACTCTGTGTTGTTGTATGTGTCGAACTGCTTTGCTTTATCTTGGCCAGGTCGCAGTTGCAAATGAGAACTTGTTCTCAACTAGCCTACCTGGTTAAATAAAGGTGAAATAAATAAATAAAATAAACATGTATGGTCTTATTATTCATATCTCAGAGCCATTTGCTTTGCAAGTTATAGCCTAATATTGAACTTGGTTGGTTAGCAACCTGCAGATTCAAGCAGGGTAGTGACGTCATGAGTTGAGACTATGGTTCATTGTTTAGCTAGCTACATGTCTTAACAGAAGACTCCACTATGCAAGTAACCATTTCAATATAACGTTCATTATGTCACTGCGACAACTGTCAATAGACGTAGCTGGTAAATTCCCTCTGGCCATCTACTCTGATTTCAGAGCATTCTCGTCTGAGTGTGCCAGAGCGCAGAATAACTGACACCTTTACAATCGCTCAACACCCATTGAAAATATTCTGTGTCAGTAAACGTTGGCAAAAAAAACATAAAAACAGGCTAACCAGCTCTGCTAGGGTGAGTAAAATGGTCAGTGAGCTTTTCTCTCATTTGTGTCTGAAAATAGCTAGCAAGCTAGCCAACATTAGCCAGTTAGTTGGGTGCTTTACGGTTGTTGTTAGGATAGAACACTTGGATCAATTCCTAAAGAGATGGGTGGGGCTAAAGCTTAAGAGGGTGTGATCGAAGCTGAATGGGTGTAGACAAAGAATAACTCTCCAGTAGGTACATTCAAAGGACATTTTCTCCAGTAGGTAGGTACATTCAAAGGCCATTTTCTCAAAAGGTTAGAAGTTCATCAACTTTCAAAGCAGAATTACTGCACCACTCCCTAGCATTCTTCTTGCCAATGTCCAGTCTCTTGACAACAAGGTTGATGAAATCCGAGCAAGGGTAGCATTCCAGAGGGACATCAGAGACTGTAACGTTCTCTGCTTCACGGAAACATGGCTAACTGGAGAGACGCAATCCGAAGCGGTGCAGCCAGCGGGTTTCTCCACGCATCGCGCCGACAGAAACAAACATCTTTCTGGTAAGAAGACGGGCGGGGGCGTATGCCTTATGGCCAACGTGACATGGTGTGATGAAAGCAACATACAGGAACTCAAATCCTTCTGTTCACCTGATTTAGAATTCCTCACAATCAAATGTAGACCGCATTATCTACCAAGAGAATTCTCTTCGATTATAATCACAGCCGTATATATCCCCCAAGCAGACACATCGATGGCTCTGAACGAACTTTATCTAACTCTCTGCAAACTGGAAACGATTTATCCGGAGGCTGCATTCATTGTAGCTGGGGATTTTAACAAGGCTAATCTGAAAACAAGACTCCCTAAATTTTATCAGCACATCGATTGCGCAACCAGGGGTGGAAAGACCCTGGATCATTGTTACTCTAACTTCCGCGACGCATATAAGGCCCTGCCCCGCCCCCCTTTCGGAAAAGCTGACCACGACTCCATTTTGTTGATCCCTGCCTACAGACAGAAACTAAAACAAGAAGCTCCCGCGCTAAGGTCTGTCCAACGCTGGTCCGACCAAGCTGACTCCACACTCCAAGACTGCTTCCATCACGTGGACTGGGAGATGTTTCGTATTGCGTCAGACAACAACATTGACGAATACGCTGATACGGTGTGCGAGTTCATTAGAACCTGCGTTGAAGATGTCGTTCCCATAGCAACGATTAAAACATTCCCTAACCAGAAACCGTGGATTGATGGCAGCATTCGTGTGAAACTGAAGGCACGAACCACTGCTTTTAATCAGGGCAAGGTGTCTGGTAACATGACTGAATACAAACAGTGCAGCTATTCCCTCCGCAAGGCTATCAAACAAGCTAAGCGCCAGTACAGAGACAAAGTAGAATCTCAATTCAACGGCTCAGACACAAGAGGTATGTGGCAGGGTCTACAGTCAATCACGGACTACAGGAAGAAACCCAGCCCAGTCACGGACCAGGATGTCTTGCTCCCAGGCAGACTAAATAACTTTTTGCCCGCTTTGAGGACAATACAGTGCCACTGACACGGCCTGCAACGGAAACATGCGGTCTCTCCTTCACTGCAGCCGAAGTGAGTAAGACATTTAAACGTGTTAACCCTCGCAAGGCTGCAGGCCCAGACGGCATCCCCAGCCGGGCCCTCAGAGCATGCGCAGACCAGCTGGCCGGTGTGTTTACGGACATATTCAATCAATCCCTATACCAGTCTGCTGTTCCCACATGCTTCAAGAGGGCCACCATTGTTCCTGTTCCCAAGAAAGCTAAGGTAACTGAGCTAAACGACTACCGCCCGTAGCACTCACATCCGTCATCATGAAGTGCTTTGAGAGACTAGTCAAGGACCATATCACCTCCACCCTACCTGACACCCTTGACCCACTCCAATTTGCTTACCGCCCAAATAGGTCCACAGACGATGCAATCTCAACCACACTGCACACTGCCCTAACCCATCTGGACAAGAGGAATACCTATGTGAGAATGTTGTTCATCGACTACAGCTCGGCATTCAACACCATAGTACCCTCCAAGCTCGTCATCAAGCTCGAGACCCTGGGTCTCGACCCCGCCCTGTGCAACTGGGTACTGGACTTCCTGACGGGCCGCCCCCAGGTGGTGAGGGTAGGCAACAACATCTCCTCCCCGCTGATCCTCAACACTGGGGCCCCACAAGGGTGCGTTCTGAGCCCTCTCCTGTACTCCCTGTTCACCCACGACTGCGTGGCCATGCACGCCTCCAACTCAATCATCAAGTTTGCGGACGACACAACAGTGGTAGGCTTGATTACCAACAACGACGAGACGGCCTACAGGGAGGAGGTGAGGGCCCTCGGAGTGTGGTGTCAGGAAAATAACCTCACACTCAACGTCAACAAAACTAAGGAGATGATTGTGGACTTCAGGAAACAGCAGAGGGAACACCCCCTATCCACATCGATGGAACAGTAGTGGAGAGGGTAGCAAGTTTTAAGTTCCTCGGCATACACATCACAGACAAACTGAATTGGTCCACTCACACAGACAGCATCGTGAGGAAGGCGCAGCAGCGCCTCTTCAACCTCAGGAGGCTGAAGAAATTCGGCTTGTCACCAAAAGCACTCACAAACTTCTACAGATGCACAATCGAGAGCATCCTGGCGGGCTGTATCACCGCCTGGTATGGCAACTGCACCGCCCTCAACCGTAAGGCTCTCCAGAGGGTAGTGAGGTCTGCACAACGCATCACCGGGGCAAACTACCTGCCCTCCAGGACACCTACACCACCCGATGCTACAGGAAGGCCATAAAGATCATCAAGGACATCAACCACCCGAGCCACTGCCTGTTCACCCCGCTGTCATCCAGAAGGCGAGGTCAGTACAGGTGCATCAAAGCTGGGACCGAGAGACTGAAAAACAGCTTCTATCTCAAGGCCATCAGACTGTTAAACAGCCACCACTAACATTGAGTGGCTACTGCCAACACACTGTCAATGACACTGACTCTACTCCAGCCACTTTAATCATGGGAATTGATGGGAAATGATGTAAATATATCACTAGCCACTTTAAACAATGCTACCTTATATAATGTTACTTACCCTACATTGTTCATCTCATATGTATACGTTGATACTGTACTCTATATCATCGACTGCATCCTTATGTAATACATGTATCACTAGCCACTTTAACTATGCCACTTGGTTTACATACTTATCTCATATGTATATACTGTACTCGATATCATCTACTGTATCTTGCCTATGCTGCTCTGTACCATCACTCATTCATATATCCTTATGTACATATTCTTTATCCCCTTACACTGTGTATAAGACAGTAGTTTTTTTTGGAATTGTTAGTTAGATTACTTGCTTTTTATTACTGCATTGTCGGAACTAGAAGCACAAGCATTTCGCTACACTCGCATTAACATCTGCTAACCATGTGTATGTGACAAATAAAATTTGATTTGATTTGATTTGATTTACTTTCCCATCGTTCCTCAACTGCAGTGTATGATATACCATTTTGAAGCTGTGTCTCTGCCTTTATCCAATGTGAAAAAATATATATTTCTGCATTAGACAAAATCAAGGCAGTCGGTCACATATGTCCCCCTCACTTTCAAAACCAAAGTTACACCACTGGTGGTTACCCACGTCATACTGTAAAACACACAGTATGCACGCATGCAGGCACACACACACTTTTCTCTATTCGCTCTTAATGAATGGCGGCCCCTGGAATTCCCTCCTCCCGGCTAGCCCAACTCTTCCAGTATACAGTGTACCAGCCAGGACCGACAGCTCTTATCATTCCTGAGAAAGCAAAAGCTGCTTGGGGATCGCTTTACAATTCTCAGGGGCTGGAATAACCCGATGTTGAACAGATCCCACTCGCTGATCCCCCTGTATTGGGTTAGGAACGTGTGAAGGAGCCTGTTGGGAATGAGCTAGTGTGGATATCAACATCCTCACTTTGTGTTTCTCTGGCTGAGCACTGAGCAGATTGTCTGACTTGATTAGTCTTTACCACCCCCCGGCCTCAGCGCTCGGGCTAGACCGCCCCTCTATCTCCCAAGCCCCTCTAGACACGGGTATCAGCATGTCAGAAGAGGAAAGTGCCCTCTCTCTCCCCTAGTCTCAAGGTGTAGGCCATTACACTGAGTGAGAGCACTGTAAGTTAATAGGATTTGCTCCCGATCAAGAGACTGAGCTATTTCCTGCTGGTGCCGTTACAGGCCAGAGCACAAAAATAAATGTTGCTTTATTCAACACTATTAAGCTTCTACCGCCCCCACCCCTCCTCACCACCACCCACTTTGACCCACCCCTCCTTTTTACCCTTGTCGGCCTGTCTGTTATTACTCAGGGAGGTTGTGCTCTACCTCTATCCCTCACTCTCCTTGCTTTTCTCAAACTGCCGGTAAAAAGTAAAAGGCTGGCACTTTTTGTTTAAAGGAGCCATTTGTTCAGGTGAAACTTGCATGGTAGGCAGCTAGAGCAGGGGCCCAGGCCTGGCTATTAGGCAGAAAATTAACTAAGGTGATTTTAGATAAATCAAATGGACTATGGATATAGCATGGAGGGTAATCATTGAAGAATAATTGCCAGGGAGCTTTGTATAATGTATTCTTCTCCTCGGAGGTAAAACCTTGTACAGAGGAGGGATAATAGAGTAAGAGGATCTGCATATAAAATATGTTTGCTGCTCCAACCTTTAACGCCAAGCTTAACCTTGGCCCCAGACAGTAATTACGCTGTTAATTGTCAACTGATCTGAGGACTGACGAGTACTGAGGAGTAGAACAGGGGACTGAGGAGTATGAAAGATATCCATCCATTAGGTTAAAAAAAAAACTCCCACAATGGATCATAGGCCATCGGTCAGACTCTAACATACATGAGGGGAAATTACCTAGGTTGTTAGGGTTCTATACTACTACTCTCGATGATTGTCACTCACTACTCTGCATTAAACGCTTCTATGGATGTCAGTGATGTTGAGAGAAGTAAGTACAGTTGAAGTTGGAAGTTTACATATACCTTAGGCAAATACATTTAAACTCAGTTTTTCACAATCCCTAACATTTAATCCTAGTAAAAAATTTCCTGTCTATGGTCAGTTAGGATCACTTTATTTTAAGAATGTGAAATGTCAGAATAATAGGAGGAGAGAATGATTAATTTCAGCTTTTATTTCTTTCATCACATTCCCAGTGGGTCAGACGTTTACATACACTCAATTAGTATTTGGTAGCATTACCTTTAAAATGTTTAACTTGGGTCAGGCATTTCGAGTAGCCTTCCACAAACTTCCCACAATAAGTTGGGTGAATTTTGGCCCATGTCCACTAACAGAGCTGGTGTAACTGAGTCAGGTTTGTAGGGTCCTTGTTCGCACACGCTTTTTTAGTTTTTTTGTTTCATCAGACCAGAGGACATTTCTCCAAAAAGTACGATCTTTGTCCCCATGTGCAGTTGCAAACTGTAGTCTGACTTTTTTTTAAACGATGGATTTGGAACAGTGGCTTCTTCCTTGCTGAGGGGCCTTTCAGGTTATGTCGATATAGGACTCGTTTTACTGTGGACATAGATACTTTTGTACCGGTTTCCTCCAGCATCTTCACAAGGTCCTTTTCTGTTGTTCTGGGATTGATTTGCACTTTTCGCACCAAAGTACGTTCATCTCTAGGAAACAGAACGTGTCTCCTTCCTGAGCGGTATGACTGCTGCGTGGTCCCATGGTGTTTATACTTGTGGACTATTGTTTGTACAGATGAACGTGATACCTTCAGGCGTTTGGAAATTGCTCCCAAGGATGAACCAGACTTGGTCTTTTTTTGTTGTTGAGGTCTCGGCTGATTTCTTTTGATTTTCCCATGATGTCAAGCAAAGAGGTACTGAGTTTGAAGGTAGGCTTTGAAATACATCCACGGGTACACATCCATTTGACTCAAATGGATGTCAATTAGCCTATCAGAAGCTTCCAAAGACATGACATAATTTTCTGGAATTTTCATAGCTGTTTAAAGGCACAGTCAACTTAGTGTATGTACTTCTGACCCACTGGAATTGTGATACAGTGAATTATAAGTGAAATAATCTGTCTGTAAAAAAATGTTGGAAAAATTGCACAAAGTAGATGTCCTAACCGACTTGCCAAAACAATAGTTTGTTAACAAGTAATTTGTAGAGTTGTTAAAAAACGAGTTTTAATGACGTAAGTGTATGTAAACTTCCGACAACTGTATTTCTGAATAAAAAGTCAAGACAATGTTGGTCTTTGGAGGTGTTAAAACCTTAAATGGCCATACAGCCAGCTTGGATTTCACAATACATGTAAGCAGCACAACTCTCTCCCAGATATGTCTAAACATCTTCAGTCAGTGAGCGGAGACAGTGCAGCCATATAAACCCAGTGGGAGCGCTTGGAATAATCTAAGCGATGTTAATGATGCAATTTATATGTGAGGGGACTGTTGTTTGGCAGGTTCTTTCCATCTGAGCGGTGCTTCTCTAGCTCTCCCTCCCTCCCTCCCTTCTTCCATCCCTCCCTCCCAGCAGCCAGCTAGCACCCCCCCCCCTGTTGGAGGGGTGGAGGAGGAGGTTGTCAGAGCCGAGTGAAAAGAGAGTGAGCACGCCACTGATAAGAGCCATTACTATTAGTGTGTCTGTCACCTGCTGTGAGTCATCCAGCCTACCTGCCTCTCCCTCACCGCACATCCCTCTCTCTTTCTCACCCCCCCTCCGCTTTCCTCAGGGCGCATCACTTCAAAATTGTATTCACCTACACATTTTTCCATCTAGTCACAGATACTCTGTGTGTTAGCAAACTAGAAACTACACTTCCAAAACCAACAGTAGGTTGCTAGGCCTCTCTCTTCAATACAGGTGGCTGATTTAGACTGACCAACAGTAGATAGCTAGGCCTCTCCAATACAGGTGGCTGATTTAGGCCTATTACTGAAGCTACTAATAATAACCACAATCGTCTGTTGATCAAAATAACTATGGCTATTAATGGCTATTAGTCTAATGATAAATAACTGAATCAGTCCAGCCTAATTATTATTTTGGCAATAAAATTACCCTTTCAAATGCAGTCGTTAGTAATTATACAGTAATACAAATCAGAAATTACATAGCCTATTCCTTCATGATTCATTATAGTTTTATAGAGTGGCGCAATAGTAAGTTCCACAGAGCTCATTAAACTCCTGACCTTGGTAGAAATTAACTGTAATTGTAGCCTCTGTATTTTCTTCCAATCTTTTTAACCCAAATATTTAAAGCTGTTTTTCCTTTAGTTGCTATGCAACACTTCAACCACAAGAGCAGGAGCATGCTGAGAATGTGCCAGATAAATACTAGCACCACAGCCGAGCCCTTCTCCCGAGGAAACACGAGAAGAGAGGCAGAGGCACATAAAAATAGTCACATGTTAATGTAGCCTAATGGTTGGTTTGTGTAAAATGCATTATAATTGTTGCATTCATCATTGTGTCAATTGACCCCATGTCAACAGATAATTTGAGCCAATAGTGGGAGTAACGAGACTGTTTATAGTACAGGTTCTGATCCCATCCCAAAGCCATATGAGCAGTTTCAATTTTCATTGCCGGAGCACCAACACTTACAAGACACAGCCCTTAGCTACAGCATAAAGCAATGTGGCAGGCATGCCAAGTGCCCTGTGAGATACATCACTGGGTAATTTGACGTGAGAACGCTGACAGATATGCGCATGGCCTTACGTTTCACAAGTCTTTTCATATTTCTGTCAGAGTTAGCCCCGAGTCCCGACAAACAGTACAACAGCCAGAACAAAGCCAGTAGGCCAATGGGTATACAAGCCTTTTATTCCAGATCCTCTACAACCAAGGAATCAAGGACTCGTTACGCAAGACATCACATTCAATTCCACAGCAGCGCCAGGCAGGCTCTGAGGCCAGATGATACATATCGAGTGTGTCGGTCTCCCGAGCATTCAATGTTAATCAACACTCTTTTCCAATGCATACTTATGAGTTACTCCCCTCCGTCTTCCTGCCGGCTGCTGAAATTAAGTCTGCAAATTTGACGGCAAATTAACCTCAACAGCAATGGTAATACGTCACCTATACAACAAACTGTGATGTTTCTCTAACCCAGCTAGAGCAAATACAGATGAAAATTGTTGTAAATATGTGTAGAAATGGAATAGATACATTTTCTTTAAAAAACATTTTGGGTGTTATTTTATTGGGTGTACCGGTAGGCTAAGTATTAAGCCATCAGTTGTTAACAAATCCTTCTGAAACAAGAAATTGAATAAAATCACCCAGTTACCAGTTATCATCTTGATCATAAAGCCTAAAGATTAAAACGCACACTAGTATTAACAGTAACATACAGTCACAGTAGTGGTGATGGGAGGGATGGGAGAGATGGTGGTGAATCACTTGCTCAAATGGGGCGGATGGGAAGATGTGGAATCCACAGAGGTCTCTTCACTTCATCATTGGGTAAATGGCAGTAATGTTCCAGGCAGACACGAGCTGCGACATCACAGCTGCTTCATGACGGGTGACACTGGAGCCCACGCATGAACACATCGCTCATCAAAGCAAATGAGGCGGCGCGTTTCGTTTCTTCCGCCCGCCGCCACTTCTGAGGGAAGAAAACAATCGAGGGAGCAAGGCCCTCCAACAAGTGCCTCGCCGTCTATTCTAACGACACCACGATGGAACACCTGGAATGCAGAGTGGTTTTATGAGGGAAAAGAGGACTAGAGAATCCATTTGGTGTTCTCCCTCTTCTCTCACATCACAGATTAATGGGCTGTGACCCCTCCATAGCAGGGGAATGGGGTATGAATGAGGGCTAAGCCTTAATGGGCTGTGACCCCTCCATAGCAGGGGAATGGGGTATGAATGAGGGCTAAGCCTTAATGGGCTGTGACCCCTCCATAGCAGGGAATGGGGTATGAATGAGGGCTAAGCCTTAATGGGCTGTGACC
Source organism: Oncorhynchus tshawytscha (assembly GCF_018296145.1). Lineage (NCBI taxonomy): Eukaryota > Metazoa > Chordata > Actinopteri > Salmoniformes > Salmonidae > Oncorhynchus > Oncorhynchus tshawytscha. The sequence goes on along the minus strand of NC_056429.1, from coordinate 81,534,579 downwards.
CCTCCATAGCAGGGAATGGGGTATGAATGAGGGCTAAGCCTTAATGGGCTGTGATCCCACCATAGCAGGGAATGGGGTATGAATGAGGGCTAAGCCTTAATGGGCTGTGACCCCTCCATAGCAGGGGAATGGGGTATGAATGAGGGCTAAGCCTTAATGGGCTGTGACCCCTCCATAGCAGGGGAATGGGGTATGAATGAGGGCTAAGCCTTAATGGACTGTGACCCCTCCATAGCAGGGGAATGGGGTATGAATGAGGGCTAAGCCTTAATGGGCTGTGACCCCTCCATAGCAGGGGAATGGGGTATGAATGAGGGCTAAGCCTTAATGGGCTGTGACCCCTCCATAGCAGGGGAATGGGGTATGAATGAGGGCTAAGCCTTAATGGGCTGTGACCCCTCCATAGCAGAGGAATGGGGTATGAATGAGGGCTAAGCCTTAATGGGCTGGAACCCCTCCATAGCAGGGAATGGGGTATGAATGAGGGCTAAGCCTTAATGGGCTGTGAGCCCTCCATCGCAGGGGAATGGGTATGAATGAGGGCTAAGCCTTAATGGGCTGTGACCCCTCCATCGCAGGGGAATAGGGTATGAATGAGGGCTAAGCCTTAATGGGCTGTAACCCCTCCATAGCAGGGGAATGGGGTATGAATGAGGGCTAAGCCTTAATGGGCTGTGACCCCTCCATAGCAGGGGAATGGGGTATGAATGAGGGCTAAGCCTTAATGGGCTGTGAGCCCTCCATCGCAGGGGAATGGGGTATGAATGAGGGCTAAGCCTTAATGGGCTGTGACCCCTCCATCGCAGGGGAATGGGGTATGAATGAGGGCTAAGCCTTAATGGGCTGTGACCCCTCCATAGCAGGGGAATGGGGTATGAATGAGGGCTAAGCCTTAATAGGCTGTGACCCCTCCATCGCAGGGAATGGGGTATGAATGAGGGCTAAGCCTTAATGGGCTGTGACCCCTCCATCGCAGGGGAATGGGGTATGAATGAGGGCTAAGCCTTAATGGGCTGTGACCCCTCCATAGCAGGGAATGGGGTATGAATGAGGGTTAAGCCTTAATGGGCTGTGACCCCTCCATAGCAGGGAATGGGGTATGAATGAGGGCTAAGCCTTAATGGGCTGTGACCCCCTCCATAGCAGGGGAATGGGGTATGAATGAGGGCTAAGCCTTAATGGGCTGTGACCCCTCCACCGCAGGGAATGGGGTATGAATGAGGGCTAAGCCTTAATGGGCTGTGACCCCTCCATCGCAGGGAATGGGGTATGAATGAGGGCTAGGCCTTAATGGGCTGTGACCCCTCCATCGCAGGGGAATAGGGTATGAATGAGGGCTAAGCCTTAATGGGCTGTGACCCCCTCCATAGCAGGGGAATGGGGTATGAATGAGGGCTAAGCCTTAATGGGCTGTGACCCCTCCACCGCAGGGGAATGGGGTATGAATGAGGGCTAAGCCTTAATGGGCTGTGACCCCTCCATCGCAGGGGAATGGGGTATGAATGAGGGCTAGGCCTTAATGGGCTGTGACCCCTCCATCGCAGGGGAATAGGGTATGAATGAGGGCTAAGCCTTAATGGGCTGTGACCCCTCCATAGCAGGGGAATGGGGTATGAATGAGGGCTAAGCCTTAATGGGCTGTGACCCCTCCATCGCAGGGAATGGGGTATGAATGAGGGCTAAGCCTTAATGGGCTGTGACCCCTCCATCGCAGGGAATGGGGTATGAATGAGGGCTAGGCCTTAATGGGCTGTGACCCCTCCATCGCAGGGGAACTGGGTATGAATGAGGGCTAAGCCTTAATGGGCTGTGACCCCTCCATCGCAGGGGAATGGGGTATGAATGAGGGCTAAGCCTTAATGGGCTGTGACCCCTCCATCGCAGGGAATGGGGTATGAATGAGGGCCAGCGGTGGGATCATAGCACTACTGGTGGTGTTGCAATTAACCTGTCTTAAAATCACACACACACACACACACACACACACACACACACACACACACACACACACACACACTTAAACCTGTGTTTAAACAAACAAGAGGCTTTGTTTGTACTTGAGCTCTGGTGTACTTGAGCTCTGTTCGGCGATGGGTGAGAGAAACTCCAAAGGCTCACCAGGGGTCTGCTTTTAATCAGGCATTAGTATTCTCATTTAAGTACAGCTGCACTGGGACACACACACACCAGAGAGAGAGAGAGAGAGAGAGAGAGAGAGAGAGAGAGAGAGAGAGAGAGAGAGAGAGCGAGAGCGAGTGATCAAGAAATCAAAGCTCTTCAGTTAAAGTAAAGAACAATTTGTTTTTTAAGGGCTCAAACTAACGCCCCTCAGATCTCCCCAGAGGCAGTATGAGAACATTTGCTTCAACTTGCGTCGTAAAGGAGTGTGATTAAGGATCGGATGTGCGCCGTAAACAGTACAGGAAAATATTACATGGATTTGATTTTTCATGTTAGTACATCCTCTCCCCAAATATACAGAATGTACATAGCCTGTAACACAAAACCCTCTCCCCTTTCACCATGATCCTCCCTGCTCTCATTAAGTGGTAACAGACCTGGGGCAATTCTTGATTCAGTCCATACAAATGGGAGGAGGCAAGTTGCCTTCTCTCTTGCTCGTTCTTTATTTAACAGAACAAGCTGTAAAGCCAAACATGAGGTCATGGAATATTTTCACCCTCAGGAAGAAGTGCATACAATAAGAAATAGAACCCAGTTGAAGTATCCCTACAAAATATGAGCTGGTGAGGGTCTTTCTGAGTCGGTTGTTTTTTTATAAAGAAACTTTTCAACAGTGTACTGTTAGGCACATGAGGTTCCAATTAAGAACTCTGCCCAAACTCCTCAGTCCTATCCAAGCCTAGCCTGGGCCCCTTTACACACACCCTGGGTGGCGTCTCAAATGGCACCCTATTCTCTACCTAGTGCACTACTTATGACCAGAGCCCTATGGTTCCTGGTCAAAAATGGTGCACTGTGTAGGGAATAAAGTGCCATTTGGGACAAAACTCCTTTCTCCACGATTGACAAAATCTGAGGAAATGTTAAACAGGCATCAGAACCATAACAAAGACAGGGAAAATGTATCAATGTGTTTAAAGTGATACTCAAAACATTATATTGAATTGCATCATCAATTAAACAAACATCACATAGAATCACAAAAAAAGTCAGAAACTATGATTAAGAGTATGTTTGCCGTCATTTACAAGAGCCGGCGAAATATTTAAAAATCCTCATCTATCCTATAGGCCAATGACCAAATTCAGAGGACCCCCTATAGTTATGAAAAATAACAAAAATAACAGTTCAATTCAATACAGTTGATGTATGAGGATCATAATGAAAAAACACCCAGTTTACAAGAAACATTCCATTTGCATTTTGTAATACAATCTAGCTCCCAGGTAGCAGGCAGAAATATCTACTAGAATGAGACAGGGTGTGAGTCCCAAATGGCACCTTATTCCCTTTATCGTGCATTACTTTTGACCAGATCCCCATGGGCCCGATTCAAAAGTAGTGCACTATATAGGAAAAAAGGGAACCATTTGTGATGCAGTCAGAGACTGGCTTCCCTCACAGACAACTTCAATCTCCAGACCCTAAGGAGCTGTAGGTGGACTTTGATGTTGGTTGTAAATGAATTGACTGTGCTTCCTGATACTAGCCCTCCAGTCACCCCCTCCCAACTCCCCCAACGCTGTCACCGGTGATAAACACACTGCACGCACACGTAAGGCATACACACTCCCACTGCATGCTCACATACTAAAAAGTAGGGCCACCATTTTCCCTAGACGGTATGATGACTGAGAAATAGGATTGTTTCCCTCTCCTCACTGTACGGGCTCTGCATGTGAGAGAAAAGAGAAGATAGAGAGACGGCAAAGAGAGAGAGAGGACAAAGAGAGAGAGAAAGGGCAAAGAGAGAGAGAGAGAGAGGCAAAGAGAGAGAGAGAGAGAGAGGGCAAAGAGAGAGAGAGGGCAAAGAGAGAGAGAGAGGGCAAAGAGAGAGAGAGAGAGAGAGGGCAAAGAAAGAGAGAGAGGGCAAAGAGAGAGAGAGGGCAAAGAGAGAGAGAGAGAGAGGGCAAAGAGAGAGAGAGAGAGAGAGAGGCAAAGAGAGAGAGAGAGAGAGGGCAAAGAGAGAGAGAGAGAGAGGCAAAGAGAGAGAGAGAGGGCAAAGAGAGAGAGAGAGAGAGGGCAAAGAGAGAGAGAGAGAGAGGGCAAAGAGAGAGAGAGAGAGAGGGGGCAAAGAGAGAGAGAGAGGGCAAAGAGAGAGAGGGGGCAAAGAGACGGCAAAGAGAGGGCAAAGAGAGGGCAGAGAGAGAGGGCAAAGAGAGAGAGGGCAAGAGAGGGCAGAGAGAAAGAGGGCAAGAGAAGACAGAGGAGAGAGGGCAAGAGAGAGAGAGAGGGCAAGGAGGAGAGAGGGCAAGAGAGAGAGAGGGGGCAAGAGAGGGCAGAGAGAGAGGGCAAAGAGAGAGAGGGCAAGAGAGGGCAGAGAGAGAGAGGGCAAAAAGAGAGAGAGAGGGCAAGAGAAGACAAAGGGGAGAGAGGGCAAGAGTGAGAGAGGGCAAGGAGTAGAGAGGGCAAGAGAAGACAGAGGAGAGAGGGCAGAGAGAGAGGGCAAAAGAGAGAGGGAAAGAGAGAGAGAGGGGGCAAGGAGGAGAGGGCAAAAAGAGAGAGAGGGCAAGAGAGGGCAAGAGAAGACAAAGAGGAGAGAGGGTAAGAGAGAGAGAGAGGGCAAGGAGGAGAGTGGGCGAGAGAGAGGGCAAGAGAGAGGGCAAGGAGGAGAGGGCAAGAGAGAGAGGGCAAGAGAGGGCAGAGAGAGAGGGCAAAGAGAGAGGCAAGAGAGGGCAGAGAGAGAGGGCAAAGAGAGAGAGGGCAAGAGAGGGCAGAGAGAGAGGGCAAGAGAGAGAGAGGGCAAGGAGGAGAGAGGGCAAGAGAGGGCAGAGAGAGAGGGCAAGAGAGGGCAGAGAGAGAGGGCAAAAGAGAGAGGGCAAGAGAAGACAAGGAGTAGAGAGGGCAAGAGAAGACAGAGGAGAGAGGGCAGAGAGAGAGGGCAAAAAGAGAGAGAGGGCAAAAAGAGAGAGAGGGCAAAAGAGAGAGAGGCCAAGATTGGGCAGAGAGAGAGAGGGCAAGAGAAGACAAAGAGGAGAGAGGGTAAGAGAGAGAGAGAGGGCAAGGAGGAGAGTGGGCAAGAGAGAGAGAGGGCAAGAGAGAGAGAGGGCAAGAGAGGGCAGAGAGAGAGAGAGGGCAGAGAAGACAGGAGAGAGGGCAAGGAGGAGAGAGGGCGAGAGAGAGAGGGCAAGAGAGAGAGAGAGGGTAAAGAGGAGAGAACAAAGAGAGAGAGAGAGAGGGCAAGAGAAGATCGAGAGAGGGTGAGATCGTGAATGAGCGAGAAGAGCAAGAGAAGAATGAAAGAAGAATAAGAAAGAGAGAGAAGAGAGAGAGAGAAGAGCGAGAGAATCGAGATTGCTGTGTAACCTTACAGTGGGTATACAGAGCGCTCCAGTAGGTGATCCTTGATACAGGATACCCCTTCAGGGCATGTTGTTAAAGCCCAGAAAAAGACACACACACACACATCCCTGTTTCTAGAGAATCACAACCAAAGAGCTCTGCATACAAGCTCACAACTTTCAGCGGCTTTCTGACAACTAAAGCTGATGTGAGAGGAACAGGAACACAGATAGGGAAATTACTATTGTGTTGAGACCGACATCTGCCATGGGAATGGGGTGTGCAGGGTGTCACACAGTGTGAAAGATAATGTCTTGATGCTTTTTATAGTGGAGATCAAGTTCAGAAATTACCTGGCTGTGCTGATGAGACAATGGATTGCGCAGTCAGATGCAACAGGGTAAATCGGCTAAATCTATAATGTTAAAATGCCTGTGGTAACTTGTGGAATAAACACCGGCTGGAATGCGGTTTTAACCAAATCAGCATTCAGGATTAGAGCCACCCGTTGTATAAAGCTGGATATGCTGTGGCTGAATGGATCACAAGAGAGGTTCAGAGAAAAACACCCCTAGGGAACTGGCTGACTTTGCATCAATTGACAGAGACGCAAACTGGTGAGAGTCCAAAAAGGTGACAAAAAATGTTGCATACAATTTTCATAATTTCAGAGAATACATATTTGAACTAATCTCGATACTCCTAACTTTCCAAACCACAAAAGACAGAAAATAGTGTCCTGAGGTAGGGGAGGTTGAGTTCTATGTTCTAGGTTGAAGGTTTATCATGACGTGATAATCAGTTTCGCCAAAAAGAGTTCGAATTATTTTCTTGTTCAGAACATACATTTTCCAGTGGGTTTAATGAAGCACTGGAAGGTGAACGTCTAGACCTACCTATCTGCTAAAAACTTCATTTGAATATTATTTTCAGCCAACATTGAGCACAACTCAGTCTCCTCTTAGTATAATCCGACCTGTCAGCCTAACAAACCTCATAACCCCCATTCTTTTTAAGAAAAATATTTTATTTTGATGCTCAAAATAATAAACAGTAACTGGTTCATTCGCATATCTAGCCTACACTCACTCATTAGCAGCCACCTTCTCCTAGGCAAAGTCCCCCAGCCAGTGGAACAGGAACAGTGACAGTGGGAGAGGACCAGACAGAGGTTATCACTCACATACCTAGCCTACACTAACCTACATGTTATCCTTCTTCCTTTTTGACTACACTAAGACTTCGTTCTCTTTATTTAGCTGAGAATGCAGTTCATTGAGTCAGTATTCAACACCATAGTCCCCTCCAAACTCATCACTAAGCTCAGGACACTGGGACTGAACACTTCCCTCTGCAACTGGACCATGGACTTTCTGACAGGCTGCCCCCAGGTGGTGAGGGTAGGCAACAACACATCAGCCACACTGAACCTCAACACAGGGGCCTCTCAGGGGTGTGTGCTTAGTCCCCTCCTGTACTCTCTGTTCACCCATGACCGCATGGCCGTGCACGACTCCAACACCATCATTAAGTTTGCTGACGACACAACGGTGGTAGGCCTGATTACCGGTGACGAGACAGCCTATAGGGAGGTCAGTGATCTGGTAGTATGATGCCAGGACAACAACCACTCCCTCAACGTCCGCAAGACAAAGGAGCTGATTGTCACTACAGAAAACAGAGGGTCAAACACGCCCACATCGACAGGGCTGTAGTGGAGCGGGTCAAGAGCTTCAAGTTCCTCGGGCCAGATCACTAAGGAATCATCATGGACTACACACCAAGACAGTTGTGAAGAGGGCACGACAACACCTCTTCCCCCTCAGGAGGCTGAATATATTTGGCATGGGCCCTCAGATCCTCAAAAAGTTCTACAGCTACACCATTGAGAGCATCCTGACTGGTTGCATCACCGCCTGGTATGGCAACTACTCGGCATCCAGCCTCAAGGCGCTATGGAGGGTAGTGCGTATGGCCCAATACATCACTAGGGCCAAGCTTCCTGGCATCCAGGACCAATATACCAGGCGGTATCAGAGGAAGGCCAAATTATTTTTCAAAGACCCCAGTCACAGACTGTTCTCTCTGTTACCTCAAGGCAAGCGGTATCGGAGCGCCAAGTCTAGGTCCAAAAGGCCCCTTAACAGCTTCTACCCCTAAGCCATAAGACTGCTGAACAATTAATCAAATGGCCACCCAGACTATTTACATTGACCCCCCATTGTTTTTAGACTGCTGCTACTCACCGTTTATTATCTATGCATATTCACTTTACCCTTACCTGTACAAATTACCTCAACTTATCTGTACACTGCATACTGACTCAGTACCGGTACCCCCTGTATATATTTATTGAACTGCACTGTTGGTTAAGGGCTTGTAAGTAATCATTTCATGGAAATCGTGTTCAGCGCATGTGACAAATACAATTTGAATTGACTCCTACACATCAACTCGGTACTGGTACTCTGTGTATATAGACAAGTTATGGTTACTCATGGTGATTTCTTCCTTATGTTATTATTTTTAAATTATTTATCTTTTTTTGTCTCTGCATTGTCGCTATGCAGTCTTCATGGTCTTCTGGGCACTGGATGTTGGCTGGCAACCATACTCCTGCCTCCTCTTCATCATCAGGTTCTGCTGTCTCTGACCTTTGTTGCTGCAGTGCGGATGTTCTTAGAATCCCTTGTCAACTTGACAGTCTTTCTGGTACATCTGTATAATAAGAGACTCCTGAAGGTAGCAATACCTACCAAAGAGTTGGTGAACTGATATCATATTGATATAGTAACGCATGAAATACTGACCAGCCTGTGTTGGCTTAAATGCACCCACCTCAGCATTTGCAACTCTTTCACAGGCAGGGACTGGCACATGCACCCTTTCTCTCATCTTTTCAGGGCCTTGTGTTATTGGCATCAGTGTTCCTGACATCACACAGTGTTGTCAAAATAGTGTGCACTTTCTTTTTTGGCATAGTTAATATTCTTACAGCAGAGGATGCAAATTGCATGATCTGCCTTGTCTACTTTTTATTTAGTTTTTTACATTGGGAAGGGTTTCTGCACTCCCTTGACACCCTTTGCATTCAATTTCAGCCAGGCCCAACTCCAATTGCACCTCAACTCTGACTCAAGCTTAGACACCGTCAGGGCATTCCTCTCCTCAAATTCTCTCATTCTGTAAACAAAACGATAAATAAATTACACTTATGCCAATAACACAGTATAATAATAACAATTACATTTGATTTTCTAATGTTCTACATAACTAGAGAATAGCCACACACAGTGTGGTAATGTGGGTTTGCCTAATGTCATTACACCGCACGCCCGACTAGCATCACCAACCTGGATGGTTCCGACCTAGAATATGTGGTCATCTATAAGTACCTAGGTGTCTGGCTAGACTGTAAACTCTCCTTCCAGACTCATATTAAACATCTCCAATCTAAAATCAAATCGAGAGTCGGCTTTCTATTCCGCAACAAAGCCTCCTTCACTCACGCCGCCAAACTTACCCTAGTAAAACTGACTATCCTACCGATCCTCGACTTCGGCGATGTCATCTACAAAATAGCTTTACAATACTCTACTCAGCAAACTGGATGCAGTTTATCACAGTGCCATCCGCTTTGTTACCTTATACCACCCACCACTGCGACCTGTATACTCTAGTCGGCTGGCCCTCGCTACATATTCGTCGCCAGACCCACTGGCTCCAGGTCATCTACAAGTCCATGCTAGGTAAAGCTCCGCCTTATCTCAGTTCACTGGTCACGATGGCAACACCCACCCGTAGCACGCGCTCCAGCAGGTGTATCTCACTGATCATCCCTAAAGCCAACACCTAATTTGGCCGCCTTTCGTTCCAGTTCTCTGCTGCCTGTGACTGGAACGAATTGCAAAAATCGCTGAAGTTGGAGACTTTTATCTCCTTCACCAATTTCAAACATCTGCTATCTGAGCAGCTAACCGATCGCTGCAGCTGTAGATAGTCTATCGGTAAATAGCCCACCCAATTTTACCTACCTCATCCCCATACGGTTTATATTTACTTTTCTGCTCTTTTGCACACCAGCATCTCTACCTGTACATGACCATCTGACCATTTATCACTCCAGTGTTAATCTGCAAAATTGTAATTATTCGCCTACCTCCTCATGCCTTTTGCACACAATGTATATAGACTCTCTTTTTTTCTACTGTGTTATTGACTTGTTAATTGTTTACTCCATGTGTAACTCTGTGTTGTCTGTTCACACTGCTATGCTTTATCTTGGCCAGGTCGCAGTTGTAAATGAGAACTTGTTCTCAACTAGCCTACCTGGTTAAATAAAGGTGAAATATATATATTCTTTTTTAAATACAAACGGGTCACCACTTGCTCATTTGTCACATCCTCACCATAGAAAGCCTTTATTTTCTATGGTAGATTAGGTCAGGGCGTGACTAGGGGTTTAGTCTAGTTTATATTTCCTATGTGGGGTTCTAGTTTGTTTTTTCTATGTTGGTGTTTTAGTATGATTCCCAATTAGAGGCAGCTGGCTATACTACTTAAGTAGTATTTATTCCACCTGTGTGTTATGGGATATTGTTTTGAGTAAGTGTATGTAGCACCTCTGTTGTCACGGTTTGTTGTTTAGTTTGTTTGGCTAAGCTTCACTATTAAATATTATGTGGAACTCAACATGTGGTCCGACATTCATTATAACGATCGTGACATCATTGGTATCATTGTTAAGAGTATTGGGATGTCACGCCCCCAATATACACCGCTGCCTGCCTGTACTACCATGCTAGTTTTAATAATAAACCAACCAAGTTTATAAAGTTACTCCCTCGCTTTCGCCAATTAATTAAAGTGTTCCATGTGTTATTACACACAGACAGGTGAAGTATGCTGAGGCCACACGAAGTTAGCTAAGGAAAGTGGGTAGTAATGTTAGCTTGATAACGATTTTAAAAAATGCACTAATTTGCACTCATTTTGCTTCTCATCAGCAAAAAATTCTAACACTGGTTGCTTACCTAGAGTTGCATTCCAATTTTTCAGTCAAACAAAAAGTTTGTTGAATGGAGTGCATGATGGACAGGCAGTGATCAAACAGGGAGAACATCTGTTTGTGTTTGCGCCCCACTTTTATAGCACCCCCCCCCCCGGATATTTCTTAAAAGTGACAAGTTTGCATCCCTAAATTGATGACCTACTAACACGCAGTCCAGCTAACAGCCTTTGAAGTGAGAGTGGGCAGTTACAGGAAGAGGACAAAACTAACAGATCCATCCTAGGCTAGCGTAGCTTCCCCCTGTGATCAATTATGGTTTTACCTATGCCTAAAATGGTCTGTTCATTCTGTTCTCTTCCCGGCTGAGGTTGTTCTTTGATGACAGAAATGTAAACGCTAATGACACAGAAATAATTAAAATGATCAAAGATTGATGATTAGTTTATTATTTAAGTCAGCTATGTAGCGCTAGGACAAAAACCAAAACGTGCACCCTTTGGGGTCCCGAGGACCGAGTTTGGGAAACCCTGAATTAACTCATTAGAGCATCAAATGAACCAGGTGCTTCTGTGTGGGGAAGAGAGAAGCAGCTTCGGTCGCTGCACACAACATGCTAGAAACCCAAGGTGTGGGGGCGGATCAATGACTGGCTGTCAGTAGATGTAGGCCAAGTCCCAAATAGCATCCTATTCCCTACATAGTGCACTACTTTTGACCAGATCCCTATGGGGCCTGGTCAAAAGTAGTGCACTATGTAGGGAATAAGGTGCCATTTTGGGATGCATTCCATAGCTGACAACCAGTCATTGAGCCGCCCCCACACCTAGGGTTCCCAGCATCCTGTGTGTGCAGCAATTTCACTAGCAAATCCTCTGAACATTCCTCTCAGTCCCTCTGTCTTGTCCCCCTGTCTCGTCCCTCCCTCTTCCAGTGGTGGTGATGGAAATCCTGAGTGAACCTGCCTGCCCTCCCCTGGAACAGAACAAGCATCTAATTTAGTCTGTCTGAGGCCCTTTGAAGTGGATTCAGTGCTGCAGTGCATATCATCGTGTTTGAAGGTTTCTGCTCCCACAATACATCCCGGTTTTGAAGTTACAACCGTTTAAAGAAGCACCACCATCTCCCCTGTGAAAGTAAGGGATTGAAAAAGCAGTAGCCAACAACGCTTCAAGGTAAATGTTATAAAATAATATTTTTTCTGAGACTGCTAGGTAGAAAGCTGGGGGGTGTACATTATATATTTTTATAATGACATATTATACAGTATTAGGAGAAACTACTTCCTGACATCGAATACTGTAAACGAGGGTAACACCTCAAACAAACCGAGGTTCTGGTATGCCGTGTTTATAAAGTCAATTTAAATGAGCGGTGAACGTTTTCTGAAAGGCATTAAAATAGAACATAAAAAAAGCTTTGTTCAGTGTTCGTTGGTTGTTGGCAGTGAACGGTGCAATTCTCATTCTCCATCTGATTTCACATGGGAGCTTGAGCACGGCCTGAGGTGGTTCCCTCAACGTCTTCTTAAATAAAACATGAACACTAGCTACTTGTCAAGGTCTAGTCTAGGTCTTAACTGCAGAATCCCAGACCCAACTGAATGTATGGGTTTCTAACCAACTTGCTACACGAAGTGAGGACATGAAATAATCAGTGTTCAAGAAAATATCTGTCTCTGAATTTTCAAGGTTGTAATCGAGTCAAACTGAATACAACACTCAAGTGGGTAGAAACGGAGGCGGCAAACCAAATAGAGCGCAAAATTAAAAATTAAAAAATGAACTAAAGTTGGTAGTTCGTGTCTCTCTCTCCGTGTCTGCAGACGTCTTTAGAGAGGGAGGTAAATGTTTCTGATCTTCATAATTTAAGAGAGTTTGAGATGGAGGTGCACAGCTTTCTCTCCCCCCGACTGTTGCTCTTTTTCTTCCTCTGGCTGCCACTCTCTCCTGGTATCTCTCTTTGAAAAGGATGTTTAATGTGTCTACATCATGAAGATGCTGCTTGCCGCCCCCCACACATCTCTCACTCTCTCTAAAACACACAAACAGTCTTGGTTGGACCAGGTCTTTCTTAAAATCTATTTTTCATCTCAATGAGACTAACCTGGATGAATAAAGGTCAAATAAAACAAACACATGTAAATGGTGGCTCTGACCCACATCATTCTGTCAATTAGCACCTTCACCCATCTTCTCTCTTTAGAAGCAGCAATATCTGTCAGCTGAGTGGTTTTATTTCCTTCTTTGTTTATTGTGAACAGACCAAAGGCTTATCAACAACAGCTAATCAGCGCATGTCAAATATGTAGACTTATTGCATTCAATAGAAAATGGGATTCGAAATATAAATCATCTTCCCATCAGTCAATATTGCTATTTTAGATTATGGGGCCAATCCCCCGGGTTTCTTTTTGAAGCTGGAATCTGTGGAACAGCCAGAGAGGAGATCAGCATTTGTTTGATATAATTTGTTGTGGCATGTTAATTGCATCGATATGTAATTCTTCCTAATTGATGCTTGATATGTCTCTGAAAATTAGGTCAAATAGATCACATTGAAAATATTATTAATCCCCCCCACCTCCCCGTTTCCTCTTCGTCGCAGGTCTGATATATCTGCAGTGCCTAAAACTTTAATGTCAACTAACTGTTACAGCAGCCCACACTCTCCATTTCCAGCACTGCCTGGCTGACAAATCTAAGGTTGCAACAAGCACACTACTGTAAATTCATAACACAGAGAAACAGAATGCGTCCCAAATGGCACCCTGTCCCTATATAGTGCACTACATTTGACTAGGGCCCATAGGACTCCGGTCAAAAGTAGTGCACTACATAGGGAATATTGTTTCATTTGTAGCGCACACACACACACACACACACACAGAGGAAATGAAAAGGCCCAGAGAAAGGACAAACCTGGGCAATCTTCACTGAGTTTTGGGTGGAGCCACCTGCATGGTACTCAACTTTGCTCTTCTTTGCAATTTCGTCAAACCTGAAAAAGATACATTAGGGAAGGCACAGTAAGTATAGGCTTGGTCATAGTAGACATGTTACCCACAAACCACAGTGTTTGTAAACAGGAAACTGCCCAAAGCCAGAGCTAATAAGGCCTGCGTCTGAAAAGACACCCTATTCACCATGCAGTGCATTACTTTAGTGCACTACTGTACATAAGGAATAGGGTAGCATTTCAGACTCTACCCTACTTCAGTGGCCAAATACAGCTGACAGTTGTAAGAACCATCCAACAATGGATCTTTAGGTTGTCCACACTGACTTCATATAAAAAAAGTAGGAGTTGTGCTCCTATTTTCAGAAACTTTGTTCTGAAGGTCTAAAGGGTGTGCAAATGTGGGCCTGTCTTCAAAAACAGTCTCAAAGTAGGTGTTTTACCTTTTAGAACATAATGAATAAGATTGCATGGACAAAAGGCACCTGATCCTAGATCAGCACTCCTACTCAGACACTTTATGAATACAGCCCCTGGAGGCAATGGGTGAAGGAAGAGCGAGTATGGGAAAATCATGTTTATAGGGCCTTGTTATAAGGCTGATGTCAACACTTGAAAGAAACATCACTGAAAACATTTTGGATTTTGTGTTTATGAAGAACAATAAATGAAGTCATAGTAAATAGGCATTTAACAAGATCTGTGGAATAGAGTCAGGGATTGTGTAAAAGGAACTTAAGTCTTAGGAGGAATTAGGAATGACCAAGGGAGACTTGTTTAAGTTATCAAACCATCTGCATGACAGAACACTTTGCATATCAGAGTCATCAGGCATACTCTCACATGTTCTGAATTTTATAGCTAATAAAGTGATTGTAATATAAGTCTTACATAATAAACTTAAAAAACTATTATTTTTCTACTTGTTTGCACTGTGATGCCCAGGTGAAAGTTTTTAAGAGGAAAATAAACTTGAGAAGCAAAAACAAAATACCAAAAGGAAATGCTGGATTGTGTTATTTGAGATACTTAACCACAAATGTTGGTTGAGAAGCGGGCCAGTCACTTAACTGGCAGCTTGATAAAAGCCATAAATGTTTTTTTTCCCCCAACATATGTTTGTACTTACTCATTAAAGCATGTTGAGTAGTGAAAGTTATTTTTATCCAACTAAAAAAAATGTTGGTCACCCAAGAGTTGTCCTGTTTTTCGACCAATTGATTGGTCGAAATGTTTAAACTTTAATTTCCCATATATAGAGACACACCCTATGTGTTTGAAAAAAATCCACTACATATACAGTGTTTATCTGATGCTTTAAGCACACTTATCAAATAATTGAGACACAAATGACTCAAGAATGAGCCCGACGGTCACACGGTGTTAAAAAATGACAGCGAGTACCTGTGATATTGTCTTGCTCTTCTCCCTACTGCAGCACAGCAAGTATTTATTGCTCTGTCTGTGCTGAAGCAACAACATTTCAGCCATTTTGTTTTTTTTACTTGTTTCAGAATGAAAAGTTCTGTTACCTGATATCCCTAATTTGTTGTTTGAAAAACATTCCCTATTTCCTCAACCCTTGCGCTCTTTACATGAAACATGTAAGCATCACCTACATCGGTTCCTCCTTTAAAAGTTGCATATCATGAGCTTACACTGCGGGACTTAGAGGTACCCAGCGTCACGGCTTCATTGCCCCAGAACACCACAAGGGGGAGTTAGAGCACTCATTATGCATTTGGGTTCCAAGGTTTTTATATGACCAATCATATCGAGTGGTTCCAATGACAAATTTGACGTGGGCCACCCGTCCCTGGTGACTTCAGCAAAGGTGGCCGACAAACATTACGGGGAAGCAAATGTATGTAGTTATAACGAGTCAAACAATAAATGTACAATTGAGAGGAATATGTTAGTCAATGTAGAGACAAATTAAAGTGCATTTATTTTTGTCTTGAAGTTCATTTACAAAAATTGCTAATTAACATTTTTTTTCCATCCATATCCAATACCAGGTTTATCAAACTCATTCATTATAGCAAGCAGGGAGCAGGTTTCGAACCCTCAACATTCTAGCCCGAAGTCCAGCACGCTATCGACTGTGCCCAAATGTATTAATTGGGGTTGGGGCCGATTGTGGCTAAAAAACACTTTATCAATTGGAATCTTAAACGTGGAAAGGGGGAAAAGTATTTAGTTTTTCACAAGCGTAGCAGGATGGGCTATTAGCTGAACAATTGACTATTCAACCTTTACTAAAGAATTGTATAATAGTCAAGCTAGGTGTGAACCCCCCTCCCCAACTTATAACAAATCATTTTTAGGACTATCTAGAAAAAGCAGCAGAGATGCGCAATAGGTTTTAAGAAAAGGCTATTCTCCACAATATGTGGATGAAGCTCTTAATTTAGCATTGGGGAAAACACAAGATGAACTGCTACAAAGAAAACCCACTAAAGCTAAAGGACACTAATGTTCACAACTACATATACTTTGAACTCGTGAAAAGTGGGAGATGCGGTCAAGAAACACTGGCATGTTTTATTTACGAGATAAATTGGTCCATGCCAACTGCCAGCCACAAAAGAAAAATCAGCCCGAATGTTTTGGGATTTTCACCCTCCAGACATTATTTCCTAAAGGTCTTAATGATGAAATGCCTATGTATGTTATGTTGCAACTTTGAACATGAATTATGCCCCCTATTTCAGATTACTCTGACGTTTTTCTTACACTGTACCAAATTATTTATTTCAACACTCCTTCCGTGGCCTCAAACTGCTTGCTCTTAAATGCAAGTAAAACTAAATGCATGCTCTTTAACCGATCCCGGTCTGCACCCCCCCTCCCAATCTAGCATCACTACTCTGGGCGGTTCTGACTTAGAATATGTGGACAACTACAAATACCTTGTTGTCTGGCTAGACTGTAAAACTTTCCTTCCAGAATTACATTAAGCATCTCCAATCCAAAATTAAATCTAGAATCGGGTTCCTATTTCGCAAAAA
Organism: Oncorhynchus tshawytscha; assembly: GCF_018296145.1. Classification (NCBI taxonomy): domain Eukaryota; kingdom Metazoa; phylum Chordata; class Actinopteri; order Salmoniformes; family Salmonidae; genus Oncorhynchus; species Oncorhynchus tshawytscha. The sequence continues at coordinate 81,518,136 of NC_056429.1, read as the reverse complement.
AGCATCCTTCACTCATGCTGCCAAACATACCTTCGTAAAACTGACTATCTTACCAATCCTTGACTTGGGCGATGTCATTTACAAAATAAACTCTACTTAACAAATTGGATGCAGTTTATCACAATGCCATCCGTTTTGTCACCAAAGCCCCATATACTATCCACAACTGCGACCTATATGCTCTCATTGGCTGGCCCTCACTACATATTCGTCGCCAAACCCACTGGCTCCAGGTCATCTATAAGTCTATGCTAGGTAAAGCTCTGCCTTATCTCAGCTCACTGGTCACCATAGCAGCACCCACCCGTAGCACACGCTCCAGCAGGTATATATGTCACTGGTCATCCCCAAAGCCAACTCCTCGTTTGGCTGCCTTTCCTTCCAGTTCTCTGTTGCCAATGACTGGAACGAATTGCAAAAATCACTGAAGCCTTATATCTCCCTCGCTAACTTTAAGCATCAGCTGTCAGAGCAGCTTACTGATCAATTCACCAGCTAAATTGCAACATCTGCATTTTGAAAGTGTATTTTAAAAATAATTTTATTAACAGTATTTATTAGGCGACTGTGCAGTCATGGGACTTTCAAAATGCAGATGTTGATTTAGTTATGAATCCATAACAAATTACTATGGGAATAAATATCAGATTTACAGAAATATCGGAACAAAGTTGTCTAAAGAAGGCAAACAATTTATAATCCTCCAATCCTGTAGCCTACTCCCAACCGTCATGTTGTACATCGCCATATTTTCCATTCCATCTTAACGGAAACCATGAGGGTTTCGTTTTCCTCTCATTAGACACACCATAATATTAAGTCAAATTAATTAAGCCAAATTTCTTAAAATCAATACCATATACTATGTTATTACAAAAAAGGTTTTAAATTCTCTGGTAATGACAATACAATCAAATGCTTCTCAAAGATGCCCTCTGGTGGTCAAACTAGCAATAACTTGCATTAATAGAAAAAATGGCAGAGAATTAAATGATGTGCCACAGAATGCTGCGGCAGCACGCAAGGTGTGCCGCAGAATGACGCAACTTTTAAAAGGAGGAACCACTGTATAGGTCTGGCCCTATCTTAATCACATCAATAAACTGGTTATAACAAACTCCGGACACAGTAACGCGTGACCACAAAACGGATGCTGTGGACATGAACAATTATCTCGAAACGGGTGAATGCTAACTGGTTGCTCAGGAGGGTAAGGGGTCAGATCTGTGGAAGACATTTGACTAAGTTGTGGTAACTACTGGAGATCAAAATCAAACAGTTGCTGTTAGACTACAATATTATTGTTTTTGACCATTTGGAAGTGTAAACACTAAATAAGTACCAGAGAGTCCGTTCTAAATGGGAAAAAATATAGCCTTTATTACAGCAGACTAAAAACAGTTGCATGCATTCGTTAATTGCGGTTTATTTATTGTTTAGGCTAATTATGCAAAGCTCGCTTTGTTATTTCATTGGAAAACTAAAATGCTCGATTCCATTTCAAAGCATGAATGTCTCATGTGCTGTGTGATGGCATGAGCAAATGAATGATTGATTCATTAGCCTATATATTGAAATACAGGCCTAAGTTACAGTATTAAGACTAAACAAGACACTTAGATCTACAGCTCGATGGTGGTTATACAAGGACACTATACAAAGCCTACTAATGATAACGACATGACTTATTATTATCATCCGGGTCTCCCGAGTCTGTACGGGAGTTGCAACAATGGGACAAGACTAACTACCAATTGTATATCACAAAATAATGGAGAAAAAGTTTAAATAAAATAAATACATACATAAAACAGGCAACAGAAGCAAGATCTGTCTAATTTCTTCACATATACACTCATACATATACATGGATGACTTATAAAGCCAGGCACATTTAACAGTTAGGCCATTGATTATTTGATTTTTTTTATTTATTAACTCTGCAGGTCAATTAAGAACAAATTCTTATTTAAAATGACGGCCTAGGAACATTGGGTTAACTGCTTTGTTCAGGAGCAGAGCGACAGAGTTTTACCTTGTCAGCTGGTGATTCGATCCACCAACGCTTCAGATGCTGGTCCAATGCTCTAACCACTAGGCTACCTGCTGCCAACGCTCTAACCACTAGGCTACCTGCCGCCAAAGCTCTAACCACTAGGCTACCTGCCGCCAAAGCTCTAACCACTAGGCTACCTGCTGCCAACGCTCTAACCACTAGGCTACCTGCCGCCAACGATCTAACCACTAGGCTACCTGCCGCCAACACTCTGACCACTAGGCTACCTGCCGCCAACGCTCTAACCACTAGGCTACCTGCTGCCAACGCTCTAACCACTAGGCTACCTGCTGCCAACGCTCTAACCACTAGGCTACCTGCTGCCAACGCTCTAACCACTAGGCTATAGACCTAATTAAGTTGGGGTTTCCCCTCTCCTCAATTTTCTTAGACAATTAGGTTAAGGCAAGGGCTGTTCCCTCATTTCTGCTGCCTCTGTTGCATTGTTCTGAATCCAAATATGCTGGTTAACTTTATTATGCACATAGCAACATAGGGAAAGGCACCAATTCTACAGCGCACTGAAAATTGTTACAAAACCACAGACAACGACCGTATACAACGCGGGAGAAAGCACGTTATAAATATTTTATTTATTAGTGTTGCACCATTGCTCATACATAATATAGCCATATACAATTTCAGTATCACGTCTTAAGAGTGATGGAATGTGCCATCCCCGTGGCCTCCGAAATGGATTAGACCACTGAGACAGGCATCTTGAGAACCATAAAATAATATATTTGCGACTGCTCAACTAAAGAAATCTCGGTCGACCAACAGCCTATCGACCAAACAATGGACCAGTCGACTAAATGAGGTCAGCCCTAATATGAATTAAACCTAAACAGTCCAATTGTACTCAAATCAAGCCACAGCCCACAATAAATCAACATTTTTCTAAATGTATTTGGCAGATATGCCATTTTGTGATTCTTTCATGTTTCTAAAAACCCAAGTAAGATTAAAATCCAATTGCAAAGTGTCAGCTTCGACATGTGCATGAATTTCAAGGAGCAATAACCTGACTATCAAGAGACCATATTTCATAAGCTATTAAGAGAGAATGCTTTGGGACTGGGGAGTAAACAGTCAATCACTATGCAAATCAACTGAAGAATTTCCCTTGGGTTTATCATAGTTACTTGTACTGTAGGGTTGCACATTTTGGGGAAAATTCAGGAGGTGGAAACTTTACGTGGGAATTAAAGGGAATATATGCAAATTAATAATAATACCATTTTAAAAAGTAGATGTTTTTGGCATTTCATATACAGTATTTACCACATCATATGGAGACAGAAACCTTTTACCTTATCATAAGTAGACATAATTGCAAAATATTAAATCCTTCCAATAGAAATAAAAAATAAAACAATTTAGTTACGAATTTAACTTTAATTGAGTTGACTCTTCACATGGGATGATTTCACTTTACAACTAAAGGGAATATTGAATGATCCCCAATGATCCATCACATCTCCCAAAAACGTTTTCAACATGCATCTATAAAATTAGTCTAGAAACTAAAGCCTTGGTGCCTTCCTGTCTTCCATGTCTTCTCCCTGTACCTCCTCAATGTCCACATATTGAACATCAGACTCTGAGACCTCATCTTCAGTCACTTTCCAACCTTGTTGAGGGATGCTCATTGTCAGGCTCCAAAAGCCTCAAACCTGCCCAGATAGCCACCAACTTTCAACCCTTGTATTGGTCAGCCTGTTGCGTGCTTTGGTGTGTGTGTTCCCAAACAAGGACCATTTGCGCTCTGAGGTGGCTGATGATGGTGGGATTTGGAAGATGGAGGCAACAGGGGAAAGAAACCCAGAGCCACAAAGTCCCTTCCACCAGGTGGCTGATGAGATATCTTGGCACGACTGCCATTTTGCATCTAATCCTTGATCTAATATGATAGAAAATTTCAATTTACAAAAAAATATATGTTTTTGTCTTTTGAGCTTCTAGTCATGAAATCTATGCAGCCTACTCAATCACTTTTTATAGCTACTGTTTACAGACCTCCTGGGCCATATACAGCGTTCCTCACTGAGTTCCCTGAATTCCTATCGGACCTTGTAGTCATGGCAGATAATATTCAACATTTTGGTGACTTTAATATTCACATGGAAAAATCCACAGACACGTTTTCGGAGCCATCATTGACTCAGTGGGTTTTGTCCAACATGTCTCCGGACCTACTCACTGCCATAGTCATACTCTGGACCTAGTTTTGTCCCGTGGAATAAATGTTGTGGATCTTAATGTTTTCCCTCATAATCCTGGACTATCGACCACCATTTTATTACGTTTGCAAATGCAACAAATAATCTGCTCAGACCCCAACCAAGGATCATCAAAAGTCGTGCTATAAATTCTCGGACAACCCAAAGATTCCTAGATGCCCTTCCAGACTCCCTCCACCTACCCAAGGACGTCAGAGGACAAAAATCAGTTAACCACCTGACTGAGGAACTCAATTTAACCATGCGCAATACCCTAGATGCAGTTGCACCCCTAAAAACATTTGTCATAAGAAACTAGTTCCCTGGTATACAGAAAATACCTGAGCTCTGAAGCAAGCTTCCAGAAAATTGGAACAGAAATGGCGCCACACCAAACTGGAAGTCTTCTGACTAGCTTGGAAAGACAGTACCGTGCAGTATTGAAGAGCCCTTACTGCTGCTCGATCATCCTATTTTTCCAACTTAATTGAGGAAAATAAGAACAATTCTAAATTTATTTTTGATACTGTCGCAAAGCTAACTAAAAAGCAGCATTTCAAAAGATAGGATGGCTTTCACTTCAGCAGTGATAAATTCATGAACTTCTTTGAGGAAAAGATCATGATCATTAGAAAGCAAATTACAGATTCATCTTTAAATCTGTGTATTCCTCCAAAGCTCAGTGGTCCTGAGTCTGCACAACTATGCCAGGACCTAGGATTAAGGGAGAAACTCAAGTTTAGTACTATATCTCTTGACACATTGATGAAAATAATCATGGCCTCTAAACCGTCAAGCTGCACACTGGACCCTAAACTACTGAAAGAGCTGCTCCTATGTTGAACATAATAAACGTCTCTCTATCCACCTGATGTGTACCACTCACTAAAAGTGGCAGTAATAAAGCCTCTTGAAAAAGCCAAACCTTGACCCAGAAAATATTTTAAAAACTATCGGCCTATATCAAATCTTCTATTCCTCTCTTTTTTTTTTGAAAAAGCTGTTGTGCAGCAACTCACTGCCTTCCTGAAGACAAACAATGTATACGAAACGCTTCAGTCTGGTTTTAGACCCATTCATAGCACTGAGACTGCACTTGTGAAGGTGGTAAATTACCTTTTAATGGCGTCAGACCGAGGATCTGCGTCTGTCCTCGTACTCCTAGACCTTAGTGCTGCTTTTGATACCATCGATTACTACATAATTTTGGAGAGATTGGAAACCAAAATTGGTCTACACGGACAAGTTCTGGCCTGGTTTAGATCTTATCTGTCAGAAAGATATCGGTTTGTCTCTGTGAATGGTTTGTCCACTGACAAATCAACTGTACATTTCAGTGTTCCTCAAGGTGCCGTTTTAGTACCACTATTGTGTTCACTATATATTTTACCTCTTGGTGACGTCATTCGGAAACATTAACTTTCACTGCTATGCGGATGACACACCACTGTACATTTCGATGAAACATGGTGAAGCCCCAAAATTGCCCTCCCTGGAAGCGTGTGTTTCAGACATAAGGGAGTGGATGGCGGTAAATGTTCTACTTTTAAACTCGGACAAAATAGAGATGCATGTTCTAGGTCCCAAAAAACAAAGAGATCTTCTGTTGAATCTGACAATTAACCTTGATGGTTGTACAGTCCTCGGCGTTACTCTGGACCCTGGTCTCTCTTTTGACAAACATATCAAGACTGTTTCAAGGACAGCTTTGTTCCATCTACGTAACATTACAAAAATGAGAAAATTTCTGTCCAAAAATGATGCAGAAAGATTAATCCATGCTTTTGTCACTTCTAGGTTAGACTACTGCAATGCTCTACTTTCCAGCTACCCGGAAAAGCACGAAATAAACTTCTGTTAGTGCTAAAGACGGCTGCTAGAATCTTGACTAGAACCAAAAAATGTGATCATATTACTCCAGTGCTAGCCTCTCTACACTGGCATCCTGTTAAGGCAAGGGCTGATTTCAAGGTTTTTCCGCTAACCTACAAAGCATTACATTGACTTGCTCCTACCCATCTTTTCGATTTGGTCCTGCCGTACATACCTACATATACGCTACGGTCACAAGACGCAGACCTCCTTACTGTCCCTAGAATTTCTAAGCAAACAGCTGGAGGCAGGGATTTCTCCTATAGAGCTCCATTTTTATGGAATGGTCTGCCTACCCATGTGAGAGAGACGCAGACTCGGTCTCAACCTTTAAGTCTTTACTGAAGACTTATCTCTTCAGTAGCTCCTATGATTGAGTGATGTCTGGCCCAGGAGTGTGAAGGTGAACGGAAAGGCACTGGAGATACGAACCGCCCTTGCTGTGTCTGCCTGGCCGGTTCCCCTCTCTCCACTGGGATTCTCTGCCTCTAACCCTATTACAGGGGCTGAGTCACTAACTTACTGGTGCTCTTCCATGCCGTACCTAGGAGGGGTGCGTCAAATGAGTGGGTGAGTGGGTTGAGTCACGGACGTGATCTTTCTGTCCAGGTTGGCGCCCCCCTTGGGTTGTGCCGTGGCGGAGATCTTTGTGGGCTGTACTCGGCCTCGTATCAGGATGGAAAGTTGGTGGTTGAAGATATCCCTCTAGTGGTGTGGAGACTGTGCTTTGGCAAAGTGGGTGGGGTTATATCCTGCCTGTTTTACCCTGTTCGGGGGTATCGTCGGTTGGGGCCACAGTGTCTCCCGACCCCTCCTGTCTCAGCCTCCAGTATTTATGCTGCAGTAGTTTGTGTCGGGGGGCTTGGGTCAGTCTGTTAAATTTTGAGTATTTCTGCCGTCTTATCCGCTGTCCTGTGTGAATTTAAGTATGCTCTCTCTAATTCGCTCTCTATCTCTTGGAGAACCTGAACTCTAGGACCGTGCCTCAGGACTACCTGGCCTGATGACTCCTTGCTGTCCCCAGTCCACCTGGCCGTGCTGCTGCTGCTCCAGTTTAAACTGTTCTGCCTGTGGCTATGGAACCCTGACCTGTTCACCGGATGTGCTACCTGTCCCAGACCTGCTGTTTTCCAACTCTCTAGAGACAGCAGGAGTGGTAGAGATACTCTGAATGATCGGCTATGAAAAGCCAACTGACATTTACTCCTGGAGATGCTGACCTGTTGCACCCTCGACAGCCACTGATTATTATTATTTGACCCTGCTGGTCATCTATGAACATTAACATCTTGGCCATGTTCTGTAATAATCTCCACCCGGCACAGCCAGAAGAGGACTGGCCACAGCTCATAGCCTGGTTCCTCTCTAGGTTTCTTCCTAGGTTCTGGCCTTTCTAGGGAGTTTTTCCTAGACACTGTGCTTCTACACCTGCATTGTTTGCTGTTTGGGGTTTTAGGCTGGGTTTCTGTAGAGCACTTTGTGACACCAGCTGATGTAAGAAGGGCTTTCTAAATAAATTTGATTCGATTTGAATCCCATAGCCCTTGCTTGGAAGTGTACTTCGCCAGACTGCCAAGAACCTTGCCCTCATCCAGGCGAAGGTGGCGAGACACAGTAGTGTTGACACCATAGACCTTGTTGATCTGTTGACAGGATGCTCTTGCCTACTTGGGGTCCAACATGTACGCTGCAGCGTGTATGGGCTTCAGTCAGAAGTCATCACGCTTTTTGATGCATTTCAGAACTGCAGTTTCCTCTGCTTGGAGCAACAGTGAAGTAAGCAGGGCAGTACGGATTTCTTCTCTTACATCTGCAAGCAGAGTCTGAACATCAGACAGGATGGCATTGTCTCCCTCAATCCGTGCAATGGTTACTGCTATAGGTTTCAGGAGTTTCAGGCTGCTTACCACTCTCTCCAAAAAGACATCACCCAGAAAGATTCTCTTGATGGGCCTGTCCATATCGGCAGACTGTGATATGGCCATTTCTTGAAGAGACTCTTTCCCCTCCAGGAGACTGTCAAACATGATGACAACACCACCCCAATGGGTGTTGCTGTGCAGCTTCAAGGTGGTCACTTTGCTTGGTGAGTTAGATTGCTGCTATAACTTGATGACCCTTCACATACCTAACCATTTCCTTGGCTCTCTTGTAGAGAGTATCCATTGTTTTCAGTGCCATGATGTCCTTGAGGAGCAGAATCTATGCACAAGCAGCACAGCCAATGGGTGTGATGTGAGGGTAGGACTCCTCCACTTTAGACCAAGCAGCCTTCATGTTCGCAGCATTGTCTCACTAGTGCAAATACCTTCTGTGGTCCAAGGTCATTTATGACTGCCTTCAGCTCATCTGCAATGTAGAGACCGGTGTGTCTGTTGTCCCTTGTGTCTGTGCTCTTGTGGAATACTGGTTGAGGGGTGGCAATGTAGTTTATTCCTTGCCAACAAACATTTAACCACCCATCAGAGATGATAGCAATACAGTCTGCTTTCTCTATGATTTTCTTGACCTTCAGTTGCATACACTCTGTTGAACTCTGCATCCAGCAAATGAGTAGATAAAGCATGTCTGGTTGGAGGGGTGTATGCTGGGCGAAGAACATTCAGAAATCTCTTCCAATACACATTGCCTGTGAGCATCAGAGGTGAACCAGTTGCTTACACAGCTCAAGCAAGACATTTATCAGCATTTCTGACTGTGTTCCTCCATTGAGTCAAAAAAACTTCTGATTCCAGGAGGACCATGAGCTGTTGCTATCGTCTGATTCATCATTTTCACCTCGAATAGAAGTAGAGGAACTTTTGTCAGAGGTTGTTTGTTGTGAGCGATTGAGGGAACTTCATGCACTTGGCCAGATGATTCTACATCTTTGTTGCATTCTTCACATATGATTTGGCACAGTATTTGCACATGTACACAGCTTTTCCTTCTACATTAGTTTCAGTGAAATGTCTCCACACATCAGATAGTGCCCGTGGCATTTTCCTGTAAAGACTAGAAGAAACAATTGCACAAAAAATACAATTCCATGTACAGATAAATAGTTAAGCAGTTAGATTAAACAACTCCTTGTTTAAATGTTTTAAAATGAAACATGTATGGAAACAGGTGAATTAACACTCCTTAGTTAGCAGGCTCAAGCGAGCTAAAACCAACATGGTTGCAAAAACTAACTAGCAGAAATTGTTAAGTTAGAAATTATTTAAACACTTTGCTATAGGCTACTATTTACTAGTTAACAAAATATTATGTATTGTAATCAAAACTTACCAGAAAGCATGTAGTCCTTGGCTCAGACAGTGTATTAGTTTGGGCTTAATAGCATATCATAAGTGTGCAAGATCTTGAGAATCAGCTGTACATGTGATGGAAGAATGCACTGTGCATGCAGAGGGTTGCAATTTCATTGAATTGGGGATAGTTTAACCAAAATATGCAACAAGACCTAGAATTGCCTGTGTGTATCCCACAAAAAAAGGTTTACCGTTATAAACTAACCTTTTTGATGAATTTAAGCAATATTCCCAACATTCCTGGGCTTAACTCCCATAGAAAATTTCAGGAAATTTACCAGAATGTTTCCGACCCTTTGCAATCCTAGTTACTTGTATCATTATTGCATTCCCCACTCATCAATATCCCAATCTAAAATAACTAAGCCTATTTCATGCTTACACAATACACACACAGATTTGTGTTAAATCTACAACACACAGCGAGTAAACCTATTCCAGGATGGACTTATCTGGTCAGCTATGAGGAGAACATTAATAATATGAATTCCCCACATCTTTCACACACACAGCCTCCCTGAGGCCTTGGCTATAGAAAAGTGCCCGCCCAGAGAGAAGCTACATTCCAAGTGGCACCCTACTCTCTACATAGTGCACTATTTTGCCCATAATGTATCAGATCCTCAACATGCTCTGGTCACACCTACAGTGATGGTCCGGGTATAAACCACACAAAAACAACACTAGAAACCATGGAACACAAAGCTTTAACTTTCTCATCCTGGAATATACAAGGTCATCTTCCTTTGGCCTAAAGAGTAGGAACCTAGACTTCAAAAGGAATACAGACATTTTCCTCCTACGAGAAACATGGTATAGAAGAAACAGACCAACTTGTTGCCCTCCAGGTTACAGAGAGCTGGTAGTCCCATCCACCAAATTACCAGGTGTGAAACAAGGAAGTGACTCAAAGGGAAAACTCATTTGGTATAGAGCAGACCTAACCCACTATTAAATTAGTCAAAACAGGAACATTTTACAGCTGGCTAGAAATTAATAAGGAAATTATCTTAACAGAGAAACATTTCCTCATGTGTGCTACCTATATCCCCCCAATAGAATCCCCATACTTTGACAGCTTCTCCATTTTAGAGGGGGAGAGCAACCATTTACAGGCCCAGGGACATGTACTAGTCTGTGGCGACCTAAATTCCAGAATTGGACAAGAATCTGACACTCCACACAAAGGGGGAAAAACACCTACCTGGCGGTGACAGTATTCCCTCCTAAATATGACTCCCTAGACAACTATGACAAAACAGCCAACAAAAATGGGTCACAACTTCTGCAGCTCTGTCGCATGCTGGGTTTGTACATAGTCAATGGCAGGCTGCGAGGAGACTTATGGCAGGTACACCTACAGCTCATCACTTGGCAGTAGTACTGTAGACTACTTTATCACTGACCTCAACCCAGAGTCTCTCAGAGTTCACAGTCAGCCCACTAACACCCCTATCAGAGCACAGCAAAATTAACAACAATGACAAATGGTTTGATGAGGAATGCAAAAACCTAGGAGAAATTGAGAAACCTATCCAACCAGTGAATCACTAAAACAATACAGAAACACACTACAGAAAAATAAGGAACAGCACGTTGTAAAAAGAAGGAACAGCACATCAGAAATCAGTTCAATGTAATTGAAGAATCCATAGAATCTAACCACTTCTGGGAAAATTGGAACACACTAAACAAACAACTCGGAGTGATCTATCCAAAACAGATGTGTGGATAAACCACTTCCAATCTTTTTGTCTCTATAACAAAGAAGAATAACATATACATGATCAATTACAAATCTTAGAATCAGTTATTAAAAAGACTACCAGAACCCACTGTATTCTCCAATTACATTGAATGAACTAAAGGACAAAATACAAGCCCATCACAAAAAGGCCTGTGGTGTTGACTGTATCCTACATGAAATTATACAGACCATAAATTCCAATTGACTACACTTAAACTCTAACATCATCCTCAGGTCTGGCATCTTCCCCAATATTTGTAACCAAGGACTGATCACTTTTGTGGATTGGAGTTAAGACAAATTTGATCCCGATAACTAGCGTGTGATATGCGTCAACAGCAACCTTGGGAAAATACTCCGCTTTATCATTAACAGCAGCCTTGTACATTTCATCAGTGAAAACAATGCACTGAGCAAATATCAAATTGGCTTTTTACCAAATTACCATACGACAGACCACGTATTCACCCTGCACATCCTAATTGACAAACAAACAAACCAAAACAAAGGCAAAGTCTTCTCATGCTTTGTTGACTTCACAAAAGCTTTTTGACTCAATTTGGCATGAGGGTCTGCTATACAATTTGATGGAAAGTGGTGTTAGGGAAAAACACAGCCTTCACCCTACTAGAATCTGAAAACAAATGTCTACTGATTGCTGATGATCTGGTGCTTCTGTCCCCAACCAAGGAGGGCCTACAGAAGGACCTACACTACCGTTCAAAAGTTTGGGGTTACTTGTTTTTGAAAGAAAAGCACTTTTTTGTCGATTAAAATATCAAATTGATAAATACAGTGTAGACATAGTGAATGTTGTAAATTACTATTGTAGCTGGAAACGGCAGATTTTTAATGGAATATCTACATAGGCATATAGAGAGTGACTCCGCCCATTATTGGGGCGGAAGGGTAGCCTAGTGGTTAGAGCGTTGGACTAGTAACCGGAAGTTTGCAAGTTCAAACCCCTGAGCTGACAAGGTACAAATCTGTCGTTCTGCACCTGAACAGGCAGTTCATTGTTCCTAGGCCGTCATTGAAAATAAGAATTTGTTCTTAACTGACTTGCCTAGTTAAATAAAGGTTAAAAAAATAATAATTATCAGCAACCATCACTCCTGCGTTGCAATGGCACGTTGTGTTAGCTACTCCAAGTTGATCAATTTAAATGGTTAATTGATCATTAGAAAACCCTTGTTGTTCTAATTAAAGAAGCAATACAACTGGCCTTCTTTAGACTAGATGAGTATTTGGAGCATCAGCATTTCTGGGTTCGATTACAGGCTCACAATGGCCAGAAACAAAGACCTTTCTTCAGAAACTCATCAGTCTATTCTTGCTCTGAGAAATAAAGGCTATTCCAAGCGAGAAATTGCCAAGAAACTGAAGATCTCGTACAAAGCTGTGTACTACTCCCTTCACAGAACAGTGCAAACGGGCTCTAACCAGAATAGAAAGAGTGGGAGGCCCCTGTGCACAACTGTGCACGAGGACAAGTACATTAGTGTCTAGTTTGAGAAACAGACGCCTCACAAGTCCATAACAGTGAAGAGGCGAGCCTCCTAGGCACTTGGATTAGCTAAGACAACGTCCCATTGGAACACAGGAGTGATGGTTGCTGATAATGGGCCTCTGTAGATATAAAAATAATATATATATATATATATTTTTTTAATTATTATTATTATTATTATTATTATTATATATACACATGTTGTTGTTTTTTTTTTTTTTTTTTTAATCGGCCGGTTCCAGCTACAATAGTAATTTACAACATTAACAATGTCTACACTGTATTTCTGATCAATTTGATGTTATTTTAATGGACAAAAAGATATGCTTTTCTTTCAAAACAAGGACATTTCTAAGTGACCCCAAACTTTTGAACAGTAGTGTAGGTGCTGCTGTAGGCAGATTAGAAAACAAACCCAATTTTGATAAAATTCCAGTGTGCAATCACAGCAGCAAGATTTGTGACCTGTTGCCACAAGAAAAGGGCATGCAGTGAAGAACAAACACATAAATACAACCCATATTTATGCTTATTTATTTTCCCTTTGATACTTTAACTATTTGCACATAATGACATTTGAAATGTCTATTCTTTTGGAACTTTTGTGAGTGTAATGTTTACTGCTAATTCTATATTGTTTATTTCACTTTTGTTTATTATCTACTTCATTTGCTTTGGCAATGTAAACATATGTATCCAATGCCACTAAAGCCGCTTAAACTGAAATTGCATTGAGAGAGAGAGAGAGAGAGAGATTGACTGCTGCAGACTAGATGGGTCGTATTTGAGAAGATCCTTATGAAGATACTTATGGCAGTTTTTATTTTATTTTATTACATTTATACTGAAAATGTTAAAACGTGTTGATCTGAAAGTGTATTTATGCCAAGGAAAATGGTGATGACATGGTGGTAAATTGTCATACAAGCCTATTTTTCACCGGTTTAATGTGTAACACCACCTTAAATTAACTGAGTCAGAGGAGGCATTTGGAAAATGGAATAAGAAAAGAAAAAGAAAAATATGCCATTTGTCACATGCTTTATAAACAACAGGTGAAAACTAACAGTGAAGTGCTTACTTGGGGGTCCTTTTCCAACAATGCTGAGTTAAGATAAAATAAAATAAAAAATAAAAGTAATTTATGTAGCTATGTACATATACAGTGCATTCGGAAAGTAAATCAGACCACGTAACTTTTTCCACATTTTGTTAAGTTACAGCCTTATTCTAAAATTGATTAAATTGACCCCCCCCCCCAAATCTACACACAATACCCCATAACGGCAAAGAAAAAATATTTTTAGAGGTTGATCTTCTCTGCAGATCTTCTGAAGCTCTGTCAGGTTGGATCGGGAGCGTTGCAGCACAGCTACTTTCAGGTCTCTCCAGAGATGTTTGACCGGGTTCAAGTCTGGCCTCTGCCTGGGCCACTCAAGGACATTCAGAGACTTGCATTGTCGTGGCTGTGTGCTTAAGGTCATTGTCCTGTCTGAGTTCCTGAGTGCTCTGGAGCAGGTTTTCATCAAAATTCTCTGTACTTTGCTCCGTTCATCTTTCCCCTCGATGATCGAGATCCCCAGACGATGAACCAGACTGACATAACATCAATCATGTCAAGCCTTTCACACACTGCCTATACACACGTCTAATAGTTAACACCGGAACTAACAGTTTCCTCCTGGTATAACATTGATTGTTTTCCAATAAAATATTAATTGTACAAGGAGTAGGCTATATATGCAGTGTACTACAGCTAACATAGACGACGGCGGCGCAGAGGTGCTACTCCGTATTTCAATGATGGTTTAACTAGGCATGTCTGGCTTTCCAGGAAGTGTGAAATTAACCATTTTGCTTCAAAGTGAAGCTTGCATATCATAATTTCTCTACACAGAAAGTGACATCTACCCAGTAACCTAGGGCTGCATGTTCTCAATAAAAAGAGAACATTCCATGCAAGTGGAAAATATGCAAAGCTGGAAGAGAAAAAAAGAAACCCCTTACGGTCCGAGACACCTGTTATGACTCAGAGAGAAAACAGAGCGAGAGAGAGTGAGAACGGTGGGTGTTTATAGCATGAAGGCAGCCAAGAGACTCACTCAAATAGACCCCAGCTTCTGAGGATTTCAGCTAGATTTTTTGCCCTTAGAAAAAGTATTTGCTCCACCTTTCAAAGCAGAGTTAGAGACAGCATGCGGCACCAGCTCAGCCCAGTTCTGCTCTGTGTTGGACAGACAACTCCATCCAAAAACACATCTAAAAAGCAGCAGCTGCCTTGAGACCTTTACACCCTCAAACATCATGTGATCCCATAGTAGTGAAACAGGCAAAAGGTCCCCACGGCCAATTACAGAGAGGGGAGAAAATACCTTTCCATCTCACTGCCTGTAGTCAACACTAGAAACACTAAAGCAGTAATTGTGAATGCTCATGAATTGGCATTTTTAAAAAGTCATGCCCCATCCTGGACTTTTCCTAAACAACTCTATATAAACACACTGCCATTGTTGTAATTCTAGTTATGTTTTTGATATTAAATTCTAACTAGGTTTAGGAGGGCATGTCATTTTTTTATGACCCCCCCAACCCACCCCACCCCGTTGCCCCTCCTCCTCCAGACAGTAGGGCCTGCTCCACACTTCTGACAGTTGAAGGGCCGTGCCCAGTTGATAATCACCTCAATAATTGCTTAGAAACTGAAGCTAAACCGAAACTAATTTCACACATTACAGATGAAATAAGTGAAGTAAAGTATGTGGGAAAAAGGGGGAGAATGGATGAGTGAGGGGAAGTGAACCATGCATAATTATGTCATCACCAATTGTGAATGAACAGGGTGGGCCATTATATTGTATTGGTATATCCTAATTATAATCTCAAAATGGTATGTACCCTATATCAGTCCACTAAATCCAAGTAGTCTTATCAGTTTACTCTGGCCTACTTGGAGTACACAGAGAGAGCGTGTGTAATTTACATTTGCAAAAAGACCAAGACAAATGCTGCGTTTGAGCTGCTACAAGATCTGAATGAAAACGACTCAGATGGTGGGGTAAGAAATTAATCATGACATCTGATGATTATTCTTCTGGTTCTGAGCCTCAGCCTGAATAACCTACACCTCTGAGGACTAAGAAGAAAAAAGAAAGAACGGGTTGCACTGAGCAGGTGCCAACGCCACCACAAAATGAAACAGACAGGAGAGAGGAAGGTACGGTACCGTTTGGACAGAACAAGCTAGTGACAATGCTACGGGCCGATTATCAGAACAAAAATGTAATCTGCACATGTAACAGCACATCAGGGACTGTACTGTGGAGCACAGGGCGCAAGGCCTGGGATCTGTCTGTTGAGCTGGAAGCGATCATTTTTATACTGTATGTCTGTGAAGCATTCGGTGGAAATGGCGTGTATAAGGTCTGTGTGGATCAGATGGCATGGCTGTACTCGTTGAAAGGAGGCACCCGCCGCTGGCCTGTTGCTGAGTTCTACAACATGCTTGACTTGGCTACTTTCAACACACGTGTTATTCATGCACTGCTTGAACAACACCATGCCCAGGAGAGACTTCATCATGAGTCTGGCACATGGGCTACATGAGACATATGAGGCCAAGGCTGCAGCAAAGATTCCAAGCAAGTTGTTGCGCGAGCCAAATTGCGCACAGCTCCCGGGGAGGAGACAATGCCAGGTGAACCCAAGACACCCGTGTCACCAAACACCTGCGACGTGTTTGTGGGAAGTGTGCCAAACAAGTGAAAGTGGCGAAGATTAGTGTCAAATGTTAGGACACGGGATAACAGCTAAATGAAATCCTACTGATGCCATTGGGTGAAAACGCACACCATGTAAGCAAGAGCCGCTGCTGTCAAAGACACGAAGATAGACCACTGCTGTCATAGACAGGAAGATTCATTATAATGCCATTATTGCTTTTGTGCTGATTTGTATTATTTAAGGCACACATGATACTTAAAATGATGTTCAGTCAAATGATGAAAACATCAGTAGCCTAGGCGTCTTGGTATTTTGTTTTATTTTGTCGTTATAAAAAAATTACCTGTTACCATGTTCCAACACCGATGCTTTCTGTTTAATTGTAGTAACAAAAGATGATGTCACGACTTCCGAAGTCGCTCCCTCTCCTTGTTCGGCCGGAGTTTGGGGGTCAACGTCACTGGTCTTCTAGCCATCGCCGCACCACCTTTCATTTTCCATTTGTTTTGTCTTGTTTTCCTGCACACCTGGTTTACATCTCCTCATAATTACTATGTGTATTTAGCCCTCTGTTCCCTCCATGGCTGTGTGGGGTATTGTGTTTTGTCGAGGTTGGCAGGCTTCCAGCTGGTTAGCGCCGGCTTTTACGTGTACCCGTGTTTTGTGGCAGCCGGTACTTTGTATGTGGTACTTTGTGCTGCCTTACTTGTTTTAGGCATTTGTTCTTGTGACGCTGTTGCGTTCTGGTCTTACAATTTGCCTCAGTAAAGTGCTTCGTGTTCACTCATCTCTGCTCTCCTGCGCCTGACTTCTATGCACCAGCTACACCCACCGATGACATACGAATAAAATTGAACACTTGAATGTGTTTACACAATCTACAGTAACAAACTTTTATTTTTTTATTTTGCCTTTATTTAACCAGGCAAGTCAGTTAAGAACAAATTCTTATTTTCAATGACGGCCTAGGAACAGTGGGTTAACTGCCTGTTCAGGGGCAGAACGCAGACCTTGTCAGCTCGGGGGTTTGAACTTGCAACCTTCCGGTTACTAGTCCACCGCTCTAACCACTAGGCTACCCTGCCGCCCCAAACTAATGAAAATGCTATCGATTTTTTTACATGTTTTTCTGCATATTCTAATGTTATCTAAGACCTTCATAAACATAAAACTATTATTTTTGCAATAGCGTATGAAATGTATTAATTACAGTAGCTAGGTTTGACAGATTTTCATGCAAATATAAAGAAATCTGCATAAAACAAGGTGCGTTTTCCCACTGCGTGTGATGTTTCCATCAGGCTTTTTTAGGATAAAATGCTGTGCTTGATGACGTAGTACACATTAAATTTACAAGTTAAATGAGTTTCCATCGCATTTAACTCTGATGGTTTGTCAAAAAAACATTTTCTATAGAGCAAATGTACCCACTCCGGACAAGGCACATGTGGTCTATCGAACAGTTCACAGATAGTGTGGATAGGCTACCCACATTATGAAATTACTATGGATAAGAGCGATATTATTTGTATTTGTCAAATGGCAGCCAAGATTCATCATGTCACCAGAATAAGACCCTCAATATGATGTATTGGAAAGGATCGTCAAGCTCATCACCCATCATTGCCCTTTGAGGTTCATCATAAAGCACAAATGGCACTTATAAAGATGTTTAGGTTATTGATGTTCTCATCATTTGCCCGATAAGTTCATCATAACTTCTATCATGTCTAGCCTAATAAACTGCATGTTTTCCAGAGTCTTAGTGAGAGGACCACACACACACACACACACACACACACACACACACACACACACACACACACATTACCATCACAGAGTTACAAAGAAAAAGCCATATCTCCTATCTCGTTTAATGAAGCTGCCAGTTGAGGACTTGTGAGGTATCTGTTTTTCAAACTAGGCACTAATGTACTTGTCCTCTTGCTCAGTTGTGCACCGGGGCCTCCCACTCCTCTCTCTATTCTGGTTAGAGCCCGTTTGCGCTGTTCTGTGAAGGGAGTAGTACACAGCGTTGTACGAGATCTTCAGTTTCTTGGCAATTTTTCACATGGAAATAGCCTTCATTTCTCAAAACAAGAATAGACTGACGAGTTACCGAAGGGCTTTGTTTCTGGCCATTTTGACCCTGTAATCGAACCCACAAATGCTGATGCTCCAGATACTCAACTAATCTAAAGAAGGCCAGTTGTATTGCTTCTTTAATCAGAACAGCAGTTTTCAGCTGTGCTAACATTATTGCAAAAGGGTTTTCTAATGATCAATTAACCGTTTAAAAGTATAAACTTTATTAGCTAACAACATGCCATTGGAACACAGGAGTGATGGTTGCTGATAATGGGCCTCTGTTAATGGATTATCTACATAGGCGTACAATCAGCCGTTTCCAGCTACAATAGTCATTTACAACATTAACAATGTTTACACCGTGTTTCTGATCAATTTATATATATATATTTAAATAACATCAAATTGATCAGAAACACAGTGTAAACAATATACACACACACACACACACACACACACACACACATACACACATACATACATACATACATACATACATACATACATACATACATACACTGCTAAAAAAAATAAAGGAAACACTAAAATAACACATCCTAGATCTGAATGAATGAATGAATGAAATATTCTTATTAAATACTTTTTTCTTTACATAGTTGAATGTGCTGACAACAAAATCACACAAAAATGATCAATAGAAATCAAATGTATCAACCCATGGAGGTCTGGATTTGGAGTCACACTCAAAATTAAAGTGGAAAACCACACTACAGGCTGATCCAACTTTGATGGAATGTCCTTAAAACAAGTCAAAATGAGGCTCAGTAGTGTGTGTGGCCTTCACGTGCCTGTATGACCTCCTTACAATGCCTGGGCATGCTCCTGATGAGGTGGCGGATGGTCTCCTGAGGGATCTCCTCCCAGACCTGGACTAAAGCATCCGCCAACTCCTGGACAGTCGGTGGTGCAACGTGGCGTTGGTGGATGGAGCGAGACATGATGTTCCAGATGTGCTCAATTGGATTCAGTTCTGAGGAACGGGCGGGCCAGTCCATAGCATCAATGCCTTCCTCTTGCAGGAACTGCTGACACACTCCAGCCACATGAGGTCTAGCATTGTCTTGCATTAGGAGGAACCCAGGGCCAACCACACCAGCATATGGTCTCACAAGGGGTCTGAGGATCTCATCTCGGTACCTAATGGCAGTCAGGCTACCTCTGGCGAGCACATGGAGGGCTGTGCGGCCCCCCAAAGAAATGCCACCCCACACCATGACTAACCCACCACCAAACCGGTCATGCTGGAGGATGTTGCAGGCAGCAGAACGTTCTCCACGGCGTCTCCAGACTATCACGTGCTCAGTGTGAACCTGCTTTCATCTGTGAAGAGCACAGGGCGCCAATGGCAAATTTGCCAATCTTGGTGTTCTCTGGCAAATGCCAAACGCCCTGCACGGTGTTGGGCTGTAAGCACAACCCCCACCTGTGGACGTCGGGCCCTCATACCACCCTCATGGAGTCTGTTTCTGACTGTTTGAGCAGACACATGCACATTTGTGGCCTGCTGGAGGTCATTTTGCAGGGCTCTGGCAGTGCTCCTCCTTGCACAAAGGCGGAGGTAGCGGTCCTGCTGCTGGGTTGTTGCCCTCCTACGGCCTCCTCCACGTCTCCTGATGTACTGGCCTGTCTCCTGGTAGCGCCTCCATGCTCTGGACACTACGCTGACAGACACAGCAAACCTTCTTGCCACAGCTCGCATTGATGTGCCATCCTGGATGAGCTGCACTACCTGAGCCACTTGTGTGGGTTGTAGACTCCGTCTCATGCTACCACTAGAGTGAAAGCACCGCTTGCATTCAAAAGTGACCAAAACATCTGCCGGGAAGCATAGGAACTGAGAAGTGGTCTGTGGTTATCACCTGCAGAACCACTCCGTTATTGGGGGTGTCTTGCTGATTGCCTATCATTTCCACCTGTTGTCTATTCCATTTGCACAACAGCATGTGAAATTTATTGTCAATCAGTGTTGCTTCCTAAGTGGACAGTTTGATTTCACAGAAGTGTGATTGACTTGGAGTTTCATTGTGTTGTTTAAGTGTTCCCTTTATTTTTTTGAGCAGTGTGTGTGTGTGTGTGTGTGTGTATATATATACACACACACACACACACACACACACACACACATATACATACATACATACATGTTTTTGAAAGTGAAGCATTTTTTAAATATTCATATAATATATATATATATAAAAAATGCTTCTCTTTCAAAAACAAGGACATTTCTAAGTGACCCCAAACTTTTGAACGGTAGTGTATATTTTTAACTGTGCTGTTACAAAAGCTCTAAACCTATATACATTTAACGAACACAGTATTTTAAATTAGTTATCTTCTTGTTTTTAGTCCCACCCTTCAGCTCCACTCAACCCCTCCCATTTATCTTGGAACACCATCTGTTTTATTTCTATTAGCCATATTCTTTTCAACTGTGCTGTAATGTTACACAGTTTAAAATAAAATTGTATTAGTCACATGCGCCAAACAGGTGCAGACCTTACAATGAAATGCTTTCTAACAAGACCTTAACCAACAATGCAATATTTTTCTTAAGTGTTAAGTAAAAAAATATGTATATTGAAGAGCAGCAGTAAAATAATATAGTGAGGCTATATACAGGGGGTACCAGTACAGAGTCAATGTGCGAAGACACAGGTTAGTCGAGGTACTTGAGATAATATGTACAAGAAGGTAGAGTTAAAGTGACTATATATTGATAATAAGAGAGTAGCAGCAGCGTAACAGAAGGGGGGACAATGCAAATAGTCTGGGTACCCATTTTATTAGCTGTTCACGAGTATTGGCTTAGGGGTAGAAGCTGTCAAGAAGCCTCTTGGATCTGGACTTGGCGCTCCAGTACCGCTTGCCGTGCAGTAGCAGAGAGAACAGTCTATGACTAGGGTGGCTGGAGTATTTGACTCCACCTTGTATAGAGGTCCTGGATGGCAGGAAGCTTGGCCCCAGTGATGAACTGGTGTGCTTGGACCATGATAGTTTGTTGGTGATGTGGACAACAAGGAACTTGAAGCTCTCAACCTGCTCCACTACAGCCACGACAATGAGAATGGGGTCGTGCTCGGTCCTCCTTTTCCTGTAGTCCACAATCATCTCCTTTGTCTTGATCACTTTGAGGGAGAGGTCATTATCCTGGTACCACGCTGGCAGGTCTCTGACCTCCTCCCTATAGGCTGTCTAATCATTGTCGATGATCATGTGTCATCTGCAAACTTAAATGGTGTTGGAGTTGTGCCTGGCCGTGCAGTCATGAGTGAACAGGGAATACAGGAGGGGACTGAGCACGCACACGAGGGGCCCCCATGTTGAGGATCAGCATGGTAGATGTGTTGTTGTCCTTAGCTTAGTGATGTGCTTTGAGGGCACTATGGTGTTGAACGCCGAGCTGTAGTCAATGAATAGCATTCTCACGTAGGCGTTTCTTTTGTCCAGGTGGGAAAGCCCAGTGTGGAGTGCAATAGAGATTGCATCATCTGTGGATCTGTTGGGGTGGTATGCAAATTATTGTGGGTCTACGGTTTCTGGGATAATGGTGTTGATGTGAGCCAAAGCATTTCATGGCTACATTTCATGGCTACAGATGTGAGTGCTACAGGTCGGTAGTCATTTAAGGAGGTTACCTTAGTGTTCTTGGGCACAGTGGTCTGCTTGAAACATGTTGGTATTACAGACAATGTAATGAAAACGGCAGTTTAAACACTTGCCAGTCGGTCAGCGCATGCTCGGAGTACACGTCCAAGTAATACGTCTGGCCCTATGGCCCTGTGAATGTTGACCAGTTTAAAAAGGTCTTACTCATGTCGGCTACGGAGAGTGTGACACATAGTCATCCGGAACTGCTGATGCATGGTTCAGTGTTGCTTGCATCGAAAAGAGAATAGAAGATATTTAGCTCATCTGGTAGGCTTGTGTATCTAGGCAGCTCGGGGCTGTGCTTCCCTTTGGAGTCCGTAATAGTTTGAAAGCCCTGCCACATCCGACGAGTGTAGTACGATTCCATCTTCGTCCTGTATTGATGCTTTGCCGGAGGGAGGGAATAGCGGGATATCTTATAAGCTTACGGGTTAGAGTTCCGCTCCTTGAAAGCGGTAGCTCTACCCTTTAGCTCAGTGCGGATGTAGCCTGTAATCCATGGCTTCTGGTTGGGGTATGTACGTACAGTCTCTGTGGGGACAACGTTATCGGTGCACTTATTAATGAAGCCTTTGTACATGTCGCTGTGTGTGGAGTAAAGGTGGTCTAGACTTTTTTCCCCCCTCTGGTTGCACATTTAACATGTTGGTAGAAATGAAGTAAAACGGATTAAAACGTTCCATGCATTAAAGTCCCCGGCCACTAGGAGCGCCACCTCAGGGTATGTGTTTTCCTGTTTGGTCTTAAAGGGAGTGTACAGAAATATAAGCCGATTCTTTAGGCTACTTCACATGGCTTTCCGTAGAGTTTGTATTAAAATTGGAATAACGACAACTCAGACGGTAAGAAAAAAAAAGATGGGGTTACAATTTCTGTAAGCTATCCCTTTAAAGTGATGCTCCAGAAAAGCCAGTAGTTTTGAAAGTGGTGCTCACAAACAAAAACGGGTGCCTGTTTTATGTGTATTACGGCATCCAATTGTGTACCAAGTCATCCATTTCGTATAATATGTTACGTCATGCAAATTATTATTAGGGATACACGATATAAATCGGTAAGCATGTCGGAATCGGCCGATATCAGCTAAAAATGCCAACATTAGCCCCATGTCTAGTTTAACACCGATGTGCAAAACACAGTGCTAAACGTGCCCACACAGCATTCCTAACCTAGCCCACAATGTCTGCTGTGTGGATCTATTTTGAAGTTTCAAAAGGAGGATAAAAGGCCACATGCAACGTGTGCTGCTATTATTTCCAGAGGGGAGAAATTGAAATCTTTCAATACCAAATCTAAATTACTCATTTGAAAGTGCATCACCCCCAGACGTTCAGCAACTACTTCGTTTTTCCCCCAGCTTTTGTTCTTAGTGCACACTTCCAACAACTAAACAAGTTCAAGTCGAGCAGTCATTTGAAAGAGTAAGAACATTTCAGCGAGACAACTCAAAGGTGATATCCATTAATGCCAAGATAATGGAATTCATTGCCCTTGACAATCAACCGTACTCTGTCGTGGATGATGTTGGCTTTCGCCGACAGGTCGAGCACCTCGAGCCCCGGTACACACTACCAAGTAGGTGCTATTTTTCAGATGTTAACCCACCGGAGTTACAGTACTGTTGAAACGATCCATGAACTACTACTATTAGCTTCAAGACTGACATTTGGACCCGCCAGTCCCATGAGCATGCGGAGTCTGACAGCACAGTGGGTCGACGAGGATTTCATACTGAGGAAAGCCATATTGCATGCTCAAGAATGTGCTGGTTGTCATAATTCCGCTGCTGCCGTTTCAATGGCATTTGAGAACATGTTTGAAACATGAACACACTCCTAGCTCCATTCGAACAACAGAATCGAGAAATAAGCCAATCAACTGCGTCTGGGGTTAACTTGCAAAAGTACTCTACTAGAGGCTGTGAACAAGCTATTTGGTGGCATTCTGAGCCTCTTTACTGTGACACCACCATGCTCGATGCTATGTACAAGGACCACTACTTCGATGCAGACAAGAAACAGGGTTTAAGTGAAATGTTACATACACAGCTGGACAAGATGGAAACGGACAGTGACAGTGCTTACTGAGGAAGAGAGGCCACGGACAGACAGAGCTGAAACTTCACTGCTTGACACGTATGATGAAATCCTGGTTGAGAATGAAACGACTGAACAAATAAACAAAACAGCAAGTAAGTGAAAGAAATAGGTTTTGATTATGTTTACTGGTAATGGGGATATAAGTAAATGCCAACAAAAAAGTTTTGGTCAGTGTGTGTGTGTGTGTGTGTCAACTATTTAACTGTACTGGAATGCTTAAAAGGGTGCTAAATTGGTAAAATATCAGAAATCAGTGTCAGCCACAAAAAGGTCATAAGTCGGTGTGCATCCCTAATTATGGTTAGGTACACATTGGAGCAAGGACAGTCCTTTTTCGCGAATACGCACCGCATCGATTATATGCAACGCAGGACACGTTAGATAAACTAGTAATATCATCAACCATGTGTAGTTAACTAGTGATTATGATTGATTGTTTTTTATAAGATATGTTTAATGCTAGCTAGCAACTTACCTTGGCTTACTGCATTCACGTAACAGGCAGGCTCCTCGTGGAGTGCAATGAGAGGCAGGTGGTTAGAGCGTTGGCCTAGTTAACTGTAAGGTTGCAAGATTGAATCCCCTGAGCTGACAAGGTGAAAATCTGTCGCCCCTGAACAAGGCAGTTAACCCACCGTTCCTAGGCCGTCATTGAAAATAATAAGGTGTTCTTAACTGACTTGCCTAGTTTAAAAAAACGTCCAAAATCGGTGTCCAAAAATACCGATTCCCGATTGTTATGAAAACGTGAAATTGGCCCTAATTAAATCGGCCATTCCGATTAATCGGTCGACTTCTAATCTGTAGCAACACAGCTTGCACTGCTATGTATGTCTTAGACCGTTGCTCCACTCAGGCACTGTACAACGTGACCGGTTGGGAGTTGGCGACACTACTACAGTAAGAGTAAAATAATAAAAACCTTAGTGTAACAACAGTTTTAGTAAATAATACTGAAGTCATGCACAATTATCAGTTTCTATTTAGGTTTATGTCGTCCATTCATTGTCAGTTTAAGACACAGTAGGACTCAAAATCATAACCAGTGCTCAATGAAGTAGTGACCATAGGGTACCGTACTAAACCACAAATTACCTCCTCAGTACTGCAGCATAATTGCAAAACTTTTATTGGAGCAACCACTGCACAGGGTTAGGTACATCTGAAGAGGGCCAGACAGCTCCATCTTGTCTTTCACCCCAAAACATGTTATTTTTCCGCTGAATACTGCAGTGAAATGAACTCCTTCCTCCGCTACCCTTTCGTCCGCGTAAGGCTACAATACGTGGGGGAAGCTATTGTCTTTATGACTCTGTCAAATAATATGAAACCGTGTGTGTGTGTGTACAATGCAGAAAATAGTTTTTTTTAAAAAGACAATTATGAAATAACACATGGAATCATGTAGTTACCAAAAAAGTGTGAAACAAATCAAAATATATTTGAGATTATTCAAATGGCCACCATTTGCCTTGACAGCTTTGCGCATTCTTGTCATTCTCTCAACCAGCTTCACCTGGAATGCTTTTCCAACAGTCTTGAAGGAGTTCCCACATATGCTGAGCACTTGTTGGCTGCACAGTAAATTCCATGCAAGGAATTGCCAAGAAACTGAAGATCTCGTACACATCTTGTGTACTACTCCCTTCACAGAACAACGCAAATTGTCTCTAACCAGAATAGAAAGAGTGCGAGGCCCCAGTGCACAACTGAGCGAGAGGACATGTACATTAGTGCCTAGTTTGAGAAACCGGTCACAAGTCCTCAACTGGACTTGAGGAGAGGAGCCCAGTTTAGTCATATCACACTCCTTCATTCGCCTCCTCCCTTGATTAGTGATGGGCCGTTTGATGATGTTTTCCTGCCTGTCCTTGTGTTTAAACGTGAACAAGGCAATTAAATAAGCCACGGTGGTGCGCCAGGAGAGGAGTGGGTGTCGTGGCGATCATTAGCGATGACTTAGCACTCAAACACTCGGACTACTTTCAGCTGGACCACTACCGTTAATCGTTACCGACCCGCAAGCGTATCAACGAGTCAGATTCAATCTAGCCATTGATTAACGTCTGCTAGTTCTTCCTGTGGAATCACTCAATGGGGATTTTTTTGCACTCATCCGGTCTTATTTAGTTTGG
Organism: Oncorhynchus tshawytscha; assembly: GCF_018296145.1. Classification (NCBI taxonomy): domain Eukaryota; kingdom Metazoa; phylum Chordata; class Actinopteri; order Salmoniformes; family Salmonidae; genus Oncorhynchus; species Oncorhynchus tshawytscha. The sequence goes on along the minus strand of NC_056429.1, from coordinate 81,491,722 downwards.
CTAGCATCAAAGGGCGATTGAAGAGGGGATTGGGTAAGTGTTTTTTTTTTTTGTCTTGCCCTTCAGTAAGAGACTTAGAGCCAATGTTGAATTATTACCTCATGTAAATAATCTTCTCCCTGTTTTTCCTTTTTTTTGTGGAATAGGAACTCATGAGTCATCTAGAGGAGAGAGCAAAAGGGATGGAGGGGAGGGAGACAAAGGGAGGAGGGTACACTTGTAGTACTTTGTGATGCTCTCATTACTGTGTGTGTGTGTGTGTGTGTGTTGTGATCCACCCGTCCAATCTGAATGTTTCAAGCCATCAGTGTACTAACTAGGGCACTTAACTATCAGATTCAGCGCAGGACTCTTACTCAGTATCATCTGAACACAAATACCTTGTTCACTAATTTCCTAATTTAATCAGATTTGATTATGTTTCAATAAGTAGGCGAAGTGCCAGCATTAGTCAACTCATATAGGTATTATAATACAAAAATAACACCTTCTGGCCCAAGTCGATAGACAAGTGGTGTCACTGACAAACACGTGTTATGCAACCACAGCCAGCCGTCAGTCCAACCATTACTGGAATTTATGGCATAGTTCGAGTTGTCCCTGTAGTAGTGAACAGCACTGGTCAGCTTACAAACATAACATACACACAGGAATGGTAGCATTTGTTCAGTGAGATTTCTTCTTTTAAACTGGCATCACATTGGGAAGGAGAGTTAAAGATGCGGTCCGGGATCTTAAGCACAACTTGTAACATTATTATATGAATAGAAAAACACAATTTTCAGGAGGTTACATGTCATTCAAAAATAGCAAACTAATAATAAAAATCAATGCCTTTCTTAAAATCAATACACAAGTATATATTTTTAAACCTGCATATTTAGCTAAAAGAAATCCAGGATAGCAGGCAATATTAACCAGGTGAAATTGAGTCACTTCTCTTGCATTCATTGCACGCAGAGTCAGGGTATATGCAACAGCTTGGGCCACCTAATTTGCCAGAATTTTGCGTAATTATGACATAACATATTTTTAGACTTATGGATGGCACCCGTTAGACAAAATACGGAACAGTTCCGTATTTCACTGAAAGAATAAAAGTCTTGTTTTCAAGATTATAGTTTCCGGATTCGACCATATGACCTAAGGCTCGTATTTCTGTGTGTTATTATGTTATAATTAAGTATGATTTCATAGAGCAGTCTGACTGAGCGATGGTAGGCAACAGCAGGCTCGTAAGCATTCATTCAAACAGCATCTTCATGCGTTCTGCCAGCAGCTCTTTGCTGTGCTTAAAGCATTGTGCTGTTTATGACTTCAAGCCTATCAACTCCCGGGATTAGGCTGGTGTAACCGATGTGAAATGGCTAGCTAGTTAGCGGGGTGCGCGCTAATAGCGTTTCAAATGTCACTCGCTCTGAGACTTGGAGTAGTTATTCCCCTTGCTCTGCATGATTAACACTGCTTCGAGGGTGGTTGTTGTCGATGTGTTCCTGGTTCGAGCCCAGGTAGGGGGCGAGGAGAGGGACGGAAGCTATACTGTTACACTGGCAATACTAAAGTGCCTATGAGAACATCCAATGGTGAAAGGTATATGAAATACAAATGGTATAGAGAGAAAAAGTCCTATAATAACAACATCCTAAAACCTCTTACCTGGGAATATTGAAGACTCATGTTAAAAAGGAACCACCAGCTTTCATAGGTTCTCATGATCTGAGCAAGGAACTAAACGTTAGCTTTCTACCATTGCACATATTGCACTTTTACTTTCTTCTCCAACACTTGGTTTTTGCATTATTTAAACCAAATTGAACATGTTTTATTATTTATTTGAGGCTAAATTGATTTTATTGATGTATTACATTAAGTTAAAATAAGTGTTCATTCAGTATTGTTGTAATTGTCATTATTACAAATAAATAAAATTACAAAATCGGCCGATTAAATCGGTATTGGCTTTTTTGGTCCTCCAATGAATCGGTATCCGCGTTGAAAAATCATAAAAATCGGTCGACCTCTACTAAAGATGCCACGTTCATCTGTACAAATAATAGTGCGCAAGTATAAAACCATGGGACCACGCAGCCGTCATACCGCTCAGGAAGGAGACACCTTCCGTCTCCTAGAGATGAACGTACTTTGGTGCGAAAAGTGCAAATCAATCCCAAAACAGCCAGGACCTTGTGAAGTTGCTGGAGGAAACCGGTACAAAAGTATCTATATCCACAGTAAAACGAGTCCTGTCGACATAACCTGAAAAGGCCACTCAGCAAGGAAGAAGCCACTGCTCCAAAACCACCATAAAAAAGCCAGACTACGGTTTGCAACTGCACATTGGGGAAAAGATCGTACTTTTTGGAGAAATGCCCTCTCGCCAAAAATGAACTGTTTGGCCATAATGACCATCGTTATGTTTGGAAGAAAAAGGGGGACGCTTGCAACCCGAAGAACACCATCCCAATCGTGAAGCACGGGGGTGGCAGCATCATGTTGTGGGGGTGCTTTGCTGCAGGAGGGACTGGTGCACTTCACAAAATAGATGGCATCATGAAGAAAATTATGTGGATATATTGAAGCAACCTCAAGACATCAGTCAGGAAGTTAAAGCTTGGTTGCAAATGGGTCTTCCAAATGGACATTGACCCCAAGCATACTTCCAAAGTTGTGGGAAAATGGCTTAAGGACAACAAAGTCAAGGTATTGGAATGGCCATTACAAAGCCCTGTCCTCAATCCTATAGAAGATTTGTGGACAGAACTGAAAAAGCATGTGCGAGCAAGGAGGCCTACAAACCTGACTCAGTTACAGCAGCTCTGCTTGGCGGAATGGGCCAAAATTCACCCAATTTATTGTGGGAAGCTTGTGGAAGGCTACTAGAAACATTTGACCCAGGTTAAACAATTTAAAAGGTAATGTTACCAAATACTAATTGAGTATTTTGAGTTCTATAACTTCTGTATAAAACGTCTGACCCACTGGGAATGTGATGAAAGAAATAAAAGCTGAAATTAATCACTCTTCTATTATTCTGACATTTCACATTCTTAAAATAAAGTGGTGATCCTAACTGACCTAAGACAGGGAATTTTTACTAGGATTAAATGTCAGGAATTGTGAAAAACTGAGTTTAAAAGTATTTGGCTAAGGTATATGTAAACTTCCGACTTCAACTGTATATTATTAACCCTGTTATTAGCAGGACAATACGTATATAATTGGTCATAGCTCCCTAGTGGCACACAATGGGATTGCCTTGCAGTTCTCCAGCTGTATCCACCGAAAGCACGCAAGGTTCAAGGCACAAGGGCAGGGGGTATGGGATGGGCCGCAGAGCCACGCACAGAAGATGGACCTAGCCCATGGGGAAGGGAGGAGGAAGGGTGGACCACCACCCTGCCACACTGGGTAGCACAGAGCAACACTGTAAGGGGCATTGCACTAATAATGGCGCTGACTAGGGAAACGATCCCGCTGTTTAGTGCCAATCTGTTTTAATTTGAACGTGCAATCTAATAATGGCATCTTTATGCTTTCATTAATAAAATAATGACAAAAACACTTTCAAAATGCAAATATGTATTTAGTTATGGATCCATAACGAATTACCACGGGAATAAATATCACTGAATTACAGAAATATAGGAACAAAGTTGTCTAATGAAGGTAAACAAATGTTTGCTTACTGGAAAATTCTCTCAAAAACACACACGGCCACATTGTACAGCGCCATTATGGCTATTACCAAGTAGCTGTACAATAGAATTGCCTAGGAGGGTATGGGGAGAATTCATCGTCCAAAATATATTTCTTAGGTTGACTGGATCACAAACGTCCGTGATTAGTAGCAATTTCAGTTTAACCCATCAGAAAAGACAAAACAAATAATACAAGTATTATTAACATCCAAACGTGATTGGGAGTCCCATAGGGCAGCGCACAATTGGCCCAAGTTCTCTCTCCCTCTAAAAACAGAAATTACACTGCCTAGTACAGTATATATATGGATGTCAGGAAGATTGGCCCAAGTGATTTATCTGTAGGCGTAGCTTTCATGCACCAGGATATTATTTCCACAAACAGAGGATACATTTGGGTTCCATTGCTTATTCTGCTCCTCTAAGATCCAAATAGTCTGGGTAGCCATTTGATTAACTGTTCAGGTGTCTTATGGCTTGGGGGTAGAAGCAGTTTAGAAGCCTCTTGGACCTAGACTTGGCGCTCCAGTACCGCTTGCCGTGATGTAGCAGAGCAAAAAGTCTACGACTAGGGTGGCTGGATTATATGGCTCCACCTGGTATAGAGGTCCTGGATGGCAGGAAACTTGAACCCGGTGGTGCCTTGCGGTCGGATGCCGAGCAGTTGCCATACCAGGCAGTGATGCAACCCATCAGAATGCTCTCAATGGTGCAGCTGTAGAAACCTTACAGACCTCGACATGCTTTGTAAGTAGGAAAACCTGCAAAATCGGCATTGTATCAAATACTTGTTCTCCCCACTGTACGTGCCTTCAGTTCATCAAATTTTTTTCCAGGAATTGAACATTAGCTAGCAGAACGTAAGGCATGGGCAGATTAGCCACTCGTCGCCTGATCCTCACAAGGCATCCTGATCGCTTTCCGCGAAACCTACTTTGTAAAATTTTTTCCAGCGAATCACAAGGATCTGGGCCTGGTCGGGAGTCCGTGGTATATCCCTCGCATCCAATTTGAGGTGAGTAATCCCAGTTCTGATCTCCAGAAGCTCTTTTCGGTCATAGGAGACGGTAGCAGCAACATTATGTACAAAACAACTTACGAACGCCCCCCCCCCAAAAAAGCATGGTTGGTTAAGAGTCAATAGCAGAATAGTTGGGTTATTAGCGTATGAATGACTTGCAAATAGACCATTGGACTTTCAAAGCCATTTATTCAGATCCGGCAATTCAGAGGATAGTTTGAAAAATGTAATCAACTGGGCCTTGTTATTGTTCATGAGCAGCATACATTTGCATTCATTCTCTTAAAATAGCCTATACTCTTCTTGTGCAAGGTTTAGCTTACTGTACTTTGTCTGTACCGTCTGCCTGTCTTGATGAGAATCTTAAGTTAATAAAATAGTCTTTAATTTGTGGCCTATTAGTATTTTACATTTAAGTATCACCTAAAACTAGAACCTTCTTTTGGGCATCACGGGAATGTTCATTTTTATACATTCTAATAACATTTTACTTGTCCAAAATCGTTCTTTGCATTAATGGCAGTGTTGTTTGCCTATCAATACAATAAGCATTTATCTGTGAAATTCGACATTGAACTCAAACACTGTTTCAACAATCAGCTGAATCACACACACGGTTTTTCTATAATGTTTTGATGTTTCATACATTGCAAAAAGGACAGTCCAAACTATACAGGCTAAAAATGTAGGCCTCTAGAATTATTTTAAACAGGTTCAAATGTTTATTCAAATTATTTTAATGCAAGTGTCATGCCAGGGCAGGATTTCACAACAGTCCAATGTTATAGTGTTGTTTTTGACAAAATGGGAACAATGGGATGGACAAAAATACTGATTTCAAATAAAAGGGACTACATTCTCTTTCAGGAAAAAATATTTTAAAAAGATGCCCATGCCTTAAAGTTGAACCGCAGATCTTTAGTATATTAGCCTGTAGAGTCAACTCAAAATATGGTATTCTGTTCTTTTGAAATAGCAAAACAAATGTATCGTGACTAAATTAAATTAAATAGGACAAATGGACTTACTCAACTGTTCAAACATAGGGAAAAAGGCAGACATTTTATAAACATTGGATTTCATTTTCAGATGTTTTAGGCTGGTAGACCTACCCATGTATCGCTCCTCATTCAGAAAGCTTGCTCACAGATGTCAATACCAAAGCTGATAATTGCGACTTGATTTAATTGGAATGTGAATAATGATGGTGAGTGCCCAGTATAGCCGAAGCCTTTAAATCATATGCTATGGTTATTGTGTGTCAAAGAAACTGAAAAGTTGTGATTATTTTTTTAAATAGTTGTGACAGTGTTTTTTCATTGAAAACGTACAAATGTTGGTCTTTTGCGGCATGAAATGTTTTATAAATGTTTTCATAACTGATCAAACTTTGGTAGCCTATAGGAGGGCTTTCAGTTGTGTTAAATCACCAAGCAACAAACCAGGCACCATGTTGGAAGACCAGAGTCAGTCTGATCCAAATCATCCACATGGCTGGCTGGCTGCGTTTTGCTACAGTACCACCGGAAACTTCGGGAAAATTGCCCATTATTTAGAAAAATTAAAAAGGACCCAGAAAATGAAGGCAGCGGGAGAATCTATTCAAGTACATATATTTTGAAAATGATTTAAAACATTTTTTTTAAAGAAACGATCTAGCCATTATTAGATAGCTAGCTTGCTACAGAAACTTTGCGTGCAGGCTAACTCAAATCAGCTGCTAACAATGTTTGATAGTTAGCTAACTTTACGTACTGTATAGCTAGCCAAGTGAATTCAATATCACCAACCTGCTAACTTCATATCAGCTAGTTATATTGATGTATTTATCGTTGTAACTTTAAAAAGCATTTGTAGCTAGCCAACTGACAGCTATGGAAGAAGATGAAAGGACTAGCTAGCGGGTCCAGCTGTCAGAGAAGGGAGTGTAGACTACTCTGGATAGGGTAGGTACCTTTGTAGGAGGACATTATGAAAAGATGATCTAGTTCCAGTACCTAGCGAGAAAAACTGGGGACAGAGAGAACAAAATAATATTCAGTGCTGTCTAATTTGAGAATAATGCAGCCCGTGTGCGTTTGTCCTCGGGGGCCGTGAAACTCTGTCTGCAGATGAAGAGGTCCCAATGAATGTCCCAGGATAATAAGGGTACATCCTTGAATACCATGGATTATAGACTTGTTTATACTGTATTATTGACTGTATGTTTGTTTTACTCCATGTGTAACTCTGTGTCGTTGTATCTGTCGAACTGCTTTGCTTTATCTTGGCCAGGTCGCAATTGTAAATGAGAACTTGTTCTCAACTTGCCTACCTGGTTAAATAAAGGTAAAATAAATTTAAAAAATTTAAAAATAGGTGTACCTATGTTAACTAATTTTGAAAACAAAGTTTAAAATGTAACAATGTATAAACCTATTAAAACTGGAGCAGGCCAACCCCACTGGTTGTGCAGGTTTATGTTCCAGCCCAGCACTAACACACCTGATTTAATGTATCAAACCTAATTAGTTGATAATCAAGTGTGCTATTGCTGGGCTGGTACAGAAGTCTGCTCACCCAGTAGATCAGGGATCAGTGGACTGAGGTTGGCCACCTCTGCTATTGTTCACCTGACATTACGCTTTAGTAACAATAACCTACTTGTCACTAAGATGTCCAAACTTCACATATACGAGTTAGTTTATTTGTACACTTTTTTTTTTGTCAAGTATAATTTCAATTTAAGACTTTGCCGAGTTCTAGTTCATATAAGTTAATCAGTCAATTGAAATAAATTAGGCCCTAATCTATGGATTTCACATTACTGGGCATGGGCGCAGCCATGGGTGGGAATAGGCCCATGACCTTGGGAGCCAGGCCTGGGCTGGGGTGTTACACATGTTCTGCGGTTGTGAAGCCAATTGGACGTACTGCCAAATTCTCTAAAATCACATTAAACATGACAAATTGTGTGACAACAGCTCTGCTGGACATTCCTGCAGTCGGCATGCCAATTGCACGCTCCTTCAAAACTTGAGACACCAGTGGCATTGTGTTTTGCCACAACTGTGGAAGTATGCTTGGGGGGGGTCATTGTCCATTTGGAAGACCCATTTGCGACCAAGCTTTTACTTCCTGACTGATGTCTTGAGATGTTGCTTCAATTTATCCACATAATTTTCCTTCCTCATGACGCCATCTATTTTGTGAAGTGCACCAGTCCCTCCTACAGCAAAGCACCCCCACGCTTCACAGCTGGGATGGTGTTCTTCGGCTTGCAAGCCTCCCCCTTTTTCCTCCAAACATAACAATGGTCATTATGGCCAAACAGTTCTATTTTTGTTTCATCATACCAGAGGACATTTCTCCAAAAAGTACAATCTTTGTCCCCATGTGCAGTTGCAAACTGTAGTCTGGCTTTTTTTAATGGCGGTCTTGGAGCAGTGGCTTCTTCCTTGCTGAGTGGCCCATCAGGTTGTGTCGATATAGAACTCGTTTTACTGTGGATATAGATACTTTGTACCCGTTTCCCCCAGCATCTTCACAAGGTCCTTTGCTGCTGTTCTGGGATTGATTTGCACTTTTCGCACCAAAGTACGTTCATCTCTAGGAGACAGAACGCACCTCCTTCCTGAGCGGTATGACGGCTGCGTGGTCTCATGGTGTTTATACTTGTTCATCTGTACAAACTTTTGGAAATTGCTACAAGGATGAACCAGACTTGTGGGGGTCTACAATTTTTTTCTGAGGTCTTGGCTGATTTCTTTAGATTTTCCCATGATGTCAAGCAAAGAGGCACTGAGTTTGAAGGTAGGCCTTGAAATACATCCACAGGAACAACTCCAATTGACTCATGAGGTCAATGAGCCTATTAGAAGCTTCTAAAGCCATGACATTTTCTGTAATTTTCCAAGCTGTTTAAAGGCACAGTCAACTTAGTGTATGTAAACTTCTGACCCACTGGAATTGCGATACAGTGAATTATAAGTGAAATAATCTGTCTGTAAACAAGTGTAAGAAAAATTACTTGTGTCATGCAAAGTAGATGTCCTCACTCACCGCCTTGCCAAAACTATAGTTTGTTAACAAGAAATTTGTGGAGTGGTTGAAAAACAAGTTAATGACACCAACCTAACTATGTTAACTGACTTCAATTGTGTGTATAAATATAAAAAACTACATTTGACATTTTGTCACTTAGCAGACACTTATGCAGAGCGACTTACAATAGTGAGTGTATACATTTTTTGTACTAGTCCCCAGTGGGAATCTAACCCACAACCCCAGTGTTGCATGCCCCATGCTCTACCAAAAGAGCCACATTGTACTATATTGGTCCTGAGGCAGCAGGCCAGATGCACAGTAATGTTTTCTATAGGTCATAGGTCAGAGGAGAAAACAGCTTGGGGATGTGATGAAAGGAGGAGTACGTCCAAAATGGCAATCTAATCCCTATATAGAGCAATATTTTCAAAAGTAGTGCACTATATAGGGAATAGGATGCCATTTGGGACTGAAGTGGAGAGGGTGATGAAAGGAGGAGGGTGAGGTGAAAGTGGTTCCCCCCCCAATTAAATTGTTTGTCAAAGCCTTCAAAAGGGTTAGTCAGTTTGTTTCAAATCAATAGTCAGCGAGAAGGCTTGTCCCGACACCAGACATCATTAATTCTCTCCTGCTCAGAAAGAGATGTACTTCTCCTTCAATGCCTGAAATGTAGTGAGTGCCTCTTCTCTGTCTGTTGTAACCTGTGAGAAAGCATCACAATGAATATCTTCTAATCAGGATAGAACATTCGGGCATTAGGATGGAGTACTAGGTATTAAAGAACGAGAAAATGTTTAAACTACAATGTATAATTTGTTTGACTGTCCTCTGATGCGTGCACACACAGCAAATAGCCTGCATCACTGCTTGGTATGGCAAGAGTACCGCCCTCAATCGTATGGCGCTACAGAGGGTTGTGCAGACAGCCCATTACATCACTGGGGCAAAGCTCCTTGCCAACCAGGACATCTATATCAGGCAGTGTGGAAGGAAGGCCCGGAAAATCGTTATGACGCCAAGCACCCTAGCCAGACTATTTTCATTTCTTCCGTACGGCAATCGGTACATCAAGTCTAGCACCAACAGGCTCCTGAACAACTTCTACCCCCAAGCAAGAAGACTGCAAAATAGCTACACATACGGAGTTAACCCATCTTTATTGAACTTTTTTTTACTCACTCCATCTCCTAACTCACACATACATTTATACTGACTACACACACTCGCAAGCTGCTGCTACTGTTTATATTACATCCTGTTGATTAGTCGGGAAAGTATTCAGACCTTCAGTTTCCACATTGTTATGTTAGTCTTGATCTAAAATGTAAAAAATAATTTCCCCCTTCAATCTAGACACAATACCCGACAATAACAAAGCGAAAACAGGTTTAGACATTAGCAAATGTAATAAAATAAAAATAAATAAAAAAAATAAAATAAAAAAAAGAATCGCTGAAATATCATATTTACATACAGTAGAATGAGTAGGTGTCCAACCCTTTGCTTGGTAGTTACTTTTACTATTTTCTACATCATAGAATAATGAAGACATCAAAACTATGAAATATTGTGTAAGGTGCTGTAAAAGCTAATTATTAGCTTGTCTCAGCTAAGGCTGGAAAGAGCTAACAAGAACCTTGATAGTGCTGCTGCAAGTTGGTTATCATTATATATATATTTTTTAAGTCTGTCACATCGGAATGTGGAATGTGTTTTGTTGGTTGATTGAAAAACAAAATAACTTTAAATTGAAAAAAAAAACGATAACATGGAATAAGGTAGTAGCCAAAACAGTGTTAAATCAAAACAATTTTAGATTCAAAGGAGTCACCCTTTGCCTTCTCAAACAGCTTCATGAAGAATGCTTTTCAAGGGTGACAGAGTTCCCACATATGCTGAGCACTTGTTGAATGCTTTTCCTTCACTCGGCGGCCCAACTCATCCCAATTGGGTTGAGGGATTGTGGAGGCCAAGTCATCTAATGCAGCACTCCATATCTCTCCTTGGTCAAATAGCCCTTACACAGCCTGGAGGTGTGTTTTGGGTCATTGTCCTGTTGAAAAACAAAATGATAGTGGGACTAAGCACAAACCAGATGGGATGGCATATCACTGCAGAATGGTGTAGTAGACATGCTGGTTAAGTGTGCTTTGAATTCTAAATAAAATCACTGAAAGTGTCATCAGTAAAGCACCCCCAAACCTCCATGCTTCACCTTGAGAACCACACATACAGAGATCAGCCGTTCCCCTACTCTGCGTCACAGAGGTTGGAACCAAAAATCTCAAATTTGGACTCATCAGACCGAAGGACGGATTTACACATGTCTAATGTCTATTGCTCCCATTTCTTGGCCCAAGAAAGAGTAACTAATGAACGTATCCTCTGCAGCAGAGGTAACTCAGGGTCTTCTTTTCCTATGGTGGTCCTCATGAGCCAGTTTCATCATGCGCTTGAGTGTTTTTGAGGCTGCACTTGAAGAAACTGTCAAAGTTCTTTAAAATGTTCTGCATTTACTGACCTTCATATCTTAAAAGTAATGATTGAATGTTGTCTCTTTACTGATTTGAAATGTTCTTACCATATGGATTTGGTCTTTTACCAAATAAGGGTGGTATACAGAAGATGGCCCTGTCACAACAACTGATTGGCTCAAACGCATTAAGGAATGAAATGTCTAATTAACTTAAAGGCACACCTGTTAATTGAAATGCATTCTAGGTGACAACCTCGTGAAGATGGTTGAGAGAATGCCAAGAGTGTGCAAAGCTGTCTCTACTATTATTCTACAACGTAGAAAAATAGTAAAAAGAAAAGAAAAACCTTGGAATGAGGTGTCCAAACTTGACTGTTACTATTGGCACACCTGTATTTGGGGAGTTTCTCCCATTCTTCTCTGCAGATCCTCTCAAGCGCTGTCAGGTTGGATGGGGAAGGTCGCTGCACAGCTATTTTCAGGTCTCTCCAGAGATGTTCGATAGGGTTCAAGTCCAGGCTCTGGTTGGGCCACTCAGACTTGTCCAGAAGCCACTCCTGCATTGTTTTGGCTGTGTGCTTAGGGTCGTTGTCCTGTTGGAAGGTGAACATTCACCCCAGTCTGAAGCACATTTTCATCAAGGATCTCTGTACTTTGCTCCGTTCATCTTTCCCTTGAGCCTGACATGTCTCCCAATCGCTGAAAAACATCCCCACTGCATGCTGCCACCACCATGCTTCACCGTAGGGATGATGCCAGGTTTCCTCTAGACGTGACATCACGCTTGGCATTCAGGGCAAAGAGTTTAATCTTGGTTTCATCAGACCAGAGAATCTTGTTTCTCATGGTCAGAGTCCTTTAGTTGCCTTTTGGCAAACTCCAAGCGGCTGTTATGTGCCTTGTACTTAGTGGCTTCCGTCTGGCCACTACCATAACGGCCTGATTGGTCGAGTGCTGTAGAGATGGGAGAACCTTCCAGAAGGACAACCATCTCCACAGAGGAACTCTGGAGCTCTGTCGGAGTCACCTCCCTGCCCAAGGCCCTCCTCCCCCGATTGCTCTGTTTGGACAGGCAGCCAACTCTAGGTAGTCTTGGTGGTGCTAAACCTCCTCCATTTAAGAATGGAGTCCAGTGGGGTTCTTGGGGACCTTCAATGCTGCAGGCATTTTTTGTTAACCTTCCCTAGATCTGTGTCTCGACACAATCCTGTCTCAGAGCTCTATGGACAATTCCTTTGACCTTATGGCTTGGTTTTTGCTGACATGCACTGTCAACTGTGGGACCTTATATAGACAGGTTTCTGCCTTTCCAAATCATGTCCCATCAATTGAATTTACCACAGGTGGATTCCAATCAAGTTGGAGAAACAACAATGATCAAAAGGAAACAGGATGCACTCATTTCCAGTCTCATTGCAAAGGGTCTGAATACTTATGCACATTTTAAAAAGTACACATTTAATATAAATATACAAAAATAAAAACTTTCATTTTGGGGTGTAGATTGAGGGGAAAAATGTATTTAATCCTTTTCAGAATAAAGCTTTAACATAAAATGTGGAAAAAGGGGTTTGAATACTTTGACTGCGCTGTATCACTCCAGTATCCCTGCACATTGTCAATATGGTACTGAACCTGTATATGCTTACTTAGTGTTCATATTTGTTTTTTCTATTATTAAAATTTGACTGCATTGTTGGTTTTGAGATTGAAATGCCTTTCTTGCACTCTACTTGTGTATGTAACATTGAAACAAACAACAAAGAGGGGTGAATTTTTATTCACATATTATTTTCCATAAGTATTATGTTGCAAATGTCACTTTTTATAGTGCACTACTTTTGACCAGAGCACTTAGTGAATAGGGTGCCCTTTGGGAAGCAGCCATAGAGACGAAGGACTCAAGTTTAACCATGGACTTTGCGTCATTGACTACCATTTTAAAAAGTAGTCAACTGGGTGGAGATTCCTACTGGTTGGAATAGATCAGCCAATGACCAGAGCATGCTCTTCTTCGAATTGGGTGCTACACTTTGTAAATGGCTTTTAAAATTGTAATATATATCTGACACCTCGAGGCCAAAATAAATGACTAGATTTGGGTCAGAACTCCAGCACGTCAGGTAGCGGTAAATCACCAATATTAGCTTCTTTCAAACAAGAAAATTGACATTAAAAATGAAATGTTGATAACCTCAATGGCGCTGCACATGCTGTCACACATGCCATAATGGCACAGATACAAAGATGAGCCCTCTTTCCATCTCTGTGGACACGGGCCAGGTATCTCATCCCAGGGTTCTAACAAAATTCAGCCCATCCAGGCCACGGGCCATTAGCTAGCATTAATAGGACTGGCGTGGTCCTTGAAATAAACCAACACTTGAGGATATTTGGTCATGGCGGATCAGTTTATATTCTCTCTGAAACAGGTCACCGCCGCTACCCCACCACTGGTTTAGTCTGCCTTATGGAGGGGTCGTAGCGGTCACACACACATTTGTGGATGTATTTACACAAATGCAACAAGTGTTGGTCCCATGTTTAATGAGCTGAAATAAAAGATCCCAGGAATGTTCCAGACACCCTTATAGCTTATTTCTCTCAAATTGTGCACACATTTGTTTACATCCCTGTTAGTGAGCATTTCTCCTTTCCCAAGATAATCCATCCACCTGACAGGTGTGGTGGAACATTACACAGGTGCATCTTGTGCTGGGGACAATAAAGGACAACTCAAATGTGCAGTTGTCACAACACCACAGATGTCGCAAGTTGAGGGAACGTGCAATTGGCATGCTGACTGCAGGAAAGTCCATCAGAGCTGTTGCCAGAGAATTTAAATATATTTCTCTACCATAAGCCACCTCCAATGTAATTTCAGATAATTTGGCAGTACGTCCAGCCGGCTAACAACCACAGACCACGTGTCTGGTGTCATGTGGGCAAGCAGTTTGCTGATGTCAACGTTGTAAACAGAGTGCCCCACGGTGGCAGTGGGGTTATAAGCAGGCATAAGCGGCGGACAACGAACACAATTGCATTTAAACATCGATGGCAATTTTAATGCACAGAGAAAGTGACAATATCCTGAGGCCCATTTTTTGGGGAGGGGGACATCTATTTCCAGTCATGTGACATCCATAGATTAGGATCCTATTTATTTATTTTAATCCACTGATTTCATTATATGAACCCGGTAAAATCTTTTAAAATTGTTGCATTTATATACACACTTTTGATCAGTGATTAAATATAATACACGAAGTTGACTGTGCCTTTAAACAGCTTGGAAAATTTCAGAAAAAGTCCTGACTTTCGAAGCTTCTGATAAGCTAATTTACATAATCTGAGTCAATTGGAGATGTACCTGTGGATGTATTTCAAGGCCTATCTTCAAACGCAATGCCTCCTTGCTTGACATCATGGGAAAATCAAAAGAAATCAGCCAAGACCTCAGAAAATAATGTAGACCTCCACAAGTCTGGTTCATCCTTGGCAGCAACTTCCAAACGCCTGAAGGTACCACGTTCATCTGTACAAACAATAGTACACAGGGATAAACACCATGGGACGACTCCGCTGTCAAACCAGTCACGTAGGAGATGCGGTCTGTCTCCTAGAGATGAACGTACTTTGGTGCGAAGTGTAAAATCAATCCCAGAACTGCAGCAAAGGACCTTGTGAAGATGCTGGAGGAAACCGGTACAAAAGTATCTATATCCACAGTAAAATGAGTTATAGCGACAACCTGATAGGCCACTCAGCAAGGAAGAAGCTTCTGCTCCAAAACCACCATAAAAAAAGCCAGACTATGGTTTGCAACTGCACATGGGGACAAAGATTGTACTTTTTGGAGAAATGTCCTCTGGTCTGATGAAACAAAAATAGAACTGTTTGGCCATAATGACCATTGTTATGTTTGGAGGAAAAAGGGGGAGGCCTGCAAGCCAAAGAACATCATCCCAACCGTGAAGCACGGAGGTGGCAGCATCATGTTGTGGGGATGCTTTGCAACAGGAGGGACTGGTGCACTTCACAAAATGGATGGCGTCATGAGGGAAGAAAATTGTGGATATATTGAAGCAACATCAAGACATCAGTCAGGAAGTTAAAGCTTGGTCGCAATTGGACAATGACCCCAAGCATACTTCCAAAGTTGTGTCAAAATGGCTTAAGGACAACAAAGTCAAGGTATTGGAATGGCCATCAAAGCCCTGACCTCAATCCTATAGAAATTGTTGGCAGAACTGAAAGTGTGTGCGAGCAAGGAGGCCTACAAACCTGACTCAGTTACACCAGCTCTGTCAGGAGAAATGGGGAAAAATTCACCCAACTTATTGTGAGAAGCTTGTGGAAGGCTTCCCGAATCATTTGATCCATGTTTAAATTGTGTAAGGCAATGCAACCAAAGACTAACTGAGTGTACGTAAACTTCTGACCCACTGGGTATGCGATGAAAGAAATAAAAGCTTAAATAAAATCACTATTAGTCTGACATTTTGCATTAAAATAAAGTGGTGATCCTAACTGACCTAAGACAGGGAATTTACTAGGATTATAATGTCAGGAATTGTGAAAAACTGAGTTTATGTAAACTTCAACTGTGTGTGTGTGTGTATATATATATAACATTTAATTATTTTGTGAGTGTGTATGTGCATGTTTCTATAAGAGCAAGAGAGACAGGCTTCTTCTCCGTCTGTAGTCTCCAGGGAGGATTGAGATTTGAAGCAGTCTGAATACAAAGCCTTTGAGACCTCTCGTTCTCTCATCTCAGAGGTTGCTACCAGCATCCTGCTGATGGGGATTCATAATGCGCTGAGCGTGTGTCATATATATATATAAATAAAATCAATTGCAGCTCTCCTGCTGGGGCAACCAGTGTGAACTTTAAAACACACAGGGAGTGCTTTGCACCACTCAGGTCTCCTAACAGCACTGTTATACGCGTGTGAGGATGTGATCTCTAGCCAATCGCGCATCCCAAATGCCACCCTATTCCCTACATAGTGCACTACCTTGGACCAGATTCCTAGTCCAAAGTAATGCACTATAAAAAGGGACTAGGGTTCCATTTGGGACACAATTATAAAGCTTCAAAGAGGGAGGGGGATTCAAAGAAAACAGCAGAGAAAGAAATAGCTGTGAGGGAGAGCATGCTCTCAACTGCTCTCTGAACATGCTGTACATGTGCAATTGAGACACCCACATCGTAATTATAAAACACCAGAACGCCCACATGCATAGAAATGTGGGTATATTTGTTCCACCCATAATCAGTTCAGTGGTGTTTCGTTGGTGGTTCTAGCGCCAGCTGCTGGCAGAGACTGCCAATAACTGGGGGATATTACTATTAAAGGAGAAGGACATTTAATTGACTGCATCAGCCATCATGAGACAGCATCATGCTTAAAATACAGAGGAGATGAGACATAAGGAATAATAACCAATGTGATTACTGACTGATGTTAACCAATGACAATGCCACAATCTAGAAATATTTTTAAATACCTGGGGTGGCCCAGGTTTTATAACCACTAAAACCTGGGCCGCTAAACTAGTGGTTAGAGCATTGGGCCAGTAACCGAAAGATTGCTAGATTGAATCCCCGAGCTGACAAGGTAAAAATCTGTTCCTAGGCCATCATTGTAAATAAGAATGTTATCCGACTTGCCTAGTTAAATTAAAATAAGTAGAATTAATGTAGGTGTTTTGATCAATTCTGACAGCCTCCTAAACTCAACTGAATATCTCAGTTGAGAGCTTTGCCTTTCTGGGGGGGGGAATAGTGTAATTTAATATACGTCAATTAATCATTGCAAGGCTGAGAAACATGGCAGTTGAGGTGTGCTGTTTTGTCTGGTGTCAATGATGGATGTGGGTCTATGACCTTCGACCTCTACGTCCTGCTCCCTGACTCAGTATGACCCGAATGGGTTTCTGTAGATGCCTTGAGTACTGTACTAGAATACATATAGATACAGCACTCTGTAAAACAGACTGACTGGGGTTGGGGCTGTAGTGTGTGAGATTTAGTGGTCTATCTACACACTCAGCCAAGCATGAGTGCATCCACTGAAGTGGCACGATGGATAGCACATGCAGCCTGACACGCACGCTTGCATGCACACAGACATGCAACGCGCCGCCAGACACACAGCCGTTCACTCCTTCCCTGCCTGACACACCAGGATGGATCCGTTGGGGGTTTCCAACACTCACGATTCCCTCGTTAGAAAGAGGAGAGAGGGAGGGATAGAAACAGAGATTGAAGGAGGGGGAATAGAAAGAGCAATAGACAAAGAGGGAGGGACAGAGGGAGGAATGAATACAAATAGGGGATTCAAGTGTGTTTACAGAGCCAAATGTATCACAGATACACAGAGCCAGGAGCCATAATGTTTAGCTTGTACTCAGAGACGAGAGGAGGCAGGAAGAACCTTTGTTCTTTTCTTCACAGTAAGCAGATGGAACTGCACCACACCAGCAGGTGAGTGTGTGTCTGTTTACGTGTTTCTGTGTGTGTACACAGGGGGCGGTGTGTGTGACAGACGAAAGGAGAGGCACCTTCACTGATCTCCTATGTCGTGTGCGATGATCCTCAACCCTGCCTGATCCCCCACTGCAGAGTCAGCCCGGTCACCATAGGGCTCTGGTCAGAAGTAGTGCACTGTCGGGACTAGGGTGCCATTTGGGACGCAATGTCTCTCCTCCCAACCATCCATCCATCTAGAATGCTAATAAGAGCCAGCTACTAAAACACACCGACACAGTCCCTTGCATAATTCATACAGCAGCAGCGGGTCACTCTGCATAATGAGCAGTTTACTCTGGTTCTGGATGCCATTGTGACACCGCTAATCTGCATTTAGCACAGAGGAGAAAATAAAACAGAACGAGGGATGAGCGGAGAGCTTATGAACTTAATTGCTGTGAGCAAACAACCTCTGAAAGTAGTCATGGCGTCAGCGCTAAGATGAGAAAGTAATCCATTAATGGACAGACGGAGGCGACATAAAATGAATGTGTGAACAGGTCCAGTTTAGACAGGAAGCTGTTGAATGTTTCCCTGTGGACCCTTACTGAAGATGAGATTACAAGGTTTCATTCAGTCATCTAACAGACTAATTGAATGTTCTAGCCTATTTAACAGTGCCTATGCATTTTAGTCATAATAGTGAATGTGACTCCACAAAGCCCATTTAACATAAGAGAAAATAGCATATACTTTTCATGGTTATTGTAATCTTTTGCAGATTTGTGTTTTATAATGTTGTCATGTTAAATCAAGCTAAAGAACAAAAATATATATATTATTTTTAAATAAACTTGTCACCTGCAGGAGAAAGAGGACAGCCAAGATGTTGCAGGATGCAGGATAAACAGATGTTTTCTGTTTATCCTGCATGGTACTGTAATGTGACCATGAGGTTCCATTTCCAACCACATGGTGGCAGTGTCATACAGATAACATAACCAAAAAAACTATTGATACATTTCCTTATGCATGTAGTTACATTTAAAAATGTGTTTACTCAGATGATATTAAAAGTGCATGAATAGGCTACTAAATGTAACCAACGCTGTTCAATTCATTATATCAAGTAAAACAAAAAGTCAAGATGCAACTTAAGTACATACTGCCCCATTTTCAAAGCAAAATCTGACTTCATGATCACCAGCTTAAAAAGAGGACAATGTTAAGATGACAAGATCTTGAAACCACAGCACATCCTGTGCAAGTCTCACCAACCATTACCATGCCCCCTCAAAAATCACTTCTGAAACAGACTGTCTGGATGTATGCTTTGTACCGTTGAGTGAGCAGCATTCTTTGCAGCATCATTTGAAACCACATGCAATCATATGAACAGGCAATGAGCCTGAGGAGCAGTGGGAACCATTAGAAGAGAAGACTTCCATATATGGAAGACAGACTAATGTGAACAGGCCCTGGTTGCGTCCGAAATGGCACCCTATATAGTGGGCCCTAGTCCAAAATAGTGCACTAGGTCAGGGACTAGTGAGCCATATCCTGAGTCTGGTGGTTAGTCAGTGAATGATGGATTATCTGTACCTTATTCACACACTACATTTACTCTGAGGGAGTTTCCACCCCCTTTCTTCAACTGTAAATCCTGTATTAGTCCAAGGTAATAACGAAGTAGGCCATTGTGATCGTACTAGACTGGAGGACAAGGCAGTCAGGGATCTTTTGTTGCAACATTGATATACCTTTGATGATTAAAACAGCTATAGCGTTGAAAGAGGTCAATGTAGCTGGATCATGTTTGGATTAATGAGCATTTTCACCTGCTGTCTTGACTGAACAGTATCAGAGCTTGTATTCATAAAGCGTCTCAGAGTAGAAGCTCAAATATGGAATCAGTTTTGACTTGGACAGGGAGGACCTATTTGAATACAGTTATCAGACTAATAGTGGTGAACCATTGGCCAGAAATGACAGAGAGAGGAGAGTTGATGGCATAGAAACACAATTACTAGAACAGATATTGCACTGTACTATTGCAGAAGTCTGAAGGGATATACCTGTTCTAGTAATTTTATTTCTATGGCCAGATATGACCGGAAGGGGAGTGATGACGGCGTACACAGTACCAGAGATGGTTAATCTATAAATGTTAACAGGATTATCTAGATAATTGAATTTAGACAGGACTGGAGTTGAGACCGCCCCGAGAGATATTTGTACCCCTAAAAAAAATGGAAAAGACTAACAGCACTAACCAGTTTGGGTTTGTGAATTTGGAAGTGGCACACAAGGGTACGCTTTGATAAAAGGGCTTGTTTGCCATATACTGCTAATCACCAAGCTCCAAGGTCCAGTTAGACAACTTGGCAGCATGTCAGACTTGTTTGGGTTGCTACAATCAGTGCAGACAAAGGGCTACCAAAAGTAGACCTAAAACTAGGCTAATCACCACAAGCTAAGTGTGGCAGTACAGTAAACTCTACAACCAAACATGAACTTCATTGGTTCATAATACTAATACTGTCCAATGACCTGCAGTACAATATGTTGGGCACTGTGTTTAAGGAAAAGCATGACCTGGATTTAAAAGGATTTATCAAACTGTCCCCTTACTGTCCCCTTACTTTTTACTGTATGCCAGATGGCCCAGCACCATCCTCAGACAACTGCTTTCTATTGGTGTAATTCTCATTTCTGGAAAGGCTTTAAATGGAACAAGCAAGGAGTTCGGCAGAGCCAAGTACAAGCTAGCGAGATCCTATTGGCACGTTCTATCATGCATTTGCATATTTCCGTTAGGGAACGCCTACTCTGAAGTGCGCATGTGCAATAACTCAATTCGCACACCTCAACTTTTGAAAACGTTGGCAAAGGGTAAAGTCAATAAAAACATAACTAATATCTGTTCAGAGCTAAGTTTTGGGAACAGAAAACTGTATTGAGATCAAATGTTAAAAATCGATGAGAATTTGCAAAAATGATGGCCAAATCCATCTCGTTCCATCTTCTCCCACTGGGTTTCTGTGGAAACGCCAAGCGGATGCTTCGCATTTATACATCCGGTGAAATATCTGTCTCATTGTTCCATCTGTGTGGGGGGGCAGGGCAGGGCAGGACAGAGTTAAGGAAACCCTGACATCGATCATTACAATAAGCAGCCTATATTAAAGAAATATGAAGTTTGAAATTACATTTTTGTTTGCTAATATGGGTGATTGTTAAGAGGACAATTGATGGCTACAACCATCAAACTAGATCTAGAGTCGGCTTCCAATTTCGCAACAAAGCCTCCTTCAATCATGCTGCCAAACATACCCTCATAAAACTGACTATCCTACCAATCCTCGACGATGTCATTTACAAAATAGCACCCAACACTCCTCAGCAAACTGGATGTAGTCTATCACAGTGCTGTCCGTTTTATCACCAAAGCCCCTTATACTATCCACCACTGTGACCTGTATGCTCTCATTGGCTATGTATTAAGGACCAGCCATCGCCAAACCCACTGGCTCCAGGTCATCTAAAAGTCGTTGCTAGGTAAAGCCCCGCCTTATCACAGCTCACCATAGCAACACCCACCCGTAACACACGCTCCAGCAGGCAAATTGCACTGGTCATCCCCAAAGCCAACACTTTCTTTGGCCGCCTTCCCTTCCAGTTCTCTGCTTCCCTTCCAGTTCTCAATGACGGGAACGAATTGCAAAAAAATAAGTTAGATCTCTCTCGAACTTTAAGCATCAGCTGTCAGAGCAGCTTACCAATCACTGCACACAGCCAATCTGTAAATAGCACACCCAACTACCTCATCCCCATATTATTACTAACCCTCTTGCACCCCAGTAGCTCTATTTGCACATCACTCCAGTATCAACGCTAAATTGTAATTATTACACCTCTATTGCCTACATTTGCACACACTGTACATGGATTTTTCTATTGTGTTATTGACTGTACGTTTGTTTATCCCATGTGTAACACTTTTGTCGCACTGCTTTGCTTTACCTTGAACAGTTCGCAGTTGTTGAGAACAAGTTCTCATTTACTGGCCTACATGTTTAAATAAAATTAAAACTAGTATTAGTACTGTGTTGCGATAATGATAAATAAGTTTAAAACATTTATGTGCATCAATATAGACTTTGGTCCATATTGCCCAGCTCTAGTTTCCACAAGTAAATGAGTAGACTGTATGGCAGTTGAGTAAGCTGTAGTGTAGGCAATAACCAAACAGGCACTGAAACTGAGGGATACTTCCCACTACTTAGCTTACTTATATCAAGTAAATGTATATTATGAAGCATTTTATATCAGCAGTTGTCAAAGTGCTTTCCAGATACCCAGCCTAAAAATCAAAAAGAGCAAGCAATGAAGAGGCAGAAGCACAGTGGTTAGGAAAAACTCCTTAGAAGGTAGGCACCTAGGAAGAAATCTAGAGAGGAACCAGGTGACGAGGGGTTATACACTATAGTCTACAAAAATAAGGTTCACTGAATAGGGTTCCTCTATACTGAACTATTCCAACAGAGCCGGTCCTGGTGATGTGGAAATGGCGACAAAGAATGTAGCCATTGTTGTTGAGAACAGAACAGAACTGCATAGTATCTGTGATGCCAAAGATAACAGTATTCTCTTTGTGTCTGATGTTCTGTCTGCTGGGGAGACAATTACACTGCTGATAAGGCTGCTTTACAGTAGAAGCACCAGAAGCACCTGGACAGTGATCTGGCATGCAATAGCACGAATAGTAGATCTCTAAAGGGTCCATCTAAAATAATACAAGCTTCAAACCGGTTTTACTTGGTAAACATTCACTTCATTATTCCACGGCACGCTTTTAGCCACATCCTTGTTTTCTTATGACGCAGAGAAAAAAAGTCCCCATCCAAAGCAATAGCCTAAAACTTTCCATAATGCAAAGTTTTAGCATGAAGCTTTTTTTTTTTTTTAAACCTATTACAGTACTACTGTGGATTATTGGTTTCCCCCTTTAGAGATCTCTAGGGAGTACCCTGCCCTCCGCAGCAAGCACATCACATGGAAATTAAAGGAATTCAGTGGCCAAATTTTTTATACAAACTTTTTAGCTATAGGTACACTATGTCTCTATACAAAAGTATGTGGACATCCCTTCAAATTAGTGGATTTGGCTATTTCTGCCACACCCGTTGCTGACAAATCAAATCAAATTTTATTTGTCACATACACATGGTTAGCAGATGTTAATGCGAGTGTAGCGAAATGCTTGTGCTTCTAGTTCCGACAATGCAGTAATAACGAGCAAATAATCTAACTAACAATTCCAAAAAAAACTACTGTCATACACAGTGTAAGGGGATAAAGAATATGTACATAAGGATATATGAATGAGTGATGGTACAGAGCAGCATAGGCAAGATACAGTAGATGATAGAGTACAGTATATACATATGAGATAAGTATGTAAACCAAGTGGCATAGTTAAAGTGGCTAGTGATACATGTATTACATAAGGATGCAGTCGATGATATAGAGTACAGTATCAACGTATGCATATGAGATGAACAATGTAGGGTAAGTAACATTATATAAGGTAGCATTGTTTAAAGTGGCTAGTGATATATTTACATCATTGCCCATCAATTCCCATGATTAAAGTGGCTGGGGTAGAGTCAGTGTCATTGACAGTGTGTTGGCAGTAGCCACTCAATGTTAGTGGTGGCTGTTTAACAGTCTGATGGCCTTGAGATCGAGAGACTGAAAAACAGCTTCTGTCCCAGCTTTGATGCACCTGTACTGACCTCGCCTTCTGGATGGCAGCGGGGTGAACAGGCAGTGGCTCGGGTGGTTGATGTCCTTGATGATCTTTATGGCCTTCCTGTAGCATCGGGTGGTGTAGGTGTCCTGGAGGGCAGGTAGTTTGCCCCCGGTGATGCGTTGAGCAGACCTCACTACCCTCTGGAGAGCCTTACGGTTGAGGGCGGTGCAGTTGCCATACCAGGCGGTGATACAGCCCGCCAGGATGCTCTCGATTGTGCATCTGTAGAAGTTTGTGAGTGCTTTTGGTGACAAGCCAAATTTCTTCAGCCTCCTGAGGTTGAAGAGGCGCTGCTGCGCCTTCCTCACGATGCTGTCTGTGTGAGTGGACCAATTCAGTTTGTCTGTGATGTGTATGCCGAGGAACTTAAAACTTGCTACCCTCTCCACTACTGTTCCATCGATGTGGATGGGGGGTGTTCCCTCTGCTGTTTCCTGAAGTCCACAATCATCTCCTTAGTTTTGTTGACGTTGAGTGTGAGGTTATTTTCCTGACACCACACTCCGACCCTCACCTCCTCCCTGTAGGCCGTCTCGTCGTTGTTGGTAATCAAGCCTACCACTGTTGTGTCGTCCGCAAACTTGATGATTGAGTTGGAGGCGTGCATGGCCACGCAGTCATGGGTGAACAGGGAGTACAGGAGAGGGCTCAGAACGCACCCTTGTGGGGCCCCAGTGTTGAGGATCAGCGGGGAGGAGATGTTGTTGCCTACCCTCACCACCTGGGGCGGCCCGTCAGGAAGTCCAGTACCCAGTTGCACAGGGCGGGGTCGAGACCCAGGGTCTCGAGCTTGATGACGAGCTTGGAGGGTACTATGGTGTTGAATGCCGAGCTGTAGTCGATGAACAGCATTCTCACATAGGTATTCCTCTTGTCCAGATGGGTTAGGGCAGTGTGCAGTGTGGTTGAGATTGCATCGTCTGTGGACCTATTTGGGCGGTAAGCAAATTGGAGTGGGTCAAGGGTGTCAGGTAGGGTGGAGGTGATATGGTCCTTGACTAGTCTCTCAAAGCACTTCATGATGACGGATGTGAGTGCTACAGGGCGGTAGTCGTTTAGCTCAGTTACCTTAGCTTTCTTGGGAACAGGAACAATGGTGGCCCTCTTGAAGCATGTGGGAACAGCAGACTGGTATAGGGATTGATTGAATATGTCCGTAAACACACCGGCCAGCTGGTCTGCGCATGCTCTGAGGGCGCGGCTGGGGATGCCGTCTGGGCCTGCAGCCTTGCGAGGGTTAACACGTTTAAATGTCTTACTCACTTCGGCTGCAGTGAAGGAGAGACCGCATGTTTCCGTTGCAGGCCGTGTCAGTGGCACTGTATTGTCCTCAAAGCGGGCAAAAAGTTATTTAGTCTGCCTGGGAGCAAGACATCCTGGTCCGTGACTGGGCTGGGTTTCTTCCTGTAGTCCGTGATTGACTGTAGACCCTGCCACATACCTCTTGTGTCTGAGCCGTTGAATTGAGATTCTACTTTGTCTCTGTACTGGCGCTTAGCTTGTTTGATAGCCTTGCGGAGGGAATAGCTGCACTGTTTGTATTCAGTCATGTTACCAGACACCTTGCCCTGATTAAAAGCAGTGGTTCGTGCCTTCAGTTTCACACGAATGCTGCCATCAATCCACGGTTTCTGGTTAGGGAATGTTTTAATCGTTGCTATGGGAACGACATCTTCAACGCACGTTCTAATGAACTCGCACACCGTATCAGCGTATTCGTCAATGTTGTTGTCTGACGCAATACGAAACATCTCCCAGTCCACGTGATGGAAGCAGTCTTGGAGTGTGGAGTCAGCTTGGTCGGACCAGCGTTGGACAGACCTCAGCGTGGGAGCTTCTTGTTTTAGTTTCTGTCTGTAGGCAGGGATCAACAAAATGGAGTCGTGGTCAGCTTTTCCGAAAGGGGGCGGGGGGCAGGGCCTTATATGCGTCGCGGAAGTTAGAGTAACAATGATCCAGGGTCTTTCCACCCCTGGTTGCGCAATCGATATGCTGATAAAATTTAGGGAGTCTTGTTTTCAGATTAGCCTTGTTAAAATCCCCAGCTACAATGAATGCGGCCTCCGGATAAATCGTTTCCAGTTTGCAGAGAGTTAAATAAAGTTCGTTCAGAGCCATCGATGTGTCTGCTTGGGGGGGGAATATATGCGGCTGTGATTATAATCGAAGAGAATTCTCTTGGTAGATAATGCGGTCTACATTTGATTGTGAGGAATTCTAAATCAGGTGAACAGAAGGATTTGAGTTCCTGTATGTTTCTTTCATCACACCATGTCACGTTAGTCATAAGGCATACGCCCCCGCCCCTCTTCTTACCAGAAAGATGTTTGTTTCTGTCGGCGCGATGCGTGGAGAAACCCGTTGGCTGCACCGCTTCGGATTGCGTCTCTCCAGTTAGCCATGTTTCCGTGAAGCAGAGAACGTTACAGTCTCTGATGTCCCTCTGGAATGCTACCCTTGCTCGGATTTCATCAACCTTGTTCTCAAGAGACTGGACATTGGCAAGAAGAATGCTAGGGAGTGGTGCACGATGTGCCCGTCTCCGGAGTCTGACCAGAAGACCGCTTCGTTTCCCTCTTTTTCTGAGTCGTTTTTTTTTTTGGTCGCTGCATGTGATCCACTCGGTTACACTGGTTGTAAGGCAGAACACAGGATCCGCATCGCGAAAAACATATTCTTGGTCGTACTGATGGTGAGTTGACGCTGATCTTATATTCAGTAGTTCTTCTCGGCTGTATGTAAAGAAACCTAAGATGACCTGGGGTACTAGTGTAAGAAATAACACGTAAAAAAAACAAAAAACTGCATAGTTTCCTAGGAACGCGAAGCGAGGCGGCCATCTCTGTCGGCGCCGGAAGTACAAGTACAGTGACTGGTGTATAAAATCGAGGACAGGGGTATGCAATCTCCATAGACAAACAATGGCAGTAGAATGGCCTAACTGAAGAGTGGCCTCACTCAGTGACTTTCAACGTACAGTAGCACCATCATAGAATGCCACCTTTCCAACAAGTCAGTACGTCAAATTTCTGGCCTGGTCAACTAAGTGCTGTTATTGTGAAGTGGAAATGTCTTGGAGCAACAACAGCTCAGCCGCGAAGTGGTAGGCCACACAAGCGCACAAAACGGGACCGCCAAGTGCTGAAATGCGTAAAAATCGTCTGTCCTTAGTTGCAACTCACTTCCAAGTGCCTCTGGAAGCAACGTCAGCACAATAACAGTTAGTCGGGAGCTTCATGAAATGAGTTTCCATGGCCGAGCAGCCGCACACAAGCCTCAGATTCCCATGCGCTATAACAGCCGTCGGCTGGAGTGGTATAAAACTCGCCACCATTGTACTCTGGAGCAGCGGAAATGCCTTCTCTTCACTATCTGGCAGTCCGACAGCCGAATCTGGGTTTGGTGGATGCCAGGAGAATGCTACCTGCCCCAATGAATAGTGACAACTGTAAAGATTGGTGGAGGAGGAATAATGATCTGGGGCTGTTTTTCATGGTTCAAGCTAGGCCCCTTCGTTCTAGTGAAAAGAAGTCAACGCTGCAGCATACAATGGCATTCTAGACGATTCTGTGCTTCCAACTTTGTGGTAACAGTTTTGGGAAGGCTCTTTCCTGTTTCAGCATGACAATGCCCTCGTGCACAAAGTCCATAAAGAAACGATTTGCCGAAATCGGTGTGGAAGAACTTGACTGGCCTGCACAGAGCCCTTACCTCAACCCCATCGAACATCTTTGGGATGAATTGGAATGCCGACTGCAAGCCAGGCCTAATCATTCAACCCCACTAATGCTCTTGTAGCTGAATAGAAGGATGTACCTGCAGCAATGTCCCAACATCTAGTGGAACACCTTCCCAGAGGAATGGAGGCTTGGTCCCCCCCAACTCCATATTAAAGCCCATGATTTTGGAAGGAGGCGTTCGACGATCAGGTGTCCACATACTTTTGTCCATACAACTTAGTGTAGGTAGCATAGCTGTATCAAAAACAGACCACAGACTTGTCATCTGAACTGCTGCAAGAGGAGTGTATTCACTATGAACCAAACAGATAAAACAGGGAGGGACAAATTCTCATTTTTGTTGCAAAACATTGTGCTATGGTGTGCACCAATGACTACGACCCAGGCAATGCAGCCTCTGAAGACCCTCCCACTCACCACACCCCATTTAGAATCCTATGGAGTGCTGACTTCAGAATGGAAAGACTACATATCAGACCATCCCTAAAATCCAGCTCTACTTTGGGTGTCAACAGAAGACATCCGAGGCGCATATATCCTCCTAACACTATGGTATTTTAAGTGCTGCCTAACCCCAAGGCTGAGAGGTTATATTGTTGGTGAATTTGCACCTTGTATAATGTAGGGTAGAGAAGGGTTATTTTTGAGGGTGTGTAACTATCAGCTCCTCCAGCAGAATCTATATTTAGACTACACAGATGTTCACAGAGAAAATCATCCCTCCACAGTCAAATGTCAAAGTAACAACTGCTGTGAAGTGCATGCAATTCAATAGTGCACAGCCTACAATTCAACAATATTACATTATTCAAGTCATCCAATTCCTTATCGAAATCCATGAGCCATATATTTCTAATAGTCTACCATTTGGCAGCTTGAATGGTGAACTGTAGCAGAATAATGGAGCCAGTGTCGGGGTGCATTCTTGTGCCTAATGGCCACATCATCGTGGAAGTTGCATGGGTGTACCATGGCCATGCTTGGGGACCTGCAGATCAAGTGCAGTTGCCCCGTTACGAAAGGCAGATTTATAGACACCCAGGATGTCCCGAATTGCACCCTATTCCGTATATAGTGCACTACTTTTGACCAGGCCTATAAAGTTGCATACTAAATAGGGAACAGAGTGACATTTGGGACACATACCCAGTCAGCTATTTTGAGTGCTGCTTATTATGCCAAGATGCTTCTGGAGAAGTATGAATAAATGCTATTTGACTAAATTTGAGTGTAAAAAGTCCATTTTTAAGTGTGTGTTGAATTAAGTTGCCGTTTTAGCGGCCCGTTACTCACATGGCTTTGTGCTTGTCCTCCGCCAGTATCTGGTCATTGGGCTTCAGTCCATACCTATTGAGACGGAAGCAATATTAAAATAACAGTAGAATTTGATAGGATGCATGGTTAGCTTTAGGATGCATGGTTAGCTTTAGGATGCATGGTTAGCTTTAGGATGCATGGTTAGCTTTAGGATGCATGGTTAGCTTTAGGATGCATGGTTAGCTTTAGGATGCATGGTTAGCTTTAGGATGCATGGTTAGCTTTAGGATGCATGGTTAGCTTAGGATGCATGGTTAGCTTAGGATGCATGGTTATGTTCAAAACTCACTTGTCAAGGAAGTCCTTGTCCACAACAGCTGAGATGTCCAGCAGGGGGTTGCCCATCCCAAATAGAGCATTTTCACTGTGGAGAGAAAAGAGAGAGAAGCATGACTCAGACACTCCAGTCGGCCTCATCCCCACATCTGGTGTGACAAAGAGTAAATAAAAGTAGTGAAAGTGCTGAAATCCCAGAGTCTTCAGACAATGTTGCCTAAAATGGTGGAACGGCAAATCGCTTAATCGAAACCATGATCAGTTCCCCAAAGGTTGTGACCAGACAAAGATCTAGGGCCTGCCAAGTGAGGCAGTGTGACACTTGTCCCTGTGGTGGCTCTGTTACCAGTGGAGCGCATTTGAGGAAGTCCTGTGCTCCTCAGAGTGAAAGGGGTTAAGACAAGTCAAGTCTGTCATCTGAGCTGTTCCCTGTGAGCAACACGTGGGACACATGAGGAATCCTGTACTGAAGAGAGAACACAGGATCTAAGCAGAGGCGAACATATGCATGTCTCACTATCAAACTAAATCATATCCTCTAAACTGTCAGTCTTAAAAGAGGAGAAAAATGGAAGAGTGCTGATCTAGGATCAGTTTTGCCTTTTAGATAATGAATAAGATTACATGGTCAGGGAGGACCTAATCCTAGATCAGCACGTCTACTCAGACAGAATATGAATGTATGGTGCAACTGTGTTGGTTATGAAGAATCACACTAAACCCCTATGAGTGTTTCAGCACACTAGGAGAGCCTAAAGTGTTTATTCCACTGACAGCATCATATTTTAGGCACATGCAGCTATCACATAGGTGACACATGAGCGCCACATGTGCCTAACTAACAGCTGAAGGCCTATATAGCAACGTCACCCCATGCATGCACACACAAACAGCAAACCTGAAAAATGAAGGCCAGTGCACATTCCATAATGCATTTCAACTCCATATGGTAATGAGTCTATATAGACAGTAACTGAGGGTACATTTATTTTAATCACACACTTTGAAAGATAGTTATCTTTGACAAGGTGTCATAGCTTTGACAGGTTATGGTCACGTTCTACTCTTATGACAAGATAACTGACCCTCAAATCCTGCAGTTTCTTCCAAGTCATTCCCTAACAAGAAGTCCATAGGATATAGGCGATCACTATGTTTCAGTTATTCCCTTTTTATCTAACCATTATCACTGGAATAACAGGAGAAACATGACACATAATATACAAAAATGATTATTTCCTTCCCAGCAATATAACAGTCTTACCTTGCAGTAGTCATTTTAGGTTGATTATAGCTTTAGCCTAACAAACTGGTGAAGCTACCACTCAATTCCAACCAGAAATAGCAGCGTGATAATTTCTCAGCAATTTCGACTAAAACTGGAACCTCCTCGAATACGGTTTCCAAAACGGATTGGCTTGAATTGCACTGGGCGGCGCGATATATATTTTTCTAGGTATGTGGTTGGCTGCACACGTCACCCATTTTCAGTCCTTAGCACGTTTGCATAGCTAGTTAAATAAATAAACATTAGCGTTGCCTAACGTGATACTTTGTTGCACATACTGATTAATAGCCGATGTTCAACGTATCCATTTTGCATCATGCATGGAAAATGCAGCTGTGGTTAGGGATACAAAGCTTGGACCGTCATGGCCACCATATAAGCATTATAGTGCTCTCTGATGCAATAATTTAAGCACAGCAGCAGAATGACAACTTGTGTAATCTCGTTTCATAAGAGCGCGTGTCAGAACAAGATATTATGCTAATCAATGTATTAACATGCGCCAATATTGTTGCACGTGGAAATCCATAGCATTCTTGCTAGCTACCTGAACCAATATCGCACAGATCGATACTCCTTCACTATATGTTATATGTTATACTATATGTTTACGAAGCATCACTACAAAGCCATAATTTATCAGCATTTTATACACACCTGAGCATTGAGTTTCTAAATACGGTTAAATAGTTACACACTTACCCAAGTGCTTTATCTGTCACTCTGCCTTTCTCCATGTTGGCTTCTACAGCCGCACTAATCTCTGCAGTCACAACAACCGTTTTATTGGACAAAAATCTATCACATGCTGGCTTGAGATATTGCCTGAATTAAAACATTTGTGACTCGCTATTCCAGAGTGAGACAGCTTTGATTTCGATTTATAATCAATAGAAAAATGTAGGTAACTTTAGCTAACACCGAGATCACCTGCACCAACCTGGTCTCAGAGCATTTCGTATTATTTTGTACGTATATCCTAGGGCCCTATTGATACATAAAAATATAACCCAACATGTAAAGCTTATTTCTCTCACATTTGTTTACATCCCTGTTAGTGAGCATTTCTCCTTTGCCAAGGTAATACAGGTGTACATGATTCCATTAAAATAAAGTAGTAAAAAATAAAGAAAAATCTTTGAATGAGGTGGTGTGTAGGTATATATTTGATTTATTTAACACTTTTTTTAGTTACTACATGATTCTGTGTGTTATTTCATAGTGTTGATGTCTTCCCTATTATTCTAAAATGTATAAAATAGTAAAAATTGTTGTTTCCTCTTCACGACTGTCTTGGTGTGTTTGGACCATGATAGTTTGTTGGTGATGTGGACACCAAGGAACTTGAAGATCTCAACCTCCTCCACTACAGCCCCGTCGATGAGAATGGGGGCATGCTCGGTCCTCCTTTTCCTGTAGTCCACAATCATCTCCTTTGTTTTGATCACGTTGAGGGAGAGGTTGTTATCCTGGCCTTCCACTGTTGTGTCATCGGCAAGCTGGTGTTGCAGTCCTGCTTGGCCATGCAATCATGAGTGAACAGGGAGTACAGGAAGGGTCTGAACACACACCCCTGAGGGGGCCCCGTGTTGAGGATCAGCGTGTTGCCTACCCTTACCCCTGGGGGTGGCCCGTTAGGAAGTCCAGGATCCAGTTGCAGAATGAGGTGTTTAGGTCCCACGGTCCTTAGCTTAGTGATGAGCTTTGAGGGCACTATGGTGTTGAATGCTGAGCTGTAGTCAAGTTGAAAATATCAGTGAAGACACTTGCCAGTTGGTCAATGCATGCTCGGAGTACACGTCCAAGTAATCCATCTGGCCCTGTGGCCTTGTGAATGTTGACTTGTTTAAAGTTTTTACTCACATCGGCTACGGAGTGCGGGGTCACACAGTCGTCCGGAACAGCTGATGCTCTCATGCATGCTTCAGTGTTGCTTGCATAGAAGTTAGAGTCCCACTCCTTGAATGCGGCAGCTCTACCCTTTAGCTCAGTGCGGATGTTGCCTGTAAGACCGGCACATTAGATGGCACATTTCTCACTTGCTAGAGGCGCAATTACAAATAAAAAATATGAACGCAACATGAAATGTGTTGGTCCCATGTTTCATGAGCTGAAATAAAAGATCACAGAAATGTTCCATATGCACAAAAAGCTTATTTCTCTCAGATTGTGCACACACATTTGTTTAGATCCCTGTTAATGAGCATTTCTTCTTTCTCCCAAGATAATCCATCCACCTGACAGGTGTGGCATATCAAGAAGCTGATTAAAGAGCATCATTACACAGTTGCAACTTCTGCTGGGGACACTAAAAGGCTACTCTAAAATGTGCAGTTTTGTCACGAATGTCACAGTTTTGAGCAAGCATGCAATTGGCTTGCTGAATGCAGGAATGTTCATTTCTCTACCATAAGCCACCTCCAATGTCGTTTTAAAGAATTTGACCAACCAGCCTCACAACAGCAGACCACGTGTTTGGCATTTTGTGGGCAAGCAGTTTGCTGATGTCAATGTTGAGAACAGAGTGCCCCATGGTGGCGGTGGTGTTATGGTACGGTCAGGCATAAACTATGGACAATGAACACAATTGCATTTTATCGATGGTAATTTGAATGCACAGAGACACCGTGATGAGATCCTGAGGCCCATTGTTGTGCCAGTCATCCGTCACCATCACCTCATGTTTCACCATGATAATGCACAGTCCCATGTCGCAAGGATCTGTACACAATTCTTGGAAGCTGAAAATGTCCCAGTTCTTCTATAGCCTGCATACTCACCAGACATGTCACCCATTGAGCATGTTTGGGATGATATGGATCTATGTGCACAAACACAAACCGGTTTAGCATGTCCCGAAGCACATCATTGAATAAAGCCTGGAAAACAGCAGGAGCATTGGTGAGTCCAAATGGCTTGACCAGGTACTCATAATGTCCACTGGCTGTGTTGAAGGCTGTCTTCCACTCACCCCCCTTGCATATCCGAACCAGATGGTAGGCATTTCGAAGGTCCAACTTGGAAAATATGATGGCCACCTGGAGAGGTTCAAACGCAGAGGAGAGGTAGAGGTAATGATTCTTGACAGTAATGTCATTAAGTCGCCAGTAGTCAATGCACGGACGTAGGGTCTTGTCCTTCTTCACCACAAAGAAAAACCCTGCGCCGGCAGGAGATACGGACGGCCCAGTGGCCAGAGACTCCTGTGTACTCCTCCATAGCTTTGGTCTCTGGTCCAGACAGAGAATACAATCGACAAACGAGGTGGTGTAGTGCCTGGGAGAAGATCAATGGAACAATCATAAGGACGGGGAAGGGAAGTAGCACGTGCCTTACTGAACACTTCTAGGAGGTCATGTTATTCTGTGGGGATAGCAGAGACATCCACAGTCTTGCTAACATCCTGAGGAAGGTGACTTGAGGGTGGCTGTGCTGCTTGAAGGCAGTGGGACTGGCAAAATGGGCTCCAACTCAGGATGGAGCTTGTGGTCCAGTCAGGGCAGCAGGTAGCCTAGTGGTTAGAGCGTTGGACTAACCGAAAGGTTGCAAAATCGAATCCCCGAGCTGACAAGGTAAAGATCTGTCGTTCTGCCCCTAAACTAGGCAGTTGGCCTAGGAACACTAGGTTGTCATTGAAAATAATAATTTGTTCTTAACTGATCTGCCTAGTTAAATAAAGGTTAAAAAAAAAATCCCAGGATTGTGTTTTTGGAGCCAGGAAAAACCCAACACAACCGGAACATGGGGAGATGTAATGGGGAGGAACTGTATTGTCTCACTGTGGTTACCAGAAACCCGTAATTGAACGGGCACAGTACTATTGGTGAGTTCCCCTATAGAGCGGCCATCCAGTGCCCTAGCATCCATGGGAACAGAGAGAGACTGAGTGGGAATACCAAGCTCCAAAGCCATAGTGGCATACATAAGATTTTCATCAGCCCCAGAGTCAATGAGCACTCGGAGAGACTTAGTTTGGTATCCCCACAGCACAAGAGCAAAAAGGGGTGTGCGGGTGATGGGAATTAGGGGACTCCCAGTCTGACTCACCATAGTACTGGTACCCACTAAAGACAAGGGTTTCCTAATAGGGCAGGTAGCTATAAAATGTCCTGCCCCTCCACAGTACAGACAACAGTTACTGTTCATCCTCCGTGAGCGCTCCCAAACTGATAACCTAGTTCTTCCCAACTGCATAGGCCCAGGAGTATCCAACTCACCCGTCGTAGATTCACGAGAGAGCTCGGGTGGCTTCGATTCCTCTCAGAAGAGCTGCCTTCGGAAACTTCCGGATTCCATAGGAGGTGAACGTGCCATATCGGTTGCACATCTGTGCCCGAGAGTCCAGTGTTGCCAACTTAGTGACTTTGTCGCTATATTTAGCGAGTATTCAGACCCATCTAGCGACACATTTTCAAAAAATTTGACTAGAGACAAATTTAGAGACTTTTTCTAGTGTTTTTGGAGACTTTTAGATTCTGACGTGAAAGCACGTATCGTTCTTACTCTTCTCAACTAGCAGTGGGTGCTGCCGTGGGCCCCACCCCCGTCCCAAAGCACTCACTTTGGGAGATGTTCACCCCTCCGCGTCCAGACTGCAAATGAATTGCCATGCGGGAAGCCGCCACTGGCTGATCCCGCCCTGAATGTTCTGGGCAGGATGTAAAATGTTCTTTGTCTATAATAAATTACTGCACAAAAATAAATCACTGCATTTGACTCACACAGCCTCAGTCACTTACTCACCTTGTCCACTATGTGTGTGCCTCTCTGTGACATGAGCTAAACATCTAGCTCATCATGTCTCAGTCTAAACTGTACACTCAAAAATACAGAAAGGAGTGGGAATCAAACCCTGAATTCAAAGGCTGGTTGAAGCCGTTTATTGGAGATGATACACAGGCATCCTGCCTGTATTGTAAGGCTGATTTCTACGACAAACTTAGTGATGTAAAAAAACACATGGCAACTCAAAAACATACTCAAAAGGCAAAGCCTTAGGACCCATAACAAGCTGCCATTTATGGTTAAAAAGAATTGACTCTGCAAAAAAGGCTGAGGCCACCATGGCATTAGCTATCGCTGAACACTGTTCTATGCTGGCATGTGATCACATTGGAGAAGCATGTAGAGCTGCTTTCTCAGACTTCACGGCTGCTACCCACTTCAAAGTGCACAAGACAAAGTGCACAGAAATGATGGTGATCTAGCACTATACTTTCTGAAAAGGTTGGTCGTAGATGTGGGTGACCAGCGTTTCAGCCTCCTCGATGAGTCCACGGATGTAAGTGTTTCTAAGTACCTGGGGGTTGTGATAAGGTACTTTAGTGACACCAAGCAGACAATTGTATCAACATTTCTGGGGCTTGTTGAGTTGGAGGGAGGAGATGCCAAATCTATAGCCCGTGCTGTTGTGGCTTTCCTCGAGAAGAGTTGTCTTAAAAAAGAGAAACTCCTGGGGATAGGGACTGACAATGCCTCTGTTATGATGGGGATTAACAATGGGGTCCATAAAGTGCTGAAGGAGGAGTATGGCCTCAAATATCTGGTTCTTATTTACTGTGTATGCCACTCTTTGCAGCTTGCTGTAAGTCATGTTTCTAATGACACCATCCCCCGTAGTGTGGAGTACTTGGTACGAGAGACTTATAACTGGTCTCCAAGTTAACTGGTTTCCATTTCAGTGTCCCCAAAGTGCAGGGAGGCCTACAATGCCATATATGAGACCATTAACTGTGAGGAGAAACCTTTACAGATAACCAAGGTGTGTGCCACATGTTGGCTCTCCATTGAACCCGCGGATTCACGCATTTTGGACCAGTGGGAGGAGCTTAGGCTGCATTTCGCAGTCACCAAGTCCAGTGAACACTGCTACATGACCGATGTTTTATACTCCATGTTCAATGATCCTCAAAACATATTGTATATGACTTTTTTGAAGTCAGTGCTGGGTGAGGTACAGTAGTGCTGGGTGAGGTACAGTAGTGCTGGGTGAGGTACAGTAGTGCTGGGTGAGGTACAGTAGTGCTGGATGAGGTACAGTTGGCCATCAAGGCTTTTGTGGGAGAGCAAGTAGATCCTCTTAAGCTACTTGACAGCTTGGTTAGCCTGATCAAGTCTGTGAGCAGCAGGGTGCTGAATCCACTGGCAATACATTAGTCCCAAACCATACCTTGGTTACCTTTTTGAGTCAAAGGCAGCTGAGCGTCTGAGGATGAAAACAATGTCCGAAAGCGGTGTGTAGCCTTCACCATCTTCCTCACTAATGAGTTGAGGGTGAGACTGCCGGACAACATCGAAGCATTGTAGTACATGTCAGTTTTCAATGTGGAGGAAACTCTAAAGCACAATAAGAGCCCTGGAGAAATAGAAAAAATAGGCAAGCTCCTTGGCTACTCCTCTGCAGAGATAGACAAGATTGTCCAGCAATGGCGTGCCATCCATCTTAGTAAATGGAATGAGACAAAAAACAAACAGAGCGTCTGGTGTGAGATTTGGAAGTTCAGGGATGCAGCTGATATCAACCCGTTTCAAGAACTTGCCATGGCTGCTGTGTCTGTGTTGTCCTAACCATGGCTGCTGTGTCTGTGTTGTCCTTGCCATGGCTGCTGTGTCTGTGTTGTCCTTGCCATGGCTGCTGTGTCTGTGTTGTCCTTGCCATGGCTGCTGTGTCTGTGTTGTCCTTGCCATGGCTGCTGTGTCTGTGTTGTCCTTGCCACACTCGAATGCTGAAGTCGAGAGAGTATTCAGCCAGATGAATGTGGTAAACAGCAAATTTAGAAATCAGATGTCCTTGCAGACCCTAAACTCCATCCGGTACATTCGATATGGACTAAAGCTGTCTGGTGAGTCTTGCTATGAGCACCAGCTGCCTGAGAATGTTTTGCCGCTTTTTGGCACATCAGCTGCTTACTCATTTAAGTCAGCTCCCTCAGTTGCTGAACCTACCATAGAGAGCCTTGACCAAAATGACGACGACCCACTCTTTCTGTGAGCCAGCACAGCCTGTGTGTGTGTGGAGGGGGTCTGGAAGAAAAAAAACTATTAACCTGAATTAGGGCCAGACTAGTTACCATAATATTCTCACATTGCCATTGACAGTTTTTTCTATTGTCTCTTTTTGGTCCATTTAGATTGTTAATGTAGATTGCATACAAAAAAAATGTAAACAATGTTATGGTTAAAAATGTTCATGTTTTACTGTGACTTGTTGTAGGATCCTAAGTGGAACATAAGGTTAAAAACCAAACCAAATTAAGAAAATGTAAGTAAAAAATAAATAATAATAATAATAAAAAACTAAGTAACTCCGCCAGAGTGCCTCTTTTGGGTCACTTTTGCCGGTCCCAAGCCAGGATAAAGGAGGAGGGTTGGAATTGTGGCATTAAAAAAAACAAGAATCGACAGAAGAAAGTTAATTTGTAGTTCTAATCATATTCAGGGTGTTTTACACTCACTTTTTGTCTCTCCCATGACGTTATTCCTCTCCTACAGCGTCCATCGCAATTACATAAACAATTATGCAAATTAGATGATGACGTCATTTAGCGACTTCTAGCGACTTTTAGGACAGCCAATAGCTACTTTCCTTACTGGGGAGTTGGCAACACTGGACCAGACCTCCTCTCACTCTTGCGTTCCCTTTGGCGTCCATCAATTTTAATGGTTAAAGCGATTAGGGAGTCTAGGTCCACCTGCAGTTCCTGAGGAGCTAGCTCATCAGATAATCCGTGCAGAAAAGTATCGAAAAGAGACTCCGGATAAAGAGACTCCGGATTAGAGGCACTCTCGGTGGCCAACATGCGAAAGACCACCGCGTAGTCTGCCACACTATGGGAGTTTTGACGTAAGTCAAGCAGTTTTCTGGCCGCCTTTCTCCCGGATACCGGAGACTCAAAAACTTCTCACCTCTGCCAGGAATTCCTCCAAATGACTGCAAATGGCAGATTGTTGTTCCCAAACTGCCGTAGCCCAGGAGAGCGCCCTTCTCGACATTAGCTTAATTATATACGCTATCTTTGATCGGTCTAAAGAAAACGAAGATGGCTGTAGCTCAAAAACAAGGGAGCACTGAGAATGAAAACCCCGGCAGGTATCAGGTCACCCCGAATATCGCTCTGGAGGAGGTAAGCAGGGTTCACTGGGAGTCGGGATAGGCTGTACAAACTCACCACAGATAGGGAAAAAATTACTGGGTGATTGGGTTATTTCCAGAGGTGGCAGGTAGCCTCTGAGCTAACTCCCTGATTTGCTCCATAATAGCCTTTAACCCATGGTTGTGGCATTCCATCAAGGAACTGAGCCCTTCCAGAAGGCCCTATAGCAACTCCTGATGTCTCCTAATGGTGGCTCCCTGCAGGGAGAAAGACATGGCCCAAGTCTGCTGGGTCTGTCATGGCCAGTTTGCACTATCATGACACTAGGCGAGACCCAAATGCAGACACAGGAGGCAGATGGTTGGAGTTTAAGATGTTTAATAAATCCAAAGGGAATAGGCAAGAGAATGGTCATGGACAAGCAAAAGGTCATAACCAGATCAGAGTCCAGGAGGTACAGAGTGGCAGGCAGGCTCAAGGTCAGGGCAGGCAGAATGGTCAGGCAGGCGGGTACAGTGTCCAGAACAGGCAAGGGTCTGAGCACACACACTTGTGGGCCCCTGTGTTGCAGATCAGTGATATGGAGGTGTTGTTTCCTAACTTCACCATCTGGGGGCAGCCCGTCAGGAAGTCCAGAACCCAGTTGCACAGGGCGGGGTTCAGACCCAGGGCCCCAGGCTTAATGATGAGCTTGGAGGGTACTATGGTGTTGAATGCTGAGCTATAGTCAACGAACAGCATTCTTACATAGGTATTCCTCTTGTCCATATGGGATAGGGCCTTGTGCAGTGTGATGACATCTTCTGTGGATCTATTGGGGCGATAAGCACATTGAAGTGGGTCTAGGGTGTCAGGTAAGGTAGAGGTGATATGATCCTTGACAAGTCTATCAAAGCACTTCATGATGACAGAAGCGAGTGCTACGGGGCAATTGTCATCTAGTTCAGTTACCTTTCTTTGGTACAGGAACAATGGTGGATATCTTGAAGCATGTGGGGACAGCAGACTGGGATAGGGAAAGATATGGAGAGATGGAATGTGGGTTCTTCCCTCAGTCAATAAGCGGAGGTTGTCGGTTAAAAGTTTTACAATTTAAGAATACCGTAACAGAGTATTCTTAACTGGTAGACCTTTAGTCCCATCAGAGGGGGAAGGGCTGAATAGTCCTTGGGCATTGTCCTTTCCTTGTGTTCCTGGACCATTTGCCAAACAGCTCCAGGTGGCAGAGAAGACATCAATTAGGGCCGAGCCTACAAATGTAAATGTATCACTACAGTTATAACAAGGATTACTGTGTTATAAACCTACGGCACTATCGTGTTATAAATAAGAGAGGAATTGCTGTTGGGAGTCTTAAATGTTTTATTACAAAATAATGTGAACAATACCAAAAAGCAGTACTTGACTCTAATATCATATCTCACTTTGTACGCATCTTATAAATATCACAAAAATGTGTCTGAACAGAAGTATAATGCCTTGAGTAGCGCTTACTACAAAGTAGATACAAAACATCATTTCCTGTAAATGATTTTTTTTATTGCAATTAGTATTTTTTATTACAAGGCACTTCAGATGGTTTTGTAGGGTCTCAGTAACTTCATCTACACATTCAAACTGCGCTGGTCTTATTCAGACACACAAAAAACATTTTAAAAACGTCCAACCGTTTGTACCAGCTGTGTTAGCAACTGTAAGGGTTAGTTTAGTGTAGTTCGAAGATGTAAGAGGAAGAGAAGGCTGATATTTCAACACCAGTTTCATGTGATGCATTGAACTTAAACACACTGGTAGTCTTACGGAAGAGAGACTACCTGGACATAGTGTCAGCTTAGTCAAGTACTCGGCTTAATACAGTAATCAGAAGCTAGCCCACAAACTGTCCACACCGTCTTCATCCCCCATACCCAGACCTAATCTTCAAAGTATTTGACTGATCATTCATTAATGTTTCACAAAATTGGCTGTGCAGTGCACACCACGTTATGTCAAGACACAGTTTAAACATTACAGTACAGTTGGCCTCTAGTCAGGCTAAAACACAGAGACTGGCTTGCTATAGTTTCTCTGAGAAGTACAAAGTATAGAGGGCCAGACCAGAGGGAGACCTAAGGTCTACATGTAATCTCAATGCAACATGGTGAAAAATCAAGCTAGTCCAGAAACTGACATAGTTGAATACATGTCATCATAATGGATATTTAATTTCAATCGTCAACTCTTTTGTACGCTAAATGGTTGTAACCATTATAAGTTAATAAGACATTCTCTATGCAATGTGTCTGAAGATCGAGCCCTTGTGTTTTCCAACAGCGCAGATATAATAAACCTCAAAACATAAAAAAATATATTTAAAAAGTTAATGGTGGAACAAACTTAGCCTGAGTGCAAGTCTGTTTAGTGCTATCACGCTAACTCCGGTGCAAAGAGCACAAACAGATTTGGGACCAGGCTAGAATAAACTCTGACAGTCTTGACGCAGTCAATACTTTAAAAAAAAAACATTGCTACAAAAACCAACTCACTATCTACAGTTGAAGTCAGAAGTTTACATACACCGTAGACAAATACATTTAAACTCAGTCTCACAATTCCTGACATTTTATCCTAGTAAAAATTCCCTGTCTTAGGTCAGTTAGGAACACCACTTTATTTTAAGAATGTGAAATGTCAGAATAATGTTAGAGAGAATGATTTATTTCAGCTTTTATTTCTTTCATCACATTCCCAGTGGTCAGAAGTTTACATACACCCAATTACTATTTGGTAGCATTGCCTTTCAATTGTTAAACTTGGGTAGCCTTCCACAAGCTTCCCACAATAAGTTGGGTGAATTTTCACAGAACTGGTGTAACTGAGTCAGGTTTGTAGGCCTCCTTGCTTGCACACGATTTTTCAGTTCTGCCCACAAATCTTCTATTGGATTGAGGTCAGGGCTTTGTGATGGCCACTCCAATATCTTGACTTTGTTGTCCTTAAGCCATTTTTCCACAACTTTGGAAGTATGCTTGGGGTCATTGTCCATTTGGAAGTCCCATTTGCAACCAAGCTTTAACTTCCTGATTTATGTCTTTATGTCTTTGCTTCAATATATCCACATAATTGTCCTGCCTCATGATGCCATCTATTTTGTGAAGTGCACCAGTCCCTCCTGCAGCAAAGCACCTCCACAACATGATGCTGCCACCCCCGTGCTTCACGGTTGGGATGATGTTCTTCGGCTTGCAAGCCTCCCCCTTTTTCCTCCAAACATAACAATGGTCATTATGGCCATCAGACCAGAAGACAACTCTACAAAAAGTACGATCTTTGTCCCAATGTGCAGTTGCAAACCGTAGTCTGGCTTTTTCATGGCGGTTTTGGAGCAGTGGCTTCTTCCTTGTTGAGCGGCCTTTCAGGTTATATCGATATAGGACTCGTTTTACTGTGGATATAGATACTTTTGTACTGGTTTCCTCCAGCATCTTCACAAGGTCCTTTGCTGCTGTTCTGGGATTGATTTGCACTTTTCGCACCAAAGTACGTTCATATCTAGGAGACAGAACGAGTCTCCTTCCTGAGCGGTATGACGGCTGCATGGTCCCATGGTGTTTATACTTGCGTACTATTGTTTGTACAGATGAACGTGGTACCTTCAGGCATTTGGAAATTGCTCCCAAGGATGAACCAGACTTGTGGAGGAGTACAATTTATTTTCTGAGGTCTTGGCTGATTTCTTTTGATTTTCCCATGATGTCAAGCAAAGAGGCACTGAGTTTGAAGGTAGGCCTTGAAATACATCCACAGTTAAACCTCCAATTGACTCAAATGGATGTCAATTAGCCTATCAGAAGCTTTTAAAGCCATGACATAATTTTCTGGAATTTGCCAAGCTGTTTAAAAGGCGCAGTCAACTCAATGTATTTTTACTTCTGACCCACTGGAATTGTGATACAGTGACTTATAAGTGAAATAATCTGTCTATAAACAATTGTTGGAAAAATGACTTGTATCATGCAAAGTCAATGTCCAAACCGACTTGCCAAAACTATAGTTCGTTAACAAGAAATTTGTAGAGTGGTTAAAAAACAAATTTTAATGTCTCCAACCTAAGTGTATGTAAACTTCCGACTTCAACTGTAATACAAATATGCAACAGGGAATAGTGTTTATTTTTCCGTTTCTAGAACATAGTGTAAACAGACATAATAACCACTGAATCATATATATTTGCGTGTAGAGCTCAGCATAACGATATGCTCGAACCAACTCCCATTGAGTTGGATGTGCTTTGTCCTAGCAACAGTGAACGACTGCACAATGCAGATAGTGATATAAAGAACCAGTATAAAGATATGCAAACGTCTTCCAAGACAAATCTTAATAATGTTCAAATTTTTACTTAGATTTGGGGCTACTGTATGTTTAAATGAGACTGATAATAGTACTCCTTTAATCTTACTGGATAAGAAAAGCAAACCTCTAACACACACACACACCTAGGAAGTCTAAAAACACTGTTTACAGGCAGGTATGGGATTGACATTGACTGATAAATAGTGTATTCAGTATTAACTCACTCTTTTTACCCCAACCAGGCAGAGTTTTCATTCATTGTAGCTTGGAATTAGTATGCATGTGTCCATCAAATCTATTGCTCAAAGGGTCTGGGTGTTTTTTTCTTCTTAACAAGCTGAGCCTTGAGCAGAGGAACAGAATAATCCGTGACCCAAATGGCAACCTACTGTATTCCCTATTTAGTACACTACTTTTAACCAGACATGAGCCCAAGTCAAAAGTAATGCCCTACATAGGGAATAGAGTGCCATTTGGGACGTAGTTGAACGGACAGTTGGCCCGTATCTTCTTATTGGTACCAGGGTGTCTTACGGATCCAGTGGAGAGTGAAGCCTGCATCTGTCCGGATCTTGATGGAAGCAGCCTCAGCCTCTCTTACCGTCTCCTTCACAGACTGCATCAGGTTCTGGGCATTGTGAACCAACATCTCTGTGGCCTGGGTGAGGGGGAAGGAAAGAAAAATGTTGGTCACATTTTACATGAAATTGCTCTTGTGTAGTAACACTGTAATTACACTAGTAACAACATGATATTTATATCAGTGTTTCCCCTATATTCATTTAGCAGCAACGGCCCACAGATGATAAATTGTTGCCAGCACTGCAAAAAATGTAATTTTTAAAAAATACATATATCTCTGCTGATATACACTTTTAAATGGATAGCTGTAGGCTCAATGACTGGAAGTCTATGGGAACAGCTAGCATGTCATTGCGCCACCACCCTTGCCACCACTGCTGAAAGAAATCCTAGGGGAAACACTGTACATTGTAACATTACTGTTACATTGTACTTTAGTGCATTTCGTAGTAAATTT
This sequence comes from Oncorhynchus tshawytscha, assembly GCF_018296145.1. NCBI lineage: Eukaryota > Metazoa > Chordata > Actinopteri > Salmoniformes > Salmonidae > Oncorhynchus > Oncorhynchus tshawytscha. The sequence continues at coordinate 81,448,120 of NC_056429.1, read as the reverse complement.
AAAGTTGAAATGTTCAAGTGTTTTTCTGTAATTTTTGCATTTGGAATTACATTGTAATGGAGTTTAGTGGTTTCTGTTATTATACAAGTGGAATAAGGAACACTATTCCACTTGTATAATAACAGAAACCACTAAACTCCATTACAATGTAATTCCAAATGCAAAAAAGTTAACTTTGGTTGATGTGTGTTATCCAATGATCTCCAGTGTACTGACCTGCTCTGACTCCTCTTCACTGATGTTGGTACGACCCAACATGGTGGCCTTGACTGTGGAGAGGATCTTGAGCTGTGTGCTAATGGTGGGGATCCGCTCACACACCTGGAACACAGAGAAGTTTATTTAAGTTCAAGTTCCGAGAAACCAGTCAGAGACATGAAGATAAAAACAGAAAACAGTGTAATTTATTTCAAATGATCTACCCTAAATCAAATCACGAGGACAGGGTGGAAATTCAATTATCTTTAGTCCTACAACTCCAACATGAATAGAATGTTGTCCTTTCTATGGTCTTTCCAGAGCAGCTGCTGCTCCTCAAGAAAAACCTGAAGAGAGCAGTCTGAAAGTCTTGCTTTTTCCGTCCTTGTTTGCTCAATTCATCCATTAGCAGAATATTGGACCAGATGAAACCCTGATAAAGGCAGCATAGCTATCGAAACTTAGGTATTTATTCAATTTATTGCATCGTAGCCATGAGAGTTAGCTTTTTGAAGACTGGACCAGGAACCAGTCGGTCAGCTGACCTGGAGCAGGTTAGTCCGGATGCGTTTGTCTGTGCACTGCTTGGCCACCTCCTTGGCCAGCCTTGTGACCTCATCTGAGGCCTTGGCGATGTCTTTGGCACACTGGATGAGGGCACGCTTGTTCCCACTGCCACCGCGCACCAGACGGGACATCTCAGCCATGAGCAGGGCCATTCTCTTGGCTGCACCGATGATATCGTTACCCTGAAAATATGACAAAAACCAAGGCATTAAATTGGACATATTTTATCTTTATCTAACTAGGCAGGTCAGTTAAGAACAAATTCTTATTTTCATTGATGGCCTAGGAACAGTGGGTTAACTGCCGTATTCAGGGGCAGAATGGCAGATTTGTACCTTGTCAGCTTGGGGATTTGAACTTGCAACCTTTCAATTACTAGTCCAATGTTCTAACCACTAGGCTACCCTGCCGCCCCAATATGACAACACATCTGGGGTGGATTCCGTGTCCAGTGTAATTGTGCAGTATACATGTATATGTACATGTCACACTTCCTAAATGGCACCGAATTATGGCTAGTCTGAATCTGCTCCGCTATGGTTTTCTGGTCGCAATAAACTTAACTTTGAACATCAACATGTAACTAACTGTATGTGTTGTTGGCTCACCTTGCTAGACCACTTGCGGGCCTCCTCGTGGAGCTGCCTGGCGGCCATCATCATGGGCTCGCTCACCATCTCTCCCAATACCTGCTCTGGGAAGTCCTCGTCCTTCTCCTCTGGGGGAGGGGGTCTGGGGGGAGGAACCTCACCCTCGGGGAGAGGGGGTTTGGGTGGGGCGGGCTCGTCGCTGACCTGACGTGTATTCAGATAGGTGAAACGTTCAGAATGTTGCAGATAGAAATGAATCCCTCTACTCTACATGGCAGATAATCATATCCGTTCTAACAAATATACACATTTTTTATATGAACGTTCTGAAACCCGATTTCTACGCCACTGAACCAAACCCTGGTGTTGACAGTGCAGGACTATAAAGTATTTTATGACAGATGCTGATGTGAAAAGAGCTTTATAAATTCATTTGATTGATCGACTTACGTGCAGCTGATGCAGATCAGGAGGTGGTGGTGGTGGGAAGTCTGGTTCCTGTGGCTGGAAGGCATCTCTCACAATGGCAACGGCACCCAGGATTCGATAACCTGAGTCCATGAAACCCTTCTGCAGACCTGGACACCACGGAGGAAGAAGGAGATACATATAGGCCTTAGAAACAGGATATTAGACAAAGGCCGCAAAAGCTGCTGTGTGGCAGCAGTAACACATTGACAGACCCCAAAACCATAACACCATCGACTGAACCTTAACTTTTGACAATCACAGATTCAGAGATTGACAGAATGAATCTTTATATGTAGTATTAGGTCATGTTGGAAAGCTGTACACGGGTAGCTATAACAGCAGGTTATACAGTATAATGATCAAACGCATCCTAAATGTCTGGTAACTGCCTTGGAACATACTTGGATCTGTGATGTTCCCAGCCACAGCCTTGGCGTCCATCACCATGGGAGAGATGGTCCGGCTAAGCTCATCAGATGCAGCCTTCACTATCTCCCTGAACTTAGGATCCTCAGAGTTCTCCACCTAGGAAAGAAAGTGTATTCATGCATTTCTATTTTGAATCCTTTTCATAGTATGTATTTTAAGCTGAACTGCAATTCACTTGTCTGTAATCTAATCTGCTAAATTGCACCATTGGGGCACGTGTTTGTATGCTTGCGCATCTGCATTGCTTGCTCTTTGGGGTTCTAGGCTGGGTATCTGTAAATCACTTTGTGCCGACTGCTGATGTAAAAATGGCTTTAAAATAAATGTGATTGTACTGTAAATAAAAATGATCTATACCTCCCGTTTCGCCACCAGGAGGATCCGGTTGGCCCGCCGGGCGATGCTAGTTGCCCCTGCCACTAACATCTGGGGCTGGTGGTTAGCCATGGCCACACGACACTTATCCAGGTCTTTCTTAATGGCCTCCTCAGAGGCATTCAACAGAGACTTGGTGTCTATGGCCTCGTCCACCAAACCTAGAGACGGAGAAGACATCATTCTTAGTGCTTATAACGAACTGACCATAACGCCCACTTTTTGTAATCAACGACAAATGACACAAGATGGTCTGGCACTACCTGTCATTTTCTCCACGTTGTCAATCCACTGGTTCTTCATGGTCTCAAAGTGCTCGTATGCAGCCTGGTTGCCTGGGTTTCTCAGCAGGATACGGGCTGCAGAGACCACCTAGAAAAGAACGTTCCCATCAGGAAAAAAAATATATAGGAAATAGGGCTCAACTGACCACGGCCAAATTAATCGTCCCTATGTCACTACGGCATATGCACCACACAAATGTTGATCATGTTGCACAAAACACACCTACTCCACTGGTGTAGCACAGTTTCTCTGGACCCCTGCAAAGTCAGAGTTTGGGCCCCTCCCCTTCCTAAAAAAACAACTAAATGTATAGACTACCAATCGCTGTCTGTGGTTCTGAAATTGCAACGTTTACGCTGCTGCCTATCGATAGGCTATCAGATGATGTGGTGCTAATGCTTGGCTATAGCTTTGCTTTAATGGATACATGTTCAATTGTATTTGCTCGTAATTTTCTCACGTTAAGCCTAACGTTTATGTTTCATGAAGCTATAGGCCTACAGTGTCACAACGCTGCTATTTAGAATGCTGGCTGGAGGCAATACTGTAATTAAAGTGGGAAATTCAAATATTGCAGGTTGTAAAATGAATTTACGATGCAATAGCATACTAATCAGTAACCAAAATTGTCCAGTAGGCCTTTCTGGAAGAGGAGGAGAAGGATGGCCGACAGTCTCACTAGAGGAACTGACACTATTCCGGAGAGGAGGAGGAGGAGGAGGGACTCTCACTAGAGAAACTGACACTATTCTGGAGAGGAGGAAGAGGAGGGACTCACGAGAGGAACTGACACTATTCTGGAGAGGAGGAAGAGGAGGGACTCACTAGAGGAACTGACACTATTCTGGAGAGGAGGAGGAGGAGGAGAGACTCTCACTAGAGGAACTGACACTATTCTGGAGAGGAGGAGAGACTCTCACTAGAGGAACTGACACGATTCTGGAGAGGAGGAGGAGGAGAGACTCTCACTAGAGGAACTGACACGATTCTGGAGAGGAGGAGGAGAGACTCTCACGAGAGGAACTGACACGATTCTGGAGAGAAGGAGGAGGAGAGACTCTCACTAGAGGAACTGACACTATTCTGGAGAGAAGGAGGAGGAGAGACTCACTAGAGGAACTGACACTATTCTGGAGAGGAGGAGGAGGAGAGACTCTCACTAGAGGAACTGACACTATTCTGGAGAGGAGGAGGAGAGACTCACTAGAGGAACTGACACTATTCTGGAGAGAAGGAGGAGGAGAGACTCACTAGAGGAACTGACACTATTCTGGAGAGAAGGAGGAGGAGAGACTCTCACTAGAGGAACTGACACTATTCTGGAGAGGAGGAGGAGAGACTCACTAGAGGAACTGACACTATTCTGGAGAGAAGGAGGAGGATGGACTCACTAGAGGAACTGACACTATTCTGGAGAGGAGGAGGAGAGACTATCACAAGGTGGTAGCTTGGCTGTTGTATCTTCGGTAATTTGGCACGAGCTTGTTCAGATAAAACCTGTTTTTGTGGACCGCTTGGTCTTCCCTTATGTTTATCCATCTTGAACAACGCACTCACTCTCCATCCGAGTCCCCCGTGATTCACCAACTCTCTGTCCATCCAAGTCCCCCCTGATTCACCCACTCACTCTCCATCCGAGTCCTACCTGATTCACCCACTCACTCTCCATCCGAGTCCCACCTGATTCACCCACTCACTCTCCATCCGAGTCCCACCTGATTCACCCACTCACTCTCCATCCGAGTCCCACCTGATTCACCCACTCACTCTCTATCCGAGTCCCACCTGATTCACCCACTCACTCTCCATCCGAGTCCCACTTGATTCACTCACACACTCTCCATCCGAGTCCCACCTGATTCACCCACACACTCTCCATCCGAGTCCCACCTGATTCACCCACTCACTCTCCATCCGAGTCCCACCTGATTCACCCACTCACTCTCTATCCGAGTCCCACCTGATTCACCCACTCACTCTCCATCCGAGTCCCACTTGATTCACTCACACACTCTCCATCCGAGTCCCACCTGATTCACCCACACACTCTCCATCCGAGTCCCACCTGATTCACTTAACTTAAAAAAAAACTTGATAGCCAATTAGGTGAGGAGGCCGAAATAGGCTAATTAGCTGCATGAAAACTACATTGACTGTCTGACTCACCTACCAACCATGTAGATTGAACAACACAAAACACTTTGCTTGCTACATTTGTAAATTAAAAAGGAGGGTTACTGTCCAAATTATTTATTACAAAAATTAATACAATTTAGACATAGCCGTGAGATGACAGGCGCATGGGTCCCCAGAGCATGTGGGCCCTCTCGCCTTGCGGGGCTACGGGGATTTACGCTACACTAGTGACACACTCGCACACTCACACAAACACACTGTCCCATACCTGTGGTGTCAGGTCCCTTGTAGACTTGACGGCAGCTTGGATCCCCTCCACAGTGGTCTTGTTAGCTGTTCCTACAGCGGCAGCCTTTTCTGCCGTGGCACCCAGCTTGTTGGCATGGTTCTCAAAGTTGGCCGCCCTCTCGTCAAACACCTAACATAAGTGACAAATCATAGAATCATGAAACATAACACAATATACACTGGGTGGTTCGAGCACTGACTGCTAATTGGCTGAAAGCCGTTGCAAATGAGACCGTATACTACGGGTATTAAAACATTTATTAGGTGTGTAACCAGTTTAAAATAGCAATAAGGCAACTCAGGGGTTTGTGGTATATGGCCAATATACCATGGCTAAGGGCTGTACCCAGGCACTTATATATATTGGCCACATACCACACCCCCTCGGGACTTATTGCTTAAATATAGTGTACTATATGTCACTTAGCAAATGCTTACAGCGACAAAACATTAGAACGATAAAACATATGATTAAATATTAATCTTGCATGATTACTTATGGTAAGACTTCCCTCTGGAAATGTCGTCTAAGTATTATTGAGTGACAAGTACATAAATGATTGGAAACGAATCAATAAGTCATCCATATATATATCATGATATGAATCTGCCAAATAAGTCACCATATTGTAGAGCCATATTATATGCATACACGGTACACTTACATTTCACATTTTAGTCATTTAGCAGACGCTCTTATCTAGAGTGTCTTACAGGAGCAATTAGGGTTAAGTGCCTGGCTCAAGGGCACAGACAGATTTTTCACCTAGTCGGCTCGGGATTAGAACCAGCGACCTTTCAGTTACTGGCCCAACTAGGCTACCTGCCATGGTACACACTTTAGAACTCATTATACTGTTCTGTTTATAGGTTGAGTGAATGAATGAGCCATGATAGAGTTACTGTAGGGAGACAAGAGAGAGAGCCAGAGGGAGAGGGAGTAAGAGAGGAATGGGGAGAGAGAAAGATAAACCACCCACCTCGTCCCTGTTAGGGGCATCGGACGGGGCGGTGGAGGCCACAGCGAGTAGTTTGATGGGAGTGGTCGTGTCGCTGAAGATGTCCGACACTTCGTGAGTCATAGCTTCCTGCATCTTTTCTTTGAGGTCCTGAGAAGACAAGTCCACACACATGAGTTAGTAAGCGTTAGACCAGATTTAGAAGCATTACATGTTAACAATAGGCTCTTAGAACTCTTTTGTCAAGTGCTTTACATTGCAGCTCTGATCTATGGAAATACTACTACGTGTGTGACATCATTCAACAGTTGATTTCAAAGGGGAATTCTTACTTCTTAATAAACTAAAACACATTTAGGTCACACTTTCTTTTGATAGTCAGGATTTTCTATCTGTAGACACTCTAACGATGGTCATACTATCAACAAACTCTAGGTTTGCGATAAGGGTTTGGGTAAGGGTTAAGGATAAGAGATAAAGCTAGAGTTAGTTTATGGTTAGCAACTACAGATAGACTATCCAAATAAAGTGTTACCCACATTTATTTTTACTATCATAGTCATAGGGCTCCTAAGTAGCGCAGCAGTCTAAGGCACTGCATCTCAGTGCTAGAGGAGTCACTACAGACCCTGGTTCGATTCTAGGCTGTATCACAACCGGCCGTAATTGGAAGTCCCATAGGGTGGCGCACAATTGGCCCAGAATCGTCTGGGTTAGGGTTTGGCCGGGGTTGGCCGTCATTGTAAATAAGAATTTGTTCTTAACGGACTTGCCTAGTTAAATAAAGGTTTAATAAATAAAATAGTGGATCTGTCATTGACTGCAGCTGGTGTATCCTGCCAGGAGGGGGATCCCTTCACCATGCCTGTGTCAGAGTGAACTCCAGCTGGTTTGGATGACTTGTGTGGCTAATGACTTGTGAGAGTGAATGTCAGCCGTCTCACCTTCAGGGTCTCCTGGAGCTGCTGAGCCACGGCACGTGCTTGTGGCGACTCTCCCTCGCCCCTGGCAGCCAGGTTGGCTAGCTGGGCCATCAACTGTTCTACCTGCTCACACTTCCCCAGCAGCTCCTGTCTATAGGGACCTGGCAGGGCGTTAGCCAGACGACGACCCTCCGCCACCAGACCCCGGATAGCTGCCTGGCCTGTGGAGAGACATAGATGGAGTCAGACACAGAAGCAGCAGTCTAGGTGGCTTATTATTCCATATATTGTTGTGGTTATGCTTACTCTGAACATTCTCTAGTAGACGGTGTCATACAGTCCAGAGCCAGTGTAAACAATGCATGACATGTGAGAGTGTATCCAGGCTTCTGAGCCGACAAGCCAAAGAGAGCATTATGAGGTTGGGTGAGAGTAGTGGAATGTAGTGCACAGAGAAAAACAACACAGCAAGGGAGGGAGGGAGATAGATTGGATGAAAGAGAGAAGAAATCAAGAAGCAGGGATGGAGAGAGAGAGAGAAAACCAGAGATATAAAGAGAGCGAGAGAGAGACCAGGCTATTGAGACTCACCCACTCCACCGTCATCAATGGTAGGGTTCTCCATCCAGCTCTGGGCCTGTTCTATCTTCCCTTCCAGGTGGACTGCTGCCTTAGCAGGCCTGCTGTTGGCTACAGCCTTGGTGGTCTTCGACTGCAGGTTCTGCAGAGCCGTGGCTATCTGTTTGGCCAATGTCCTGGCCTCCGGAGTATCTCCTCTACCCCTGTGAATGGGAGAGAATAATGACATACTGGAAAGGACCTTTCTCATAGGCTCTCTAAAGCATGATATACACTGCTCAAAAAAATAAAGGGAACACTAAAATAACACATCCTAGATCTGAATGAATGAAATATTCTTATTAAATACTTTTTTCTATACATAGTTGAATGTGCTGACAACAAAATCACACAAAAATGATCAATGGAAATCAAATCTATCAACCCATGGAGGTCTGGATTTGGAGTCACACTCAAAATTAAAGTGGAAAACCACACTACAGTCTGATCCAACTTTGATGTAATGTCCTTATTAAAACAAGTCAAAATGAGGCTCAGTAGTGTGTGTGGCCTCCACGTGCCTGTATGACCTCCCTACAACACCTGGGCATGCTCCTGATTGATGAGGTGGAGGATGGTCTCCTGAGGGATCTCCTCTCAGACCTGGACTAAAGCATCAGCCAACTCCTGGACAGTCTGTGGTGCAATGTGGCGTTGGTGGATGGAGCGAGACATGATGTCCCAGATGTGCTCAATTGGATTCAGGTCTGGGGAACGGGCGGACCAGTCCATAGCATCAATGCCTTCCTCTTGCAGGAACTGCTGACACACTCCAGCCACATGAGGTCTAGCATTGTCTTGCATTAGGAGGAACCCAGGGCCAACCGCACCAGCATATGGTCCACAAGGGGTCTGAGGATCTCATCTTGGTACCTAATGGCAGTCAGGCTACCTCTGGTGAGCACATGGAGCGCTGTGCGGCCCCCACAAAGAAATGCCACCCCACACCATGACTGACCCACCGCCAAACCGGTCATGCTGGAGGATGTTGCAGGCAGCAGAACGTTTTCCACGGCGTCTCCAGACTCTGTCACGTGTGCTCAGTGTGAACCTGCTTTCATCTGTGAAGAGCACAGTGGCGAATTTGGCGACCAGTGGCGAATTTGCCAATCTTGGTGTTCTCTGGCAAATGCCAAACGTCCTGCACGGTGTTGGGCTGTAAGCACAACCCCCACCTGTGGACGTCGGGCCCTCATACCACCCTTATGGAGTCTGTTTCTGACCGTTTGAGCAGACACATGCACATTCGTGGCTTGCTGGAGGTCCTTTTGCAGGGCTCTGGCAGTGCTCCTCGTGCTCCTCCTTGCACAAAGGCGGAGGTAGCGGTCCTGCTGCTGGGTTGTTGCCCTCCTATGGCTTCCTCCACGTCTCCTGACGTACTGGCCTGTCTCCTGGTAACGCCTCCATGCTCTGGACACTATGCTGACAGACACAGCAAACCTTCTTGCCACAGCTCGCATTGATGTTCCATCCTGGATGAGCTGCACTACCTGATTGTAGACTCTGTCTCATGCTACCACAAGAGTGAAAGCACCGCCAGCATTCAAAAGTGACCAAAACATCAGCCAGGAAGCATAGGAACTGAGAAGAGGTCTGTGGTCACCACCTGCAGAACCACTCCTTTATTGGGAGTGTCTTGCTAATTGCCTATAATTTCCACTTGTTGTCTATTCCATTTGCACAACAGCATGCGAAATTTATTGTCAATCAGTGTTGCTTCCTAAGTGGACAGTTTGATTTCACAGAAGTGTGATTGACTTGGAGTTACATTGTGTTGTTTAAGTGTTCCCTTTATTTTTTGGAGCAGTGTAGTTGATGGTGCCGGAGGAGATGGCCGCCCCATTACGGTCTCGGAAACCAATTGTGCTATTATGTGTATTTTTACGTGATATTTGTAAATTATTTTGTACATAATGTTTCTGCAACCATATTTTACGGCAGAAAAGATCTGGATAATCTTCTGGATTATCAGGACAGCGATCACTCACCTCAGATTAGACAAAGATTTCTTCAACAACAAAAACAACAGCAGCAAGCAGGACTCACATGATATTCTCCAAACAACCCACAGGGCAGACATCCCAATTATGATGAAGAGCCGGATGCCTCGTTCGGACTCGCAGAAGACAACTAGGAAAGCTGCCGTTACCGTCAATATTATTCGCCAACGTGCAATCATTGGACAATAAACTAGACGAGGTAAGATGACGAATATCCTACCAACGGGCCATAAAAAACTGTAATATCCTATGCTTCACGGAATCGTGGCTGAATGATGACATGGATATTCAGCTAGCGGGATACACGCTGCATAGGCAGGATAGAACAGCACACGAGGGGCGCGGTCTGTGCATATTTGTAAACAACAGCTGGTGCACGAAATCTAAGGAAGTCTCTAGATTTTGCTCGCCTGAAGTTGAGTATACTGTGATAAACTGCAGGCCACACTACTTGCCTAGAGAGTTCTCAGCTATACTTTTCGTGGCTGTTTATTTACCACCACAGACAGATGCTGGCACTGAGACCGCACTCAGTCAGGTGTATAAGGAAACAAGCAAACAAGAAACCGCTCACCCAGAGGCGGCGCACCTAGTGGCCGGAGACTTTAATGCAGGGAAACTTCAATCAGTTCTACCAAATCTACCAATGTTAAATGTGCAACCAGAGGAAAAATTTGGTAAATCCAACCACAACTCTATCCTCCTGATTCCTGCTTACAAGCAAAAATTAAAGCAGGAAGCACCAGTGACTTGGTCTATAAAAAAATGGTCTGATGAAGCAGATGCTAAACTACAGGACTGCTTTGCTATCACAGACTGGAACATGTTCTGGGATTCTTCCAATGACATTGAGGAATACACTACATCTATTCCATTTGCACAACAGCATGTGAAATGTATTGTCAATCAGTGTTTCTTCCTAAGTGGACAGTTTGATTTCACATTCTCATCGACGGGGCTGTAGTGGAGCAGGTTGAGAGCTTCAAAGTCCTTGGTGTCCACATCAACAACAAACTATATTGGTCCAAACACACCAAGACAGTCGTGAAGAGGGCCCAACAAAGCCTATTCCCCCTCAGGAAACTAAAAAGATTTGGCATGGGTCCTGAGATCCTCAAAAGGTTCTACAGCTGCAACATCGAGAGCATCCTGACCGGTTGCATCACTGCCTGGTATGGCAATTGCTCGGCCTCCGACTACAAGGTACTTCAGAGGGTAGTGCGTACGGCCCAGTACATCACTGGGGCAAAGCTGCCTGCCATCCAAGACCTCTACACCAGGCGGTGTCAGAGGAAGGCCCTAAAAATTGTCAAAGACCCCAGCCACCCCAGTCATAGACAGTTCTCTCTCCTACCGCATGGCAAGCGGTACTGGAGTGCCAAGTCTAGGACAAAAAGGCTTCTCAACAGTTTTTACCCCCAAGCCATAAGACTCCTGAACAGGTAACCAATGGTTACCCAGACTATTTGCATTGCGTGCGCCCCCAACCTCTCTTTTACGCTGCTGCTACTCTCTGTTAATCTTATATGCTTAGTCACTTTAACTATACATTCATGTACATACTACCTAAATTGGCCCGACCAACCAGTGCTCCCGCACATTGGCTAACCGGGCTATCTGCATTGTGTCCCACCACCCGCCAACCCCTCTTTTTAAGCTTCTCCTACTCTCTGTTCATCATATATGCACATATATGTCATATATGTCACTTTAACGATACCTACATGTATATATTACCTCAATAAGCTAACAGGTGTCTGACTAACAGGTGTCTGTATAAAGCCTTGCTACTCCTTTTTCAAATGTCTTTCTACTGTTGTTTTATTTCTTTACTTACCTACACACACACACACACACACACACAACTTTTTTTGGCACCATTGGTTAGAGCCTGTAAGTAAGCATTTCAAAAAGCATTTCACAAAAGGTTTACACCTGTTGTATTCGGCGCACGTGACAAATAAACTTTGATTTTAATTTGAGTTATTTTAGGGAAAGCTAAATAAAAATGAAATGACGTTGATTACGATTTGTGGACTTCTATCTATCATGAAAACAAAATGTGATTCAACCTCTAAAGAATTACATCACCAAGGGATACATGTACAGTGAGAACAATAATGGCCCAAGAACCGAACCCTGCGGAACTCAATATTTTACATTGGAAGTGTTTTGAACACTCTTCTTTGAAGTCTTCTTTATTGTGCATTGTTAATTTTTTAAGGAATGCAACCAACAACTATTTCCATAGCATATCCAATGTGCGACTTACTGTCTCCGGAGCTCAGAGAGCTTGGCGGTGAGAGCAGCCATCTCTCCGATGGACCTCAGGATGTCATCTCTCTCCTTGGGGTCTTCACACATGTCAGCGATCTTCTTGGCCTCAGTCAGGATGGCTCGGATGTTCTCCTCTCCCTCAGGACCACCGTTGGGGTCTGCGAGCCAGTTCTGCAGGGGCACAGGGTTAGTGGTCAACATAAGACAATCTGCCCAACAACATGGAACACAAATTACTGTTCTTTAATGCTTTTGTGTGCTACCCTCTGGGTTTTGTGTTTTACTTTTATCCTATCATCAATCAATTATCGAATCAATCAGATATCCTACCTGAGCAGCGTCGATCTTCTTGGCGATGACCTGTTTGGAGTTGGTCATGGCCTCCAATTTCCGGGCTGCGTTCTCCACCTTTCCCGTGAGAATGTCCAGGCCCTGGGAGACCTGTTGGGCCTTCTGCATGGCTGCAGGAGATGCCCCCTGACCCCTGGAGAGAATGACAACAGAGAACATCAGTTGGTTGTAAAATTCCAGAAACGTTCACAAAGTTCACAGGTGTCATGACGTGGCACTTTCTGGGGGTAGATCGTGCCCCCCCCCACTCTCTCTCCTAAACCCAGGTTTTGTTATCTCAGGTCATAAATTCTTGGAAGAGACTCTCTCCCCCTGGTCATTCAGAAAGAGAGGGAGAGAGCACAAAGAGAGAACAAAGGCCTTCACTTGGCCAAACTCCTAAATCCCCAAAATGTGAGAATTAAACCATTTCTACTTTTGAGAATGTGGGAATGGTCCGTGGACACTTAAGGGACAGTTATGAGGAGTGTGTTTCATTTGGTGATCTCATGAAAGACAGGAAACATAAATAAAAGGTATCTCTTCAAGTGTACATTTCCCAGCTTTCAGGTTTACATCAAAATATTGTGAAACGTATGTGATTAAATATGAAAATTTGTGAAAAGATGTAATGTGATATTAACCTTCTAAATGGATTTTCATATAAAGATGAACTAGTCAGTGGCCACACCCCTGTGAGCCCAGACATCACATTAGGCGTCATGGACTGCCATTTTCGATTGAAACGTATAAAACCCACTCCTGATGAAACGCAAACCTGGGTGTAAGCTAAGGTTGCAAATGATTGAATTTCTGAGACCAAAACATGCCGGGTGACGCTGGTGTGTGAAGTGGTTTAAACTACAACTCTACCAAAGGACAAGACTATACCACGTGGAGCATTGGCTAGACGGCTGGAAATGTTTAAACTCTGAGACTATCGATCCCTACAGAATAAGAGCAAATCTTAGACGTATAATTACTTGTCTGCAGCAAGAAATTACGTAAACCTAGAATGAGCATACCGAACATTTCTATTTTATTTTTAATTTCCCCCCCTTTTTTCACCCCAATTTCATAGTACCCAATTGTTTTTAGTAGTTACTATCTTGTCTCATCACTACAACTCCCGTACGGGCTCGGGAGAGACGAAGGTCGAGAGTCATGTGTCCTCCGAAACACAACCCAACCAAGCCGCACTGCTTCTTAACACAGCGTGATTCCAACCCCGCAGGCCAGCCGCACCAATGTGTCGGAGGAACACCGTGCCCCTAGCGACCTGGTCAGCGTGCACTGCGCCCAGCCCATCACAGGAGTCACTAGTGTGCCATGAGACAAGGATCCGGCCAAACCCTCCCTAACCCGGACGACGCTAGGCCAATTGTGCGTCGCCCCATGGACCTCCCAGTTGGCTGCGACAGAGCCTGGGCTCGAACCCAGAGTCTCTGGTGGCACAGCTAGCACTGCCATGCAGTGCCTTAGACCACTGCGCCACCCGTGAGGCCAACGAGAACATTTCTGAATGGTACTCCTCTGAAGTATCCATTCTAACCACCTACAACCACGAAAGACTTTGTGACTTCAATGAAAGTTAACCAGAGACTCTGATGAACCCTACAGGACGATCAAGGATTCCAACAGTGAAGACAACAACAACATACGGGAGTAAATATATATACATTGCAATTATTCTTGAATGAGCGACTGTTCATGTGCAAAGGATTAGCATTTCAATTAATATAATTATAGGCTGTGTGTAATGAATCCATTTGGTCTTTCCCGCACTTTCTCAGTCACACCCCTTTCCTCTTGTCTACCAAGCTGTCATGTCGGCTTAGCCCACTAGGGACTTTTCTATCATTCTTAGTAACCAATATTTACTATTTGTTTGTTATGTATTTCTGTGATTATTTAGTTAGTAAATAAATAATTAAGCCAATTTGTATATTGCTGATTCATCATTTATGCTAGGGTTTGTGCAGATAACCAATAATTTTACGACATTTGGAATGAGACTAACAAGGTAATAATAATATATCAATGAGAATGACTAATTGATCAGATATTAAAATATCTGAGGGGTTCTGTTTGGAAAATTACAGCTCTATAAATCGACATTTTCCATGGTGCCCCAACTTCCTAGTTAATTAAGTTTACATGATTAGTTTAATCACTTAACGATAATAATTACAGAGAATTTATTTGATTCTTCACATTTAATGATAGTAAAAACAAGACACAGGTTTTTCAGGAATCCCAGCATGGTTGGAATCCCTGCTTATTCCCTACTGATTCCTGGAATAACTGGGTTAATGTGTGGAAAGCAGGTTGGCATTCATCGTCATGAATCTGGAACTGGAGTCAGCTCTGCAGTGGTCACTAGCTAGCACAGCCACAAAGTCATACAATCCAAATAAGTGCAATGAAATGTGTTGTTTTACTATTCTTAACCCCAGCCTTAACCATACTGCTAACTCTAATGCATAACCTTAAATTAAGACCAAAAAGCTAATTTTATTTTTTTCATGAATTTTTACAATATAGCACATTTAGACTTTGCAGCTGATGACAATAAACATCCACCTGCTTAGGGAACTATACCTGCATGTGGAAAAGGAAATCTTGTTCATAGTGTTAGTCATTCTGATGGAAAGACAGAAAACTCAACAAAACTGACTGAGGAAATATTTCATTGACTAACATGTTCTGTACCTCTTGCCCTCCTGCTGTTAAACTTCCTGTTCACTGTCTCATATGGGATGAAATACTTGAACAATAATGTCATTTTTTCCAATCTTAGTGTCTCCACTTCCAGAGGCCTTTCCAGTTAACAGCAGACAGTAACTCATTCAGGCCGGGGGTTTAACCAGATTATGCATTAAGTGAGGAAAGCTGCTTTTAATCTCGCAGCATGACTCAGTGCATGTCCCCAGCCACTGTGAGATCTGATCGGAGGGGAATCAGTTACAGTCTAACACACTATAATCCCCTGTAATAAGCTTACCACCTTGTAGGTTACTTTCTCCCACTGATTGATCACAGGTTGTGTTTCAAATGGTATCTCATTCCCTACATATATTTTTCTGCAGATTTACTTTAGTGCCTTATTGCAAACAGGATGCATGTTTTGGAATATTTTTTATTCTGTACAGGCTTCCTTCTTTTCGCTCTGTCATTTAGGTTAGTATTGTGGAGTGACTACAAATGTCGTTGATCCATCCTCAGTTTCTCCTATCACAGCCATTAAACTCTGTTTTAAAGTCATGATTGGCTTCTTGGTGAAATCACTGAGCGGTTTTCTTCCTCTCCGGCAACTGAGTCAGGAAGGACGCCTGTAGCTTTGTAGTCACTGGGTGGATTAGCACACACCACTAACTAGCTAGCCATTTCACACCAGATACACTCACCCCCCTTTGAACTCCTTCTCTTCAGCAACCAAGCCACAGCCCTTGCAGAGCAAGGGAAACAACTACTTCAAGTTCTCAGAGCCAGTGACATTACCGATTGAAACGCAACTAGCTTGCACTGCATTTCACACCATTTACACGAGTTTGAGAAATGTTTACAAAAACAATGGATAAGTTGCCCTAAGAGTTGTGCAAGGTTGGTAAAATCGTATTCAAAATTATTCAAAACTGTTATGGCTACTAAAGGTGCTTCCACCAAGTATTAACTATTGGGTGTGAAGTCATACACAATCAATGCATCCTCAATTTGTATTTTTTCATCATTTTTCCCCAATAGTTTTTCTTACATTTTGTAAATGTGGAGTAGCTTGTGGATAGGAAAAATATCAAATGTAATAATTTTTTTAAATTAACTTTAAGGCAGCAAAATGTGAAGAATGTGTAGACTTTCACTAGCGACTGTATGTATGGTTCATTGGTAGAGCATGGCACTTGCAATGCTAGGATTGTGGGTTTGGTTTCCGGGGTCACCCATAAATAAAATGTATGCACACGCATGACTGTATGCCGCCTTGGATAAAAGCATCTGATAAACGGCATATATTATTACTGTATATGTACTGTACCTGGCCCTCATCTCAGACACCAGGTCAGTGATCTGGCCCAGAGTTTTGGCAGTGCCCAGGATATCCCTCCTCTCCTTCCCAGCACACAGCTCTCCCACCTTCCCCGCCTCATCCAGGATCTGACGGATGGCCTGTTCTCCTGCATCCCCTGATCACCAGGAGACAGAGACCACGGCAAGACAAATGTTACTTACAACCTAGAGAAAAAGGACAACTGCATTGTTCAATTGGCGCCAATCAGAAGAAAACAGACTGATACAGGGAGGAACTACATACACTCCAATAAAACAGATTGTTTTATTTTTTAATTAAAAAACATTGCGCTACAGACTGCCCAAATGCAGAGGTTTTCAACCGTCTCCTCGGGGACCCCCAGCCGTTCCATATACAGTTGAAGTCGGAAGTTTACATACACCATACCAAATACATTTAAACTCAGTTTTTCACAATTCCTGACATTTAATCCCAGTAATAATGCCCTGTCTTAGGTCAGTTTGGATCACCACTATATTCTTGTTAGAATGTGACATGTAGAGAGAATTAATTATTTCAGATTTTATTTCTTTCACCACATTCACAGTGGTTCAGAAGTTTACATACACTCAATTAGTATTTGGTAACATTGCCTTTAAATTGGTTAACTTGGGTCAAATGTTTCTGGTAGCCTTCCACAAGCTTCCCACAATAAGTTGGGTGAATTTTGGTCCATTCCTCCTGACAGAGCTGCTGTAACTGAGTCAGGTTTGTAGGCCTCCTTGCTCGCACACTCTTTTTCAGTTCAGCCCACAAATGTTCTATAGGATTGAGGTCAGGGTTTTGTGATGGCCACTCCAATACCTTGACTTTGTTGTTCTTAAGCCATTTTGCCACAACTTTGGAAGTATGCTTGGGGTCATTGTCCATTTGGAAGACCCATTTGCCACCAATATTTAACTTCCTGACTGATGTCTTGAGATGTTGCTTCAATATATCCAAATAATTTTCTTTCCTCATGACGCCATCTATTTTGTGAAGTGCACCAGCCCCTCCTGCAGCAAAGCACCACCACAACATGATGCTGCCACCCCAGTGCTTCACGGTTGGGATGGTGTTCTTCGGCTTGCAAGCCTCCCCCTTTTCCTCCAAACATAACGATGGTCATTATGGCCAAACAGTTATATTTTTGTTTCAACAGACCAGAGGACATTTCTCCAACAAGTACGATCTTTGTCCCCATGTGCAGTTGCAAACCATAGTCTGGCTTTTTATGGCGGTTTTGGAGCAGTGGCTTCTTCCTTGCTGAGCGGCCTTTCAGGTTATGTCAATATAGCACTCGTTTTACTGTGGATATAGATACTTTTGTACCTGCTTCCTCCAGCATCTTCACATGGTCCTTTGCTGTTGTTCTGGGATTGATTTGCACTTTTTTCCACAAAGTAAGTTCATCTCTAGGAGAAAGAACGTGTCTCCTTCCTGAGAGGTGTGACGGCTGCGTGGTCCCATGGTGTTTATACTTGCGTACTATTGTTTGTACAGATGAACATGGTACCTTCAGGCATTTGGAAATTGCTCCCAATGATAAACCAGACTTGTGGAGGTCTACACATTTTTTCCTGAGGTCTTGGCTGATTTCTTTTGATTTTCCCATGATGTCAAGCAAAGAGGCACTGAGTTTAAAGGTAGGCCTTGAAATACATCCACAGGTCCACCTCCAATTGACTCAAATGATGTCAATTAGCCTATCAGAAGCTTCTAAAGCCATAACAACATTTTCTGGAATTGTCCAAGCTGTTTAAAAGCCACAGTCAACTTAGTGTCTGTAAAATTCTGACCCACCGGAATTGTGATGCAGTGAATTATAAGTGAAATAATCTGTCTGTAAACAATTGTTGGAAAAATGACTTGTCATGCACAAAGTAGGTGTCCTAACCGAACTTGCCAAAACTATAGTTTGTTAACAAGAAATTTGTGGAGTGGTTGAAAAACGAGTTTTAATGACTCCAACCTAAGTGTATGTAAACTTCCGACTTCAACTGTATATATGAATTATTCCAGAACTAGCACACCTAATTGTACTTGTTAATTAATAATCAAGCCCTTGATTACATGAATATGGTGAGCTAGTTCAGACTACAACAAAATAGTTTAATGTCTAGGGGTCCTCAAGGAGAGGTTTGAAAACTACTGCCCTAATGAACACGGCCCTGGTACATTAAGCCACTGGGAAGACCAGTCTCTGTTACCTTGTTGGGCATTGGGATCCCTCAGCCAGCTCTTGGCCTGGGTCATCTTAGAGTCGATGAGTGCCAGAGCTCTCTTCATGGCCTCTGTATCCTTTAGTATCAACAACAGGGTTAAAAGAGATAACATGGATGAATAACAAAGAACCTTCCAGTCTAGAACTTCCCCAAAATACACATTTGAAAAAGATTGATTGACTACAATTAAGACTTTGTATTACAGCATTTTGAGACCTTGGGACTATAAGGTTCTATCTGTGCAAAGCATAGTTCTGAGATATTGAGCATCAAAGTTTTCATATCCCAGATCTCTGAACTGTCTTGTAGTGAATTGTTCTTCCATAAACCATTAAGACACTCAGCTTAAAGGTACATAAAGTACAGAGTATCAAAATCCTAAGACATTTGTAAATCAGTTATTTTAGGGGAGTGCAATCGCAGATAGAACCTTATGGCTCTGAAATGTCAATCTGGGATCAGCCATAAGATTCTATCTGGCAGAGAATGTTAAAATGATTTATATTTCAATAGAAAGTATAAACATTTAATGATTAAATAAATAAAAGTACCCTTCCTTCTTTCTTATGGTCATCACACATTTGTTAAAGCGATAGTTCTCTCAAATGGCAAATACGCTATATTCTATGGAGAACTAGCAACATTGCTGAAGCTTAGCACTCGATGAGTAAACTGATATAATTTTCTGGTCTCTGACACCCAAAGTCAGTAAACTACTTGGTATTAATCGATAAAATGTGGTAAGTTTGTATTTTTTGTGAAATACCCTTTCCATGGAGGTTTTCGTATTTATATAGAACAAGATGAAAAGACAAAAACAGCAATGTCTCCACTAAGGGCCTAAAACATGCTCTAAGACTGGGTTTCCAAAACTCAGTCCCCCCCAGGTCTGTTTTTTTTGTTGTCCTAGCACTACACAGCTGATTCAAATAACCAACTCATCATCAACCATTGATCATTTGAATCAGCTGTGTAGTGCTAGGGGAAAAAAACATAATGTGCACTCAGGGTGGCCCCAGGACCGCATTTGGGAAACCCTGTTTTAAGGCACCTGTATTTAATTATTTTTACCATAAAGAGGTTACATTATGGCCATTCCTCTGAAAAGGTGGTGAAAAAAATCTAAGTAATTGAAAAAGAAGACCAGAACTTATGATATGAATAATCAAGAACTTTGGACTATAAGGTTCTATATGCAAAATGTATAGTTTTGAGAAAATATTAATTAAGTCCCAGATCTCAGAACTGTTTTTGTGAGGTCTTCCTTTTTCATGACTTAATAAGTATATACTCTTACATACAATTATTTGTGATTGACAGCTCAGCATTGTGTGATTTTATTGCAGATAGAACCTTACAGCACCAAGTTAAAAGGTGTTTGCGCAGATAGAACTTTCAGATGTCATTTTTCTTATAGTATTGACAAAAATAAATACATTTAAAAGGACCATCTAAAGAGCAACTCTGTGAATAACACATTTTTGACCAAAACTTCAGACAGAAACTTATAGTTCCAAGGTCACAATTTCACATACACAAAGATTTGTTCAAATAATTTGTGCAATGTCTAAAATTAGGTAATGTCCCTAATGATAATTCCTTTTTAGGGTAACCCTTCTGTAGTTTACTGTATGTCTTCTGAGTCAGCTAATGGTTTATCTGTCAATGAGCCAGATATTCCAGCATGTGTTTGGAGTTTGAACAGGGTTGGAATAGTGATCTCATACAGTAACAGCATTTGCCTGCTTGGGGAATTCATTAATGTGATGATGACTGATGAGCTCGACATTCACACAGATGAACACACGGATCATGACGTTACATAGTTACATAGGGAAAAGACATGTCATCTCCATGATTACTACCATTACAGTACACACAACAAACCTGCAAAAAGCTGTCACACACACACATCTGTACCTCAAATGCAAGGTTAACCTCTGACAGCAAGACAGAACTGTAAAAGTGCACATGCAGTTCAAATCAAATCACTTTCCATTCTTTTGTCGAGTCCCAAATGGCACCTTATCCCTATATAGTGCACTACTTTTGACCAGAGCCCTATACAGTGCTGAGGATGAGCTTTTTGGACCCTTCATGCCCGGAAGTCATTTAGCCATTCATTGTAGCCACTGGCACTCTGTATAGTTTTCTTGTGTCAATTAACTCGTGACAGTCCTGGATTACTCATTACACTAACAAAGTCCGATTTAGTCAACACATACTATAGTCAGTTTAAAAAAAGGTTAAGGGTACAAGACTGTTTACATATTTGGCTGTGTTGGCAAAATCACTACGTATCTCATTGAGCCAAGTGGGAAAAGGCTGCCTGTTATCACAGCTCCAAGACCAGTCAGAAACGTCCACCTATGCCAATGTCGTCGGTGGATCTCAAAACTGAACTTAGATCCGCGTTAAGTAGCAATGATGTCCTTCGCCACCTTAGTCTTACACAACAGATGGCTCAAACCAGTCATGACTATTCAACAAAACAATAAATCATTTTCAAGTTTCTTTCCAGCTTATTTCTTAGTTGCATGCTTGTATAACTAGCAAAGGAGTTTTGAATTTAAGGGTGCAGTATTTATGAAGCCTGGCAATGAAAACGAAACCTTGCATAGTTCAGCTAGCCAGATAGTTTAGCCAGGGAAAACAAGCTCGGGACAGGACATAGCTGGGTGCACATGCGCACTAACTAGGCTAATGCAGGTCACAAATTGTTGTTTTTATGCCCTGATATCAGGAGTTGTCGGCAAAAAGTTAGATTAAACAATTCAGACTGAAGCGAATCGGTATACAATCCCGAAATCAGCTGTAACTGTCAACAGTAAAACAAAGCATAAAAAGATGTTTGAGCAGTGGCTGGAAAGAACAGGCGTTCTTAATGTTTAGTACGTTCAGTGTATAGTGACTAGGGTGTCATATGGGACACAACCGTCAATATGGGTGTGGGGTGTTGTTTCACATCATAAAAAGCCAAATCGACTGTGACATTGTACTTCAATCGGAGGAAATATAACAATTTGTCCAAGCCAAGAGATGGCGTTGAAACAAAGCTGAATTCTACACATCATGTGGCAGAGTGAGAGACAAAGGGTGATGGTTACATTTGACTTTTTAGCCAATGTGCTTATCCAGAGTGACTTCCAGAGGTGAGTGCATATATTTTCATACTGCTCTCCCATGAGAATCGAACCCACAACCCAGGCATTACATGAACCATGCTCTATCAACTGAGCCACACAGGACCTTGGTTGAGTGATAGGCTAGTGTTCCTGTATATCCTTTGAATGGCCTTATGCAGTTTATTACATTTTACTCCATAAAGGACATCCACAAGTGGCTGTTCTCTCTGATACCACCACCCATGAGATTAAAGCCTTGGCATTTGTCCTTCAGGGACAATACAGATCTATGCTATATTAATACTGTACATCTACTGTCTAGTCTCTACTGCATCACTGAACCAATATTAGCCTAGTGGTTTAGAGAGTTGGGCTAGTAACCGAAATGTCGATGGTTCTAACACATAATTGTGTGTTCTGCCCTTGAACAAGAACAACAACTGCTCCCTTAGTGCGCGAGGCTCAACTTCTCTGCTGTTTTGGTGCCGTGGCTACCACGCTGTATACAGTGTGAAGCTAACCCGTGCACATGCGCCGGTATTGTTTGTGACTATGTGAGAGCGAAGTGTTGCATCTCAATATCTATGGTGCTGCTAGTGGCAAAGTCATTTTTGCTGAGTCTACCTTTAAAAACGGAAGATTGAGCAGAGTCAAGAATGGCACTCAACTGGTGAAATAAAAACAAATAGATTTTTTTTTTTAAACATGAAGTTAAACAATAAGGTGAGGAATGATGTCACTATGACTATGTCGCAAATGGCACCCTTGCTTCCCTATATTCCCAGGTCAAAAGTAGTGCACTATATAGGGAATAGTGTGCAATTTGGAATGCATCCAAGGTTTACTTTACCAAGTGATGAAGCCAGCCTGAGAAGTGGACAGGTGGTTTGACAAACCAATTATTTCACAACACAAGAAAACACACACTCTCTAACAGTACACTCCATCCATCCAGTGAGAGGCCCTTGCGTTGGGGATTATTAGTATTGGGGATCATGTAAGGTGAGAGGACATTAGATCATTTAAGGAACCTAGCTAGCTAGATATATGAGCAAAGGACCACTGTTTTTACACACTGACACTAGCGCAGTCCTGTAATCAGTCAATTATTTTGACCACTTGATGATTTGAGTGCCATTGTCCCATGGGTAAAAATATAGTGCAAGATATGTACACCATTACTACACAGATCAGAATTAATTTACACTGCCTAAGGACAGTTTCCCATAGCCTGACTAAGCCCAAAATAAACCTGGACTAAAAAGCATGTTCAATGAAGAATCTCATTTGAAAGTACTTTTAAGTACAGGAATAGTCTTAACCTGTGTTCCAGAAACTGGCCCCTAATCTTACTTGAACGTTGAATAAAATATCCGTTTTACATGATTCCATAGTGCTATGGATCAATAAGACACCTAAAGCACATCATACTACTGGCATCTATAGGAGAAGGGCACTCAGGTCAGCTGTTTATGTGTTATGTCAAACTTGCAAAAACAAAACAACCCCCCCCAAGAAAATCAAGAAAAACATCTTTAACAAGTTCAAGAGATATTTTAGGGATTTTTTCAATGAGGCCCTTTATCTACTTCCCCAGAGTCAGAAGAACTTGTGGATACCAATTTTGTTTCTGTGTCCAGTATGAAGGAAGTTACAAGGTAGTTTTGTGAGCCAATGCTAACTAGCATTAGCACAATGACTAGAAGTCTATAGGTATCTGCTAGCATGCTAGTCATTGCGCTAATGCTAGTCAGCAA
This sequence comes from Oncorhynchus tshawytscha, assembly GCF_018296145.1. Lineage (NCBI taxonomy): Eukaryota > Metazoa > Chordata > Actinopteri > Salmoniformes > Salmonidae > Oncorhynchus > Oncorhynchus tshawytscha. The sequence continues at coordinate 81,424,522 of NC_056429.1, read as the reverse complement.
TTGTGCTAGAGCTAGCTAGCAACTTCCTTCAAACTGCATGCAGAGACATAAAAATGATATCCACGAGTTCACCTGACTCTGGGAAAGTAGACAAAGGGCCTCATTGCCAAAATCCTGAAGTATCCCTTTAAAGAAAAGTAAAACAACTGCGAACATTTTTAGAACTTGCTGCACATTTTTCCCATATGTGTAATTCCATTCCATTAGCATTGCTTATGCTGCATCTAGCATAAGGCAACATCTCTCACACTCACCTAGATAGCGTATCTACTACAGTAGCACTCATAGTTTTACCTTAGAACTGATCTACTACACAAAAGCACACATGGACAACCACATGGCACAAGCTGTCATCATCAGTTTGTCAGCACACAAACTGAGAGCTATCTGTAAGGTTGCAAAATTCCTGGACAGTTCAATAAATTCCTTGGTTTTCAAGAAATCCTGGTTGAGGGATTTCGGCCTTCCTGCCGTTTCCCTCCTGATTCCGGGAATCCTCCAACTGAGATTTCGGGAAAACCAGGGAATTTCGAGAAAGTTCCAGGAATTTTGCAACGCTAGCTATCAAACATGCTGCGTCCGAATGCACAACAAGGTAGGTAGGGGGCGAAAAAGGTAGGCTTACCTTCTACAGGGAGGGGGGGAGGGGTAAAAAGAAAGGAAGAACAAAACAAATACAAATGTTTAACCAGACATACCGACCAAGACCAACGGGAAAAAAGAGGCAACGTAAAAATAAGTAAGAAGCTTAGTAAAGAAGAAGTCATTCAGAGTGGAGAGTGGGGTGACATGGGAAAGAAATACAGCCGGTTGAGACTGACTGGGCATGCTAAGCAGGCAGAGTGGTGGTCAGAAAGAGTTAAAGAAGAAGTTATTTTTTTACAACCAAATCTCCATTTTTTGTTGTAGAAGGGTTTAGAAACATTTTTTGTAATTTCACTTGTTTTGGGGGCCCTGAAAAAACAAGAACAAAGACTCCAAAAACACCCAAATACTTCCTTTCAGAAACAGAAATGCTCTCAGTATAGTGATGCAGGTCTTCAGATGAAATCGTGTCATTCTGAAATGTATTCGCACCTCTGTCCATTCTAATGTTAACTGCCAAAATAAAGGAAACACTTGAATAAATGAGGGATACAAAGTATATTGAAAGCATTGAAGTTCCAGACACTTGTAGAATCTATGCTAAAGAGCATTGAAGCTGTTCTGGTGGACAAACGCCCTATTAAGACACTTTGGGGGATACCTAGTCAGTTGTATAACTGAATGAAACGTGTCTTCCGCATTTAACCCAACCCCACTGAATCAGAGAGGTGCGGGGGGGGGGCTTCCTTAATCTTATACTGGTGTTTCCTTTATTTTGGCAGTTACCTGTAGCAGCAGGCTACACAGAGAATGGAACAGCTGGATAGGGGAAACGTCAAGAGTCACGCAAAAAAGAATATGACATTGCTTCAGAATTACACAATTTCATGTGTACAATATCTAAAGACCTGCATCACTATACAGAGAGCTTTGACGTTTCTAAAAATATGTTTTTGGGTGATTTTGGAGCCTTTTTTCATGTTTTTTTTCGGGGTCCCCATACTACACAACAAGGATGAGGAAGTGATTTGCTGTTTGGGGTAAGATTCTCAAAAATGTGAAATACCCCAAAAGTTGTCTGGACCATATATATATATATATATATATAAATAAGAGAGACATAGAGAGAGATAGTTAGAAATAGATATAGATAGAGAGAGAGAGCCTATGCATATCTGCTTAAATGGAAATTAGGACCCTGACAGGCAATCTTAAAATAGCAATGTAACACATGGCCATTTTAGACAATCAACCACCTCAAAATAGGCTTATCCAAACTTAACAAAAATAATTTTACTAACAATGAACAGTAAATGGGCATCACACTTAAACCTGTCCAGGCTGCGGTGCACTCTACTCCCACAACATTCTGGGAGTCTCTACATGTACGCGAGCGCACAGCGTATAGTGCATGTGAGCGCACGTGGGTGTTTAGCAGACCAAGCTTTGGCCCAGACAGTCACTGCTTTGCTTTTAGCCTTTAATTTGAGTCCAGATTCATACGAACTCATACTGGACAAAAAAAACATCGCTTTCTTTAGCCGGTGCAATGAGCGAGTGACTGGGCAAAGCGATTTCACTGCCTAAGACAAGCAGCTCTCGAGGGTCGAGGTGTGTGCGTGTGGGAGAGACCGGGCCAAAAACAAGCTCTGGGGTGAAGTTTCTCCCAGGTACAGCATCTTTCCCCCAATTCTAACATTAACCGTTAGGGGGGACAATGCACAACTGACCCAAGATCAGTACCTAGGAGCAACTTCACCCACTAGTGGCCAAGACAACCCTGAGGGTGTGGTTCTAGCTAGCTACATACCTTATTGGCCCAGGAGTCTTCGTCCCAGGAAGTGAGCTGCAGCACCCTAATTATCTCGTTGATCTCAGCGCTCATCTTCTCGAAGGTGAAGTTCCTGTTCTTTAGAGACTCCTCTACTCCCTGGCTGCCGGACGTCTTGGTCGTCACAAAGATCTTGATACCTATAGTAACACCACAACAATGACCATCAGTAACAAGCACTTAGTTACTTGCAGTATAGTCGAAAGTATAGGGAACTGAACTTGAGGTCTTCACAGGTCCAGGTTTTCACAGGTTTCCATTGGCCAAATTAAGTTACAAACTGCATGTTTGCCGCAATATAATATAATTACTATGTTACATTCAAACTATGAAAAAACTAAATCAGGCCGATATGTAAAAATAAACGTATTGTTATGCCGCAATTTAATAACCTGTTTGTATTTTCCCTATAAGCAATGGCTTGTTTGACTTTTGACATTACCCTAATAAAGTTTAGAAAATGTTGTGAAGGTTTGGTGTGTTGTGGCTATTATACGCTTTAGCTACTGCAGGCCTATGAAGGCAGTGCGCATTGGCACTCCAATAGCCTCCGACAATTGAACTTGAGGTGAGGAAGAATGTTTTAGGCCTACCAGAGTTATTCCTTTAATCTAACAATATAGCGCTCCTCTTTATATGTTCGAAATTAACAAATTAGCCTAAATCTGTATAGCAGTAGTAGCCTATCTGCAAAGGATAAAGAAATGCATCTCAGTGTTGGAAACATGCCACCTGACAGGACTGTTTCTTTTTTCAGTCATTCTCTTTGTTATTTCAGTGTTCAGTTCTAATAAAAGCATGAACAAGAACCACGCTGCGCTTTGGTCCTCACCTTCTTCCACCAACAGCCGTTACGAGCACCCACGCAACATGATGCTGCCACCCCAGTGCTTCACGGTTGGGATGGTGTTCTTTGGCTTGCAAGCCTCCCCCTTTTTCCTCCAAACATAACAATGGTCATTTTGGCCAAACAGTTCTATTTTTGTTTCATCAGACCAAAGGACAACTCTCCAAAAAGTACAATCTTTGTCTCCATGTGCAGTTGCAAACTGTAGTCTGGCTTTTTTTAAATGGCGGTTTTGGAGCAGTGGCTTCTTCCTTGCTGAGTGGCCTTATGTCGATATAGAACTCGTTTTACTGTGGATATAGATATTGCACCTGTTTCCTCCAGCATCTCCACAAGGTCCTTTGCTGTTATTCTGGGATTGATTTGCACTTTTTGCACCAAAGTACATTCATCTCTAGGAGACAGAACGCGTCTCCTTCCTGAGCGGTATGACGTCTGCGTGGTCCCATGGTGTTTATACTTGCGTACTATTGTTTGTACAGATGAACGTGGTACCTTCAGGCGTTTGGAAATTGCTCCCAAGGATGAACCAGACTTGTGGAGGTCTACAATTTCTTTTCTAAGGTCTCGGCTGATTTCTTTTGATTTTCCCATGATGTCAAGCAAAGAGGCACTGAGTTTGAAGGTAGGCCTTGAAATACATCCACAGGTACACCTCCAATTGACTCAAATGGATGTCAAATAGCCTATCAGAAGCTTCTAAAGCCATAACAACATTTTGGGGAATTTTCTAAGCTGTTTAAAAGCACAGTCAACTTAGTGTATGTAAACTTCTGACCCACTTGAAATATGATACAGTGAATTATAAGTAAATTATCTGTCTGTTAACAATTGCACAAAGTAGATGTCCTAACTGACTTGCCAAAATTATAGTTTGTTAACAAGACATTTGTGGAGTGGTTGAAACACTTAGGTTGGAGTCATTAAAACCAGTTTATGTAAACTTCCGACTTCAACTGTATATATACACACACACACACACACACAGTAAAGATGTGTGCATTACTATCATACAGTACAGGCAGCAGCTCTTTGAATTTGTTCAATGGAAAACAAGCTCACCTGAGAGGAGTACAGGCAGCTGCTCTTTGTGTTCAATAGAATAGAGTAGAATAGAAGTGCTCCTGAGATATGTACAGGGAGCAACTCTTTGACTGTGTTCAATAGAACATAGTTGAATAGAAGCTCACCTGAGAGGAGCACGGGTAGCAATTCTTTGTGTTCAATAGAATAGAGTATAATAGAAGCTCACCTGAGATGAGTACAGGGAGCAGCTCTTTGAATGTGTTCAATAGAAAATAAGCTCACCTGAGATGAGTATAGGCAGCAGCTCTTTGAATGTGTTCAATAGAAAAGAGTAGAAAAGAGGCTCACCTGAGATGAGTGCAGGCAGCAACTCTTTGACTGTGTTCAATAGAAAAGAGTAGAAAAGAAGCTCACCTGAGAGGAGTTCAGGCAGCAGCTCTTTGACTGTGTTCATTAGAAAACAGTAGAAAAGAAGCTCACCTGAGAGGAGTTCAGGCAGCAGCTCTTTGACTGTGTTCATTAGAAAACAGTAGAATAGAAGCTCACCTGAGAGGAGTACAGGGAGCAGCTTTTTGTGTTCAATAGCATAGATTAGAATAGAAGCTCACCTGAGGTGAGTACACAGAGCAGCTCTTTGTGTTCAATAGAAAATAGTAGAATAGAAGCTCACCTGAGAGGAGTACAGGCAGCGGCTCCTTGTGTGCAATAGAATAGAGTAGAATAGAAGCTCACCTAAGATGAGTACAAGCAGCAGCTCTTTGAATATGTTCAATATAATAGAGTTGAATAGAAGCTCACCTGAGAGGAGTACAGGAAGCAGCGCTTTGAATATGTTCAATAGAAAATAAGCTCACCTAAGAGGAGTACAGGGAGCAGCTCTTTGAATATGTTCAATATAATAGAGTTGAATAGAAGCTCACCTGAGATGAGTACAGGAAGCAGCGCTTTGAATATGTTCAATAGAAAATAAGCTCACCTAAGAGGAGTACAGGGAGCAGCTCTTTGAATGTGTTCAATAGAATAGAGTAGAATAGAAGCTCACCTAAGAGGAGTACAGGGAGCAGCTCTTTGAATGTGTTCAATAGAATAGAGTAGAATAGAAGCTCACCTGAGAGGAGTACAGGGAGCAGCTCTTTGAATGTGTTCAATAGAAAATAAGCTCACCTGAGAGGATTACAGGCAGCAGCTCTTTGTGTTCAATAGAATAGAGTAGAAGGTCACCTGTCATGAGTACAGGGAGCAGCTCTTTGTGTTCAATAGAATAGAGTAGAAGCTCACCTGAGATGAGTACAGGGAGGAGCTATTTGACTGTGTTCAATAGAAGAGTAGAATAGAAGCTCACCTGAGATGAGTACAGGCAGCAGCTCTTTGAATGTGTTCAGTGGAAGAGTAGAATAGAGGCTCACCTGAGATGAGTACAGGCAGCAGCTCTTTGACTGTGTTCATGGAGTTGACCAGCATCACACGGTGTTCCTGGTGGGTCAGCTCCTGCTGTCGCTCGTCAATCATCTTTGCCATCTTTGTCATCCCTGGACAGGAACAACAACAAAGGATCGGTTATATAACGTGTTTCTCTCACGTAATTTCCACTTCCTGTCAACATGCCATCCATACAGAGAACTTCCAGTCAACATCAGGTCATTATGTCAGGAGCATAGAGTGTTGAGGTGGGATTGATGCAGGATCAGCTTGTGTTTTTCCCTCTACCTGTTTGTCTGTATACATTTTAAAATGCAAAATACAATTTAAAAAGTAATGTCAAACATTTATGGATAAAGCATATATTATTATTATTATTATGTTATTATGCATTATATCATCTCAGTAGCCAGGTATTGGTAACTAAAGTATGTGGTTTTGACATGTGGTTGTAACACCTATGCAAATGTAACTATGAAGGGACTGACCTGGACCCAGGTTCTTTGTGTATGTGATCAGGTCCTCCATAGATTCCACCACCTCTGCCACGGTTAGGTACTCCAGGATACCTTTGCAGACGCGAATGATTTTACGAACCTGCAATTGATTAGAACAACACGAAACAGGATCAATAATCTACATTGTCTTGGTAACCCAGTTTGGTGTGAAAATTAGATTTGGAAATCTGATTTGAAGTCAGATTCAACTTTTTTGACTAGTGTGTCAAGCAAGACCTTTCATTCTTGGACTCTAAACTCCATCTTCATTGACTAAAGACTTCTTATTATGATGTGTGAATCACAGCTGAAGGTGATTCTTTCAGAGTGATTATGCTAACGTCATATTACATAAACGCTATCTTGGACTTAAATGTCCAAGACAAATTTCCCCTCAGGACAATAAAGTAAACCCTAATTATTTGTTGGTACAGTATTTTGTCTCGCTATTTAGACTGGATATTAATGCTGTGCTACTGACATTCCTGTCTCTTTGTCCTGCTCATTCAGCTCCAGACCAGCTGTGTGTGTGTGTGTGTGTGTGTGTGTGGTTACTGTACGGCTCTCCTCATCTAGTCCCAGTGCTGCTTTATGAACAACTTACCTGGCTCAGTCCCAAAATGCACCCGATTCTAAGTCTCTACACTGTATTGTGCTACTGTCCCTGAGTCCAGCCGCATGAACAGATAAAACAGCTTGTCTGTGCTGACTGCCGAGTCGCCCTGGCTGCTGCTACCGCCTGATGAGAGCTGATGGCTGGTGATTTTCACCCCCGGGGAGAGAGGATGGATGGGGTTGGATGGATGGTACGGCTACCTGGTTTAAGACACTAGCTCTAGCCTTCTCAGCTGAGCTGTGCTGTGTTGTAATAACACACATTCGTCCCGGAATACATTTTGAGCATGGCCAAGGATGGGCAGCAGGTTATGCCTGTGTGTAATTAATGGGGTTTAGAAGAAGTTCAGTTTGAGGGTGAGATTAAACTGCTCCCAGAACCTATGGTGCTGTACTTGACGGTACCTCAGCCTCGTCGAAGGTCAGCAGCAGGTCCGATGTGCCAGAGAGGATGCCCCGGGAGCCGTCGATGAGGTAATCTCGAGCGGGGACGGAGTAAGGGTCTGCTTTCAACATAGATGCTGCCTGCACCAGCTTGGTGCATGCAGTCTCCACCCTGAGAGAGGGAAAACAATACCACTAAACAATAATGTAACATAGATCACTTAGGGTCTCCAAAAGCCAGTAGGGCACCAGGGCAGTAGGGCCAATCTCCTGTTGTTAAAAGTGATCATGGATAAAAGTGTATATACATAGCAGCAGTGTGTCTAGGTGGAACTGCTGACTTGACGACAAAGAAAAACGAAACGCTCTTTCATGTTTTAAACACAACTACTTTCTCACATTCTAAATCAGTATACCGCCTCCAGTCATATACTGCAAGGCAAGCAGATTAAGCCCATTGTCAATATGAAGAGCTTCTATTAGTCTCACAATATATCTCACACTATAGCATCCCATAGCAGGTTTCATGAAAATGGCCTCGGGTGTGTACTGCTGCTGCAGAGGAGATGCAGTATATTTAAGAAACCTTTTAGTTAGCGAAACACAGGCAGGCTCGATATCAAACCCCAACCTCCAACCCCACGGTACGATGCACAGAAACAGGCCAAAGACAGACATGTTCCAATTCCCACAGAATCCCGACTTCCTACTAAAGCCTGCAGGCCAAACACTCTTCTCCTCTGTTTAATAGGGAACTGGGAACTAGCATTATTCGTCCCCCCCACAGTGCTGGAAGGCAAGGCACTGTGTTTGCAGGAAGGGCCAGACTAGAGAAGTTCAGATTGAGTTTCCATTATAGCTGAGGCAGAATTGCCGCTGGTCTCTTAAAGCCTGTGGTAACTGGTAATGTATGTGCATATTAAAACAGGAAGAGTGCTGGGAAGTGACACTTGCATGCTGGCGGTGTCTGTGTGTAGTTTGTAGTGTAGGCAACGCCATGGCCATGTGTTCGATTGCCACTGGGGTCACATGTAAATTGTATGCGCTCAACTGTAAGTCACTTTAGATCAAAGCATATATTATGTATTATTAATGCATCGACACTGAACAAAAATTTCAACGCAACATGCATCAATTTCAACAGTTTTACTGAGTTACAGTTCATATAAGGAAATCAGTCAATTGATTAGGTCCTAATCTTTGGATTTCACAGGACTGGGCATAGGCCCACCCACTTGGGAGACAAGCCCACCCACTAGGAGCCAGGCCCAGCCAATTGCAATGAGTTTTTCACCACAAAAGGGCTTTATTACAGACAGAAATACTCCTCAGTTTCATCAGCTGTCAGGGTGGCTGGTCTCAGACGATCCTGAAGGTGAAGAAGCCGGATGTGGAGGTCCTGGGCTGGCGTGGTTAAACGTGATCTGCAGTTGTGAGGTCGGTTGGACGTACTGCCGGCTTATGGTAGAGAAATGAACATTCAATTCTCTGGCAACAGCTCTTGTGGACATTCCTGCAGTCAGCATGCCAATTGCACGCTCCCTTAACTTGGCATTGTGTTGTGTGACAAAAAAAGCACATTTAACATTTATTGTCCGCAGCACAAGGGGAATCTGTGTAATTATCATGCTGTTTAATCAGCTCCTTGATATTCCACACCTGTCAGGTGGATGGATTATCTTGGCAGAGGAAAAAATGCTCAAACTTTGTGCACAAAATTTGAGAGAAATAAGCTTTTTGTGTGTATGGAACATTTCTGTGATCTTTTATTTCAGCTCATGAATGATGTGACCAACACTTTACATGTTGCGTTTATATTTTGTTCAGTATAATATTATGTATGTTACGTTAGTGCAGCCAGCACTGTCCTTCAGCAGCCAACCCCATGCTATGCTACATTACTGGACCAGACCAGGATCAATGCACACGCTAATTATAGTGAAGGAGATATGTATAGTTAAGGAGACACATTCCAGCATTTGTATCTGATGGATGAAGACATGGTGACGATGTGACTTCAAGGTGCCAAATGGGTTCAGGGCACCTCCGTGGCCTCTATGACCAACGCCTGCCAATTGCTTTTCATCCGTGAACTTGTTGGGCGTCCCGTGACCCTGTCGTGACCCAGTCAGCCCCTATTGTATTACTGAGTTATAGACGGAGGTGACGGGGGCGAAGGCTAAGAAGGGATCGCAGAGTCACAGCAAAGCAGCTGGGCTACAGACTATTGCTAGATCAAGTGGAGTAGGAAGAGATCTCAGGAGGGAGATACTGGAGGAGGAAAGATTAATATCCTTCTTGATTAATTTATTCAGGGAGTGACTTATCGTTAGATTACTGTTTAAAATGATAAAAAGGTAATATAGACTCAGTGGCCAGTTTATTAGGTACCAGATCGAACCACCCAAAATTTGTCAGTTTGGCCCGCCTGTTGCCATTCTCCTTCAACCTCTCATCAACGAGCTGTTTTCACACATAGGACTGCCACTGACTGGATGTTTTTTGTTTGTTGCACCATTCTTAGTAAACTCTAGACACTGTCGTGCATGTAAAGCTCAGGAGGCAGGCCATTTGTGAGATACTGGAACTGGTGCGCCTGGCACCGACGATCATACCACCCTCAATGTTGCTTAGGTCGTTTTGCCCATTCTACCATTCAATCAAACGCATTGATGCCCGTCTGCCTGCTTTATATAGCAAGCCACGGACACGTGACTCACTGTCTACAGGAGTGAACCATTTTCGTGAACGGGGTGGTGGACCTAATAAACTGGCCACTGAGCGTAGATTGAATCAATACGTCCAAAGAAAACTACTGGCTGAAAATACATTTTATCAGCATGTCTTCACTAGGGGCTTAGCTTTGGTTGAGGTTGTGCAAGAGCAGCTGTCCAGGAAGGAAGACCATATAGAAACCTAACAGTGTTCCTTCCTGCTTCACTAGAGTCCCTCCATGGGAAAATAGTAGCCTATGAGGCAGCCAGCAACTCACTAGCAGTAGCAGGCAGCACCCCAGCACAGTGTTTATAATACACCATGGAAGCACAGGACTGACTGACTGAGGCGCCACTACCAGCCCCCTAACCCTAAGGGCCCTGGTCAAAAGTGCACTATATAGGGAGTAGGGTGCCATTTGGGACACAATCTAAGACAGTATTTATAATAGACCAGGGAGGGCAGGGCTGTGACTCTGAGGCACTTAACATGCCATCTCTGACCTTTGCGTGCTGGCCTGGGTGCAAGCAGCCATTACTGTCTGCAGCAGATAGCAGAGAGGGAGAGAACAGGACAAAGAGAGAGTACAGAAGTTCATACATCATCGGTAACTAATGACTAAATTGGATAGATTGGTAAATAATAAATAAGGTGAAAAAGTTTGGGGGCTGAGAATCGAGGAAAGTTGTTCTTTGTGTACTTACTTGATGAAAGCTGGAGGCATATCTCTCTTCATGATCTGGTCCTCTGTAGTCTGGACAGTGTCTTTCCCCACCTAGAACAGAAACACAGGGAGAGCACATTACCACATGTAGGGCCAGTTTCCTGGACACTCCTATAGACTAAGTAATCACTTTTATATTAGTTAATAATGGAGTGTCTTCATTGAGCATCTGGGTCCGATAAACCCAGAACCTTTGATCTTCCTTGTTGTCTTTAATCATTTATTGTCACATCTTGTTAGTCAACGATGATATAAACAATTGTCTCAACAAGCAGGTCACTGGAGGAGAGCCAGGGCAACACACAGACACAAAGTAATGTGTAAAACAGCTGAATGCCTCTTCTCTTTCACACATGGCTACTATGACTCATTTCTCCCAGTATGACCTCACACTCACACAAGGAATGATCAAAACCATTCATAGAAGACAGAGGAAAATCTGTTTGTCAATTACAGAGAGGAGTAGTTTCTTATTGCAGATGTTCAAACCGACTGACAGGGAGGGAATGCCTCGGTGTCAGTTATTGTCTATTAGTCTCTCCCCGACCCGATAGACAACTGAGCCCTGAGCTTTGAGCTCGCTCTGCAAGCGAGGCTGTTAATGCCTGATTCAGATGGGGCTTGTTGGCTGACTGATCCCGTGTCTCTCTCTCTCACACACACACACACACACACACACACACACACAGGATCATATTCAACAAAATGTTAACATGCCCACTACAACTCCAGTTAACAAGCACCACGACTTCAACTTGATACTACGACCACATCTTCATCAGCTACACTGGTGTATCTAAAAGTAAGGAATTTTGGGAACTTTGATACAAAGGGAAATTATAATGAAGTTGCATAATAAACTTAACAAAATGATGTTCTACAATTTGTAGTATGTTCATGAGTATTTCCTGACCACGTCAATAGCCTATGGGGCTACAACAAGTAGGGTTGTTTCAGGCCAGGTCACAAAGTCCACACAAAAAAATCCTGAACCTGGTTATTAGGAATGGGACATTAGTGGTGAGGTGGTGAGACTCTACTCTTCACTGCTCCACCAGTTCATCACAGTCAGTGGCCATTCTTTCCAGGAAGCTGACGTCATGGAGTCTGCATGGGGCAGAGCCAGAAGCACATTACTGTCTTCTCATTGGTCCAGTGGGACTGTGGAAGTAGAGCGTCCAACACCACCGTTCGTCAATTAAACACAAAGGTTGATGCCAGGCTAAAAGTTGAGAGGCTGAGAGAGAATGGGCCCCAGGACTCTTCCAGGTCATGTCATAAAGTTACAAACAAAAAACTCCTGACCCTAGTAGTTATTAGGAATGTGAGGTGAAAGCTCAAGGATGCTTCAACAGTAACCAGCTCAGCTCGAGACCGTGAGCAGCACAGACATTCCAGAAAGCTGATGTACTATAGTGTGGTCCGAGTTGGACCGAAGCACATTGGTTTCATCGGTCAATTGGAAGTAAGTTACTGAACAGGACTCTCTCCTGCCCTTTAGTTCAAATCCACTCAGTTGGTTTGTGTGTCCTACATCTAAAAAGGACTCTCCCCTGTTCCCCTAACCTTTAGTTGAACGGCCCTGTAACTATCCTGGAACCCTGGATAGTTGTTTTTATGCTAGCTGCCACCTCACAGAGAGAGCTGAGCAGTTACTTTAGTTTTAGCCTGGCATCAATCTTTGTTTAATTTATAAATGCTCAGTGGACAAAAGTTACAGTACCAGTATAGGGCTGCACCAAATATTGCAATTTGATCAAATCAAATCTTATTGGGCACATACAAATGGTTAGCAGATGTTAATGCAAGTGTAGCGAAATGCTTGTCTTCTAGTTCCGACTGTGCAGTAATATCTAACGAGTTATCTAACAAATTCAAAATGACTACCTTATACACAGTAAAGGTATGAATAGGTAAGTATAGATATATGGATGAGCGATGGCCGTGCGGCATAGGCAAGATGCAGTAGGTGGTATAGAATACAGTATATACAAATATGAGATGAGTAATGTAGGATATGTAGACATTATTAAAGTGGCAGTATTTAAAGTGACTAGTGATACCTTTATTAAATCCATTTATTAAAGTGGCCAGAGATTTGAGTCTGTGTGTTGCCAGCAGCCACTCTATGTTAGTGATGGCTGTTTAACAGTCTGATGGCCTTTAGATAGAAGCTGTTTTTCAGTCTCTCGGTCCCTGCTTTGATGCACCCGTACTGATCTCACCTTCTGGATGGAAGCGGGGTGAACAGGCAGTGGCTCGGGTGGTTGTTGTCCTTGATGATCTTTTTGGCCTTCCTGTGACATCGGTGCTGTAGGTGTCCTGGAAGGCAGGTAGTTTGCCCCCAGTATTGCGTTATGCTGAAGGATAAGGGTGTCCAGACCCCAGTGGAATCTTTCAGAGTGCTAAACCCTGACACATGGCCAGAAGACTAGGCCAGCCTTCTCACCTTTGGCGATGATGGTGTGGCAGACCTGATGAGGCATTCAAGGAGCCTCTAGAGAGGTAAGAATTTATTTGACACTACATGGCCATATGAGACACATGTTATGTTTGCATATTTGCAAACTCACTTGCTCTGTTCAATCCTGCAGATCGGGGTGCAACATGGCTGCAATCCAGGATGAGTGGCAGGGGCTGAAAATCCTGGTCAGCCACAGTTTCAAGGACAAGTTCTACAGTGGCCTGTGGAAGACCATGTTGACAAAGGACCCCTTACAGGGACAATTACAAGGTAGGCTAACAGTCCTGATTGGTTATGTATGGTATCCCTCTATGGTTGGTTTTGATAAGTTACATGCATGGTAAGAGTTTAAATGAAATTGAAATATATATTTTCCCTAGAACATACTGGAGCAGTGCAGCTTATGCTGGTGCTGCCCATTTCAGCCGACCAGTGTGAGTGAGGCTTCTCTGCGCAGAACCGGATTAAGAATTCGACAAGAAGCTGCCTTTTTTGTAATCCGTGGTTGACTGTAGACCCTGCCACATATGTGTTTGAGCCGTTGAATTGCGACTACTTTGTGATGATATACAGTGTATTTGGAAAGTAATCAGACACCTTCACTTTTTCCACATTTTGTGACGTTACAGTCTTATTCTAAAATGGATTAAATAAGTATTAAGACCCTTTACTCAGTACTTTGTTGAAGCACCTTTGGCAGCAATTACAGCCTTGAGTCTTCTTGCGTATGACGCTACAAGCTTGGCACACCTGTATTTGGGGAATTTTTCCCATTCTTCTCTGCAGATCCTCTCAAGCTCTGCCAGGTTGGATGGGGAGCGTTGCTGCACAGCTATTGTCAGGTCTCTCCAGAGATGTTTGATCAGGTTTAAGTCCGGGCAATGGCTGGACCACTCAAGGACATTCAGAGACTTGTCCCGAAGCCACTCCTGCATTTTCTTGGCTGTGCGCTTCGGGTCGTTGTCCTGTTGGAAGGTGAACATTCACCCCAGTCTGAGGTCCTGAGCGCTCTGGAGCAGGTTTTCATCAAGAATTGCTCAGTGCTCCGTTCATCTTTCCCTCGATCCTGACTAGTCTCCCAGTCCCTGCTGCTGAAAAACATGCCCACAGCATGATGCTGCCACCACCATGCTTCACTGTTGGGATGGCGCCAGGTTTCCTCCAGACGTGACGCTTGGCATTCAGGCTAAATAGTTCAATCTTGGTTTCCTCAGATCAAAAGTCTTGTTTCTCATGGTCAGTCCTTTAGGTGTCTTTTGGCAAACTCCAAGCGGGCTGTCAAGAGCCTTTTACTGAGGAGTGGCTTCCATCTGGCCACTCTACCGTAAATGCCTGATTGGTGGAGTGCTGAAGAGATGGTTGTCCCCTTAGAAGTTTTTCCCATCTTATTGGTCACCTCCCTGACCAAGGTCCTTCTCCCTCAGGGTGCTCAGTTTGGCCAGCCGGCCAGCTCTAGGAAGAGTCTTGGTGGTTCTAAACTTCTTCCATTTAAGAATGATGGAAGCCATTGTGTTCTTGGGGACCTTAAATGTTGCAGAAATGTTTTGGTATCCTTCCACAGATCTGTGCCTCGACACAATCCTGTCTCGGAGCTCTACTGACAAGTCCTTCAACCTCATGGCTTGGCTTTTGCTCTGACATGCACTGTCAACTCTGGGACCTTATATAGACACGCGTGTGCCTTTCCAAATCATGTCCGATCAATGTAATTTATCGCAGGTGGACTCCAATCAAGTTGTAGAAACATCTCAAGGATGATCAATGGAAACAGGATGCACCTGAGCTCAATTTTGAGTCACATAGCAAAGGGTCTGAATACTTGTGGAAATAAAGTATTTGTTTTTTATTTGAATAAAAAACATCCCCAAAAATAAATAACCTGTTTTTGCTTTGTCCTTATGGGGTATTGTGTGTATATTTATTTTTTATTAAACCACTTCAGAATAAGGCTGTAACATAAAAAGTCAAGGGGTTTGAAATGGAATTACTTATATTATGAAACAAAGTGGAAAGCAGCATGGTTCTTGTTTAGAACAATTGACCTAAAAGAAAAGCATGAAAACTTTTTGTGACTCTAACAGCGAGGAAGCGGAATTATGGTGCTTGTGTGATAGGGGCGGCGCTTGGTGTGTGTGGGACAGTGGAGGCTCCTCAAAAGAGGAAGGGGAGGACCATCCTCCTCAGTGAATAAAAAAAAAATAATAATAATTGTAAAAGATTCAAATATATTATCCTTTTTAGATAAAAACTAGACTAAATATATTCGTATATGATTAAAATACACTGTTTTCCAATGAAGGTCTACAGTAACTTCAACAGCACTGTCTGGGGTAGCACCATGGTGTAGCCAGAGGACATCTAGCTTCCGCCCTCCTCTGGCTACATTGACTTCAATACAAAACTTCGGAGGCTCGTTGGCCTCCCCCTTCCACAGACATACATGATAATTATGACCACTTCCGGAGGGCGTTCTCCAATCAATCACAGCTTTTGCAGTATAAACTGACATGTTGTCCATCCAATCATAGAATGGTGTCATTGTTGGATAGAGATTAAGAGTGAAGAGTGATAGTTTAGCATTTTGAGGATATTATTCAATTAAAATTACAGGAGACGGAGGAGGTATATTATAAATTGTTTTCTTGGTTTTAGAACTTTATTTTTGTGTCCAGTTAGTGCAATTAATTGACATTTGTCTTGCTAATTTCAGTAGCTAGCTAGCTAGCAGCGGGAGAGGGCAGTTTTCTCCACCAGAATGGTAGAATGGCCAACATTGCCGAAGATGCTGTGGACTTTTTGTTGAAGAACCACTTTCATTCTCTGGGGTACACGGAAAAGATCTGAATTAAAAGTGAGGTTCGACCTCTGCCTGAGATCAGTTTCATGAAGAAGGATGAAAAGGTGAGGGCGTTCAATACTAACTGGTATCAAAAGTATAGCTGGTTAACAGGGAGCCATTCCTCAAGCCGCCAGTATTGCTGGCCTTGCCTGATTTTTGGAAAGTCTGAGCCTTGGTCGAAAGGTGGGTACAGTAATCTGAAGAACATCGATAGTTTAGCTAAATGGCAAAACAAAAGCAGGGAGCATACAAATGCCCACATCGGATTCAAGATTCTGGGAAGAAGCTACATCGATTATGACGAAGGTCTGCATATTCAAACTACGCAACACAATGAGAAAGTAAGAAGAAACATGGATGTTATTAAGCTGCTTATCAACACCACTGCGTTTCTGGGCATGTAATAATTTGCTTTTAGAGGACACGACGAGAGGGAAAGTTCCGCCAACAAGGGTAACTACAAGGAGCTTGCAGAGGTAATTGCACGTTACAATGCTTTACTTGCTGAACAAATGGACATTTCTACTGTCTTTTCTGGGATGTTGAAAATAATTCAGAATGATTTGATAGCTTCCATCGCATCATCCATTAAAAGTTAGATTAAAGAGAGAGGTTAACACAGCATATTTTTTCTTGGGCGCTCAAGTATACTTTCCACTTTCCTCCAGTGTTAATTTAATAAAGATGATAACACATAATTAGTCCGGACAAGCAAAAACCCATGACATAAATGTTGCAGGAACCTAGACTACACCTAAACATTAGAAATCTGACATGCTGTATGGGATGAAAACAAGATTATTTTTCAGTCTGATAATTAATAAGAGCAGCTGCATACAGCCTATGCGCCCTGTCCATCTGGTCAGGGTAAACTAATTGGTAATGTAATGTATTTACACTCAATTTGTGTGTCAGGGGAAAATGTGAATGTGATCAAATTTTGTATATATTCCAAATTGGGCTGGCTGGGTTCAAAATGATTAACTGGAAACAATTCATCAACATAATAGTGATGACAGATGTGAGTACATGTTTTATAAAGCCTACAGTTGCTACAGCCTGCATGATGCAAACATGCATAAAGCAAGCTCAGCCCTGTGAGTTCTATTCTCTATCAGTTGTTGTCTATGTGTCTGGGTAGAGGAAATCCCCCTCCTAATCTACTCTAAATATAATTTATATGAACAAATCAGGTAGCTGCAGTTTTCATCCAACCCAGGGCCAGGAGTTTTTTTTATACCATGTGACCTGATTAGGGGAAAACTGGTCCCATCATAGACCATATAAAACCTTTTAACGACTGATTAATCACTGTCATACCTTATAAAAAAGGTCCAGAGTTTTCCTAGTTAGGTTAACATAAGGAAAAATTCCAGAACCCAGGGGGTAAAAAATTGCCCCACCGCTCTGGGACATATGGTGTGACCAGTTTGCTTGCAGTTGTCTGTTATCAAACAACAAAGAAGGCGCTCTCATCCACACGCATGAAAACACTACAGCCACTTAGAAAAACTACCAATTCTGGCTAATTTTTCTAAAAACAAGCCTGAAACTCTAACGACTGTTGACATCTAGTGGAAGTGCTAGGAACTGCAATCTTGGAGATGTTCACCTCATATTAAACATGACAGCCATTGGAAACAGTGGTAGGCTGGATTATATATTTTTTTGGAAGCTTTGTTCTCTGGTTTTTGCCTGCCATATCAGTTCTGTTATACTCACAGGCATTATTTTAACTGTTGCAGAAACTTTAGAGTGTTTTCTATCCAAATCGACCAATTAAATGCATATCCTAGCTTCTGGGCCTGAGTAACAGGTATGTTTCTACTAACTTTTATTGTACTTTTTAAAAACTTTTTGTCTGGACTTATTAGTGCACGCGCCTTAAGCATTTGGATTACTGGACAAAACACGCAAACAAAAAGGAGGTATTTGGTCATAAAGAGTGACATTATCAAACAAAACAAACATTTATTGTCTAACATGGAGACCTGGGAGTGCCACCAGATGAAGATCAAAGGTAAGTGATTCATTTTAACCTCTTGAAACTAGGGGGCACTATTTTCATTTTTGGAAAAATAACGTTCCCAAAGTAAAACTGCCTATTTTCTCAGGACCAGATGCTAGAATATGCATATTGGCAGCTTAGGATAGAAAACACTCTAAAGTTTCCAAAACTGTAAAAATATTGTCTGTGAGTATAACATAACTGATATTGCAGGCGAAAGCCTAAGAAAAATTCAATCAGGAAGTGACTCATGTTTTGAAACCGTTGTCTTCCTATGTACCCCTATTGGCCACTGAAAGGGATATCAACCAGATTCCTTTTCTACATATTCCCTAAGGTGTCTACAGCATTGTGACGTAGTCTCACGCCTTTATGTTGAAGAATGAGCGTAAACGACTACATTGCGTAAGTGGCCAGCTGAGGGCTCTCAGAGTGATTCTTGCGTAAAAGACAGAAGTAGTCATTTTTCCTCTCTCTCCTACTGAAAAGCCAATTGTCCCGGTTGATATATAATCAAATAGATATTTGAAAAACACCTTGAGGATTGATTATAAAAAACATTTGCCATGTTTCTGTCGATATTATGGATCTAATTTTGATTTTTTTTCCCGGCGTTGTCGTGACCACAATTTCCGGTGGATTTCTCAACAAAACGTGGACAAGAAACGGATGTATTTTGGCTATAAAAATAATCTTTATGGAACAAAAGGAACATTTGCTGTCTAACTGGGAGTCTCGTGAGTGAAAACATCCGAAGCTCATCAAAGGTAATTTAATTGCATTTCTGATTTGTGACCAAGCTTTCTGCTGCTAGCTGGACATAATGCTATGCTAGGCTATCGATAAACTAACACAAACGCTTGTCTTGCTTTGGCTGTAAAGCATAATTTCAAAATCTGAGATGACAGGGTGATTAACAAAAGGCTAAGCTGTTTTTCACCAAGACGGTCTTACAGTAGCAACACTCTAAGGTAGCACCATAGTGTAGCCGGAGGACAGCTAGCTTCCATCCTCCTCTGGGTACATTGACTTCAATACTAAGACTAGGAGGGAATAGGCAACATACCCGTTTCCTGAACCACAACACACACAGACTTTCAGGTCTGAGGTAGGCTACTCTTTGAATATAACTTTTCTAAAGTGCAAAAAGAGCAGTGGTGGTTATGTAATGGTTGGAAATTCTTCATTTCAAGAGAGGGGTTCTGCCCGCACACTGCAAAAGAAATTATATTCAGACTAAGTCATTCGACTGACCCAGACGGTCATTGTGGCAGTATGATGTCACACCAAACAACCTGATGTCAAGCAGGCCTACTAGCCAGCCAGGGCCCTATTTCCAACTGCCAATAGAACAGAACAGACCAGTGCAGTGATGTGAGGACTAAACCCTTGCATTGTGAATGAGCTAGATAAAGTGGCCGGGCCGAGGGAACAGACAAGGCCTTGTTGACATGCACTCACAGAGAAGACAGAGAGAAGAAATGCCACTCTCAAAGCCTGGAGGACTGAGGCAGTGACACAGAGAGAAAGACACAGCCTGGTTTTCAGAGGGGGCACTAGCACCAGATGCTAGGCTGGTTCTTTATATCTTTATACATTCTATTAGGCCTAAGTAAGTGTCCTCATTGACATCTAAAAAAATCGCTTGCTCTGAACGTGTTATAGAAGGAACGTATTTGCCATTAACTGTGTAATAGCAAAAGGATGTAGTATCCAAACATGTTCCTAATCACAGGAAGCATGTGTGACACGTGAAGCGAAGAAGCAAAGAGATTCATTTTCTGTAACAATCTGCAGAGGCTTCAGCACTAACAGCTCCTCATTAGGGCGACCATGAGGTAGTTAGGTGAAGGTGATCCGTTTGGCTTTTCCTTTCTTTACTAAAATATGCCTCTTAAATAGGAAAGCAAAGTTAAGAAATAACTGAAACGTTATGTTGGCAATTGCACATTAGGGCAAATACTAAATCGAGAAATAGAGACGAACAATGCGACCATGGACCAAGTACTGTAGCTGGCGATTCGACTGAAGTGAGTTTAGAGACACTACTAACAGAAATTTGCACTGGCAATGAGAAACTGTCTAAGCGGATTAAGAAAATATCTGATGATGTAAAGAAAATAAAGAAATCAAGGTGGGAATCCCTGATATGACTGAAGTAGGCAAACACTTGGAGGAGGCCGAAATTGTCTTAACCCCGGAGAAAAACGTGCAAGAAAATCGCCAGAAAACCACATCTGAACAAAAATACATAATTACAGGCTTACTAAAGATTAAACGGGACGGAGGACTTCAGTCGTTGTTCAAATCTTCATTTCGTAGGTTTCCCCGAATGCTGTGGAACAACTGGAATGGAAGAATTACTGGAAAAGATAATACTATAACTACTGGGCCAGGAGAACTTCACAAGGGCTCCCACAATCGAACGAGCACATCAAACAGGCGGCCTGTGAGGGGACACGAGCAGCAAACCAAGGGGCATCATCGCAAAGTTCCTTAGCTATAGGGACAAAGCTAAAGTTCTACGACTGGCCATCAATGCCCCCCAAAAAAGGAGTCGGACCTTTGATGTATGAGGGCCATCGGATCTAGCTACATCAACACTGACATGAGCAGAAATCTCCACATGAAACAGAGAGAACCCCGCACAACTACGGGTCAAATGGAAGGAAAGAGACATAACACTGAAATCAGCAAAAGAAGCTACCCGATTCCTGGATAACCTGGACA
Organism: Oncorhynchus tshawytscha; assembly: GCF_018296145.1. Classification (NCBI taxonomy): domain Eukaryota; kingdom Metazoa; phylum Chordata; class Actinopteri; order Salmoniformes; family Salmonidae; genus Oncorhynchus; species Oncorhynchus tshawytscha. The sequence continues at coordinate 81,403,838 of NC_056429.1, read as the reverse complement.
AGGAAAACGGTGGAAATGGCATTGGATGAACTGTATAGACTACAGGACAGCCTTCCAACCGACGATGTACGACAGATGGGGCATGGGCCTATTGAACCGTTTAGGCTACTGAATTTAGGTGAACGATGGACTATTACAGTACACCCCACCACACCACACCAAAATAAACAAAAGAGGAAGGTATGTGCTGTTAATGGCTTCTCCGATTAAGAGCATTGAGCCATTAACCGACAGTTTCCCCAAACCGACTAGGTGAAAAATCTGTCTGTGCCCTTGAGCAAGGCACCTAACCCTAATCACTCCTGTAAGCTTCTTTGGATAAGAGCGTCTGCTAAATGACTAAAATGTTAAAATCACACGCCTATTGAAAAGACAATTACAGCACCACTTAGGTGATCTGTCCAAATGAATAACACTTTAATGACTATTTGCCATGCAGCCTAAATGACAACTCATTAATTGGCAGGCTATAGCCATGATCTGTTTTGTTTAAGAAACGAACTGACAAGGGAAGCTTGCTATGATCTGGACAATTCTTTTTGAATGCTCCCCAGCCGACAGGCTATAAAGGCCTGAGTAAATGGGAAGAATTTAAATGTCCCACGTGAAAAAAAGACTGGGAGAGATCAAATGTTTTACAGCCTAAGACGCTGAAATTGTAAACACACTGCACTTTTATTTCCGTTGCTGGCTCTCTCTCACTTTATTCTTATTATATTTACTTTTGCCCAATTAAGGCATGATATAGGAGAAATTGATATATGAATTAAAAAATGTGTGTTACCACTTTGGGCAACACGATAGGGGGGTGCACATGACCAAAATAATGTTTACACACCTGCTCGTCAAACATCTCATTCCAAAATCATGGGCATTAATATGGAGCTGGTCGCCTCTTTTTTTATTTCACCTTTATTTAACCAGGTAGGCTAGTTGAGAACAAGTTCTTATTTACAACTGCAACCTAGCCAAGATAAAGAAAAGTAGTTCGACACATACAACAACAGAGTTACACATGGAATAAACAAACATACAATCAATAATACAGTAGAAAAAGTTGATATACAGTGTGTGCAAATGTGGTAAGATAAGGGAGGTAAGGCTATAAATAGGCCATGATGGCAAAGAAATTACAATATACCAATTAAAGTATACCTAATATACCAATTAGGTCGCAGTTGCAAATGAGAACTTGTTCTCAACTAGCCTACCTGGTTAAATAAAGGTGAAATAAAATAAATAAATAAATAAATAAAATAGTGATAGATAGATGTGCAGAACATTCATGTATGGGGATGAGGTAGTTTAATGGCCTATTAACAGATGGGCTATGTGCAGGTGCAGTGATCTGTGAGCTGCTCTGACAGCTGGTGCTTAAAGCTAGTGAGGGAGATATGAGTCTCCAGCTTCAGTGATTTTTGCGGTTCCTTCCAGTCATTGGCAGCAAAGAACTGGAAGGAGAGGCGGCCAAAGGAGGAATTGGCTTTGGGGGTGACCAGTGATATATGGGTGGGTGCTACGGGTGGGTGCTTCTATGGTGTCCAGTGAGCTGAGATAAGGCTGAGCTTTACCTAGCAAAGACTTGTAGATGACCTGGAGCCAGTGGGTTTGGCGACGAGTACGAAGCGAGGGCCAGCCAACGAGAGCGTACAGGTCGCAATGGTGGGTAGTGTATGGGGCTTTGGTGACAAAAACGGATGGCACTGTGATAGACTGCATCCAATTTGTTGAGTAGAGTGTTGGAGGCTATTTTGTAGAGGACATCGCCAAAGTCGAGGATCGGTAGTATGGTCAGTTTTACGAGGGTATGTTTGGCAGAATGAGTGAAGGATGCTTTTGTTGCGAAATAGGACGCCGATTCTAGATTTAATATTGGATTGGAGATGCTTAATGTGAGTCTGGAAGGAGAGTTTACAGTCTAGCCAGACGCCTAGGTATTTGTAGTTGTCCACCTATTGTAAGTCAGTAGTGATGCTGGATGTGCGGGCAGGTGCGGGCAGTGATCGTTTGAAGATCATGCTATTAGTTTCACTTGCATTTAAGAGTTGGAGGCCACAGAAGGAGAGTTGTATGGCATTGAAGCTCATCTGGAGGTTAGTTATCACAGTGTCCAAAGAAGGGCCGGAAGTATACAGAATGGTGTCGTCTGCGTAGAGTTGGATCAGAGAATCACAAGCAGCAAGAGCGACATCATTTATGTATCCAGAGAAGAGATTCGGCCCAAGAATTGAACCCTGTGGCACCCCCATAGAGACTGTCAGAGGTCAACAGTTCCTCTGATTTCACACACCGGACTCTATCAGAGATGTAGTTGGAGAACCGGGCAAGGCAGTCATTTGAGAAACCAAGGCTGTTGAGTCTGCCGATAACAATGTTGTGATTAACAGAGTCGAAAGCCTTGGCCAGGCCGATGAATACGCCTGCACAGTAATGTCTCTTATCGATGGCGGTTATGATATCGTTTAGGACCTTGAGCGGGGCTGAGGTGCACCCATGACCAGCTCTGAAACCAGATTGCATACCGGAGAAGGTATGGTGGGATTCGAAATGGTCGGTAATCTGTTTGTTAACTTGGCTTTCGAAGACCTGAGAAAGGCAGGGTAGGATAGATATAGGTCTGTAGCAGTTTGGGTCTAGAGTATCTCCCCCTTTTGAAGAGGGGGATAATTGTGGCAGCTTTCCAATCTTTGGGAATCTCAGACGGTATGAAAGAGAAGTTGAACAGGATAGTAATAGGGGTTACAACAATTTTGGCAGATAATTTTAGAAAGAGAGGGTCCAGATTGTCTAGCCCGGCTGATAAGTAGAGGTCCAGATTATGCAGCTATTACGTATGTCCCCATTACCAGTAAAACATAAACAAAAACCTATTTCTTTCACTTACTCGCTGTGCTGTTTCGTTGTTCATTTGTTCAGTTGTTTCATTCTCAACCAGGATTTCATCATTCATGTCAAGCAGTGAAGTATCAGCTCTGTCTGTCCGTGGCCTCTCTTCTTCGGTGCGTGCTGTCACTGTCCGTTTCCATCTTGTCCAGCTGTGCATGTAACATTTCACGTAAACCCTGTTTCTTGTCTGGATTGAAGTAGTGGTCCTTGTACATAGCATCGAGCATGGTGGTGACACAGCAAAGACAGAATGCCACCAAATCGCTTGTTCACAGCCTGTGTCCTCAGTTTTGTTGAGCAGGCGTTTCAATTACATGACAGAGGGTATCACGTCTGCTGCAGGCGCAGTTGATGAGCTCATTTCTCGAGTCTGTTCTTCGATTGGAGATAGCTAGTGTGACCATGTTTCCACGTTTCAAATGTGTTCTCTAATGCCATTGAAATGGCAGCAGCGGTATGACAACGAGCGCATACATGTGCATGACTTTCCTCAGTACGAAATCCTTGACAACCCACTGTGCTGTCAGACTCAGCATGCTTATGGGGCTGGTCCAAATGTCAGTTGTGAAGCTAATAGCAGTGACGCTATTACTGTGTAACTCGGGTAGAGCAAAATCCGAAAAATAGCTCACTTGGTAGTGTGTACTGGCGCTCGACCAGTCGGTGTAAGCCAACATAACCCACGACAGAGAACGGTTGATTGTCAAGGGCAATGAATTCTATTATCTTGCCGTTAATGGATTTCACCTTTGAGTTGTCTCGCAGAAATGTTCTTACTCTTTCAAATGACTGGTCGACTTGTTGACTGCTCGATCCACACAGCAGACATTGTGGGCTAGCTTAGGAATGCTTTGTTACACGTGTAGTGCTAAATTTAACGTGGCGTCATTACGTCATGTACCTACGTTATGTACAGTTGAAGTCGGAAGTTTACATACACCTTAGACAAATTCATTAAAACTCTGTTTTTCACAATTCCTGACATTTAATCCTAGTAAAAATTCCCTGTTTTAGGTCAGTTAGGATCACCACTTTATTTTAAGAATGTGAAATGTCAGAATAATATTAGAGAGAATGATTTATTTCAGCTTTAAATTCTTTCATCACATTCCCAGTCGGTCAGAAGTTTACATACACTCAATTAGTATTTGGTAGCATTGCCTTTAAATGGTTTAACTTGGTTAAAACGTTTCGGGTAGCCTTCCACAAGCTTCCTACAATAAGTTGGATGAATTTTGGCCCATTCCTCCTGACAGAGCTGGTGTAACTGAGTCAGGTTTGCAGGCGTCCTTGCTCGCACACGCTTTTTCAGTTCTGCCCACAAATATTCTTTTGGATTGAGGTCAGGGCTTTGTGATGGCCACTCCAATACCTTGACTTTGTTGTCCTTAAGCCATTTTGCCACAACTTTGGAAGTATGCTTGGGGTCATTGTCCATTTGGAAGACCCATTTGCGACCAAGCTTTAACTTCCTGACTGATTGATGTCTTGAGATGTTGCTTCAATATATCCACATAATTTTCTTCCCTCATGATACCATCTATTTTGTGAAGTGCACCAGTCCCTCCTGCAGCAAAGCACCCCCACAACATGATGCTGCCACCCATGTGCTTCACGGTTGGGATGGTGTTCTTCGGCTTGAAAGCCTCCCCCTTTTTCCTCCAAACATAACGATGGTCATTATGGCCAAACCGTTCTGTTTTTGTTACATCAGACCAGAGGACAATTCTCCAAAAAGTTCGATCTTTGTCCCCATTTGCAGTTGCAAACCGTAGTCTGGCTTTTTTATGGTGGTTTTGGAGCTGTGGCTTCTTCCTTCCTGAGCAGCCTAACAAGTTATGTCGATATTGGACTCGTTTTACTGTAGATATATATACTTTTGTACCTGTTTCCTCCAGCATCTTCACAAGGTCCTTGTTCTGGGATTGATTTGCACCAAAGTACGTTCATCTCTAGGCGACAGAACGCGTCTCCTTCCTGAGCGGTATGAAGGCTGTGTGGTCTCATGGTGTTTATACTTGTGTACTGTTGTTTGTACAGATGAACATGGTACCTTCAGGTGTTTGGAAATTGCTCCCAAGAATGAACCAGACCTGTGGAGGTCTTTGCTGATTTCTTTTGATTTTCCCATGATGTCAAGCAAAGAGGCACTGAGTTTGAAAATAGACCTTGAAATACATCCACATGTGCCCCTCCAATAGACTAAAATTATGTCAATTAGCCTATCAGAAGCTTCTAAAGCCGTGACATAATTTTCTGGAATTTTCCAAGCTGTTTAAAGGCACAGTCAACTTAGCGTATGTAAATTTATGCCCACTGGAATTGTGATACAGTGAATTATAAGTGAAATAATCTGTCTGTAAACAATTGTTGGAAAAATGACTTATTTAACCAGGTAGGCTAGTTGAGAACAAGTTCTCATTGACAACTGTGACCTGGCCAAGATAAAGCAAAGCAGTGTGACACAGACAACAACACAAAGTTACACATGGAATAACATGGAATAAACAATATGTAAGCCAATTACACAATAAACAAGTCAATGACACAGCAGAAAAAAAGAAAGTCTATATACAGTGTGTGCAAAAGGCATGAGGAAGTAGGCAATAAATAGGCTATAGTAGCGAAGAATTACAATTTAGCAGATTAACACTTGAGTGATAAATGAGCAGATGATGATGAGCAAGTAGAGATACCGGTGTGCAAAAGAGCAGAAAAGTAAATAAAAACAGTATGGAGATGAGGTAGGTAGATTGGGTGGGCTATTTACAGATGGATTATGTACGGCTGTGTCATGCACAAAGTAGATGCCCAACCGACTTGCCAAAACTACAGTTAACAAGACATTTGTGGAGTGGTTGAAAAACAAGTTTTAATGACTCCAATGTAAACTTCCGACTTCAACTTTACAGTGAGGGAAAAAAGTATTTGATCCCCTGCTGATTTTGTACGTTTGCCCACGGACAAAGAAATGATCAGGCTATAATTTTAATGGTAGGTTTATTTGAACAGTGAGAGATAGAATAACAACAAAATCCAGAAAAACGCATGTCAAAAATGTTATAAATTGATTTGCATTTTAATGAGGGAAATAAGTATTTGACCCCTCTGCAAAACATGACTTAGTACTTGGTGGCAAAACCCTTGTTGGCAATCACAGAGGTCAGACGTTTCTTGTAGTTGGCCACCAGGTTTGCACACATGGATTTTGTCCCACTCCTCTTTGCAGATCTTCTCCAAGTCATTAAGGGTTTGAGGCTGACGTTTGGCAACTCGAACCTTCAGCTCCCTCCACAGATTTTCTATGGGATTAAGGTCTGGAGACTGGCTAGGCCACTCCAGGATCTTAATGTGCTTCTTCTTGAGCCACTCCTTTGTCGCCTTGGCCCGTGTGTTTTGACTCATTGTCATGTTGGGATACCCATCCACGACCCATTTTCAATGCACTGGCTGAGGGAAGGAGGTTCTCACCCAAGATTTGACGGTACATGGCCCCGTCCATCGTCCCTTTGATGCGGTAAAGTTGTCCTGTCCCCTTAGCAGAAAAACACCCCCAAAGCATAATGTCTCCACCTCCATGTTTGACGGTGGGAATGGTGTTCTTGGGGTCATATGCAGCATGCCTCCTCCTCCAAACACGGCGAGTTGAGTTGATTCCAAAGAGCTCCATTTTGGTCTCATCTGACCACAACACTTTCACCCAGTTGTCCTCTGAATCATTCAGATGTTCATTGGCAAACGTTAGGCGGGCATGTATGTGCTTTCTTGAGCAGGAGGACCTTGCGGGCGCTGCAGGATTTCAGTCCTTCACAGCGTAGTGTGTTACCAATTGTTTTCTTGGCGACTATGGTCCCAGCTGCCTTGAGATCATTGACAAGATCCTCCCGTGTAGTTCTGGGCTGATTCCTCACCGTTCTCATCATCATTGCAACTCCACGAGGTGAGATCTTGCATGGACCCCCAGGCCGAGGGAGATTGACAGTTCTTTTGTGTTTCTTCCATTTGTTTCTTCCAACTGTTATCACCTTCTCACCAAGCTGCTTGGCGATGGTCTTGTAGCCCATTCCAGCCGTGTGTAGGTCTACAATCTTGTCCCTGACATCCTTGGAGAGCTCTTTGGTCTTGGCCATGGTGGAGAGTTTGGAATCTGATTGATTGATTGCTTCTGTGGACAGGTGTCTGTTATACATGTAACAAACTGAGATTAGGAGCACTCCCTTTAAGAGTGTGCTCCTAATCTCAGTTCATTACCTGCATAAAAGACACCTGGTAACCAGAAATCTTTCTGATTGAGAGGGAGTCAAATACTTATTTCCCTCATTAAAATGCAAATCAATTTCTAACATTTTTGACATGCGTTTTTCTGGATTTTTGTTGTTGTTATTCTGTCTCTCACGGTTCAAATAAACCTACCATTAAAATTATAGACGGATCATTTCTTTGTCAGTGGGCAAATGTACAAAACCAGTAGGGTATCAAATACTTTCCCCCCTCACTGTAGATACGCACGTCAGCTTTGACATTGGTGTTAAACTAGACATCGGGCCGATGCCGATGTTGGCATTTTTAGCTAATATCGGACGATTCTGATATGTTTACCGATATATTGTGCATCCCTACTCCAATCACCCAGAAAAGACTACTGTCCTTGATGTTATTCTTACAAATCATCCTGATAGGTATCAGTATTGTGTTTTCTATAATGACCTTAGTGATCATTGTTTTACAGGCCTGTGTTCGTAACAGCTGCTCAGTGAAACAACTGTTTTAGTATGTTGGATGAAGCAATAAGGACAGACACCAATGTCAAGTTCAATAGCCTTGTTCTTGCATTGTACAAATCCCTACACGCGGAGTCCGGGGAACAGTCCGGCTAGTCGATTACCTGTCAACTAGACTCCGTAACAACAACCTGTCCTGACTTGTCATAGACGCTTGCAAAAACACTTTAATGAGCAAGCGTTCCTTCCTTATCTGGCCTCTGTAAATTGGTATAGAATCAGCTTGATCCCCCTCTGTTGAAAACGCTTGGACCTTCTTTTTAAAATATTTTTAGTAGTATCGTTAACAGATAAAGAAAGAAAATGAGAATTAAAAAACAGGTTCAGACCTTGGTTCGACCGTGATCTGGCAGAGTTACTCCACCTCAAGAATTCCATTTGGCAAATCGCTTGGCACACGCACACTCAGGCTGACTGGCTCTTGTTCAGGCAAATTAGAAATACGTGCACTCAGGCTATCCGGAAGACCAAAGTTAGTTACTTTGATTTTTTAAGGCTAGGGGGCAGTATTCGGAAGTTTGGATGACTGAGGTGCCCAAAGTAAACTGCCTGTTACTCAGGCCCAGAAGCTAGCATATGTATATGCATAGTAGTATTGGATAGAAAACACTAAAACGTTTCTGAAACTGTTACAATAATGTCTGTGAGTATAACAGAGGTCATTGGACTTTTCAATGTTTTTCTATGGGAAAATCTAATAATTAGGACCCAGATTGCAGTTCCTATGGCTTCCACAAGATGTCAACAGTCTTTAGAAATTGTTTCACGCTTGTTTTTGAAAAATGAAGAAGTATTCGTATTCTTTTGAAGTATCCCTCAGAAGGACTCTAGTCTTTTGGCGCGCATAAATGAGTGTACACTCCTTGTTCTTTTTCTCCGGTATTGAACACAGTTTACTCCATCTTAAATGTTTTCAATTATTTACATATTAGGATACCTGAGGTTGGATTAGAAACATTGTTTGAACAGTTTGGACGAAGTTTACAGGTAACGATTTAGATTCCTTTGTAAGCATGTTGGGCGAGTTGGAGCGTGTATTTCTGAATCAAACGCGCCAAATAAACTGACATTTTTGGGATATAAAGAAGAACTTTATCGAACAAAACAACCATTCCTTGTGTAACTGGGACCCTTTGGATTGCAAAAAGATGAATATCTTCTAAGGTAAGTGATTTATTTTTTCGCTATTTCTGACTTTCGTTATGCCTCTGCTTGGTTGGAAAATGTTTGTGGCATGCTCCGGTGAGGGCACGCACTTTGTTATTTATCTCCGGGAATGAACAGACTATTTCCATCTTACATTTGATCATTTATTTACATATTAGGGTACCTGAGGATTGATTAGGAATGTTGTTTGACTTGTTTGGATGAAGTATATTGGTAATGTTTGGGATTCATTTTGTATGCATTTTCAACGAGGGGAAACTGGTGGATTATTGAATGAAGCGAGCCAACTAAACTGACCTTTTGGGGATATAAAGAAGGACTTTATCGAACAAAACTTTATCAAACAAAACGACCATTCATTGTGTAACTGGGACCCTCTGGATTGCAAAAAGATGAAGATCTTCAAAGGTAATGGATTTATTTTATCGCTATTTTTGAGTTTTGTGACACCTGTGCAGGTTATGAATTCATGGTATGTTAATGCAGGTAGTGGGTGAGGCGCTGTCCTCAGACGATCAAATGTTATGCTTTCGCCGTAAAGCCTATTGTAAATCAGACAAAGTGGTTCAATTACCAAGATTCTAAGCTAAAGAACAGTGTATAACACTTGTATTTTTATGAATGTTTATTATTACTACTTTTATTTTTTGAATTTCACGCTCTACAATTTTCACTGGATGTTGTTGAGGTGGGACACTAGCGTCCCAAAGATCCGAAATAAGTTAAGGAGCAGTTCTTTCTCTGTGGGTTCTGTAAAACAGTTAAAGACCTGCCCATGTCCCTTAATGTTGATGTGGTTGTTTCTGACAATGAGCACGACTGAGGTCTTTAATCATCACTTCATTAAGTCAGGACTCCTATTGGACTCTGCCATGCATGCTTGCCCGTCCAACATTTCCTCATTTCCCACCCCTTCTAATGTGACTATTCCCAATGCTCCTCCCTCTTTTTCCACTGAGTCCAAGGTGCTAAAGGAGCTCCTTAAACTTGACCCCCCTCAAAATGAGGTTGTTGCCCCTATCATCGCCAAGCCGGTCTCTCCTCTCTGGGGAGGTTCCCATTGTTTGGAAGGCAGCCAAGGTGCATCCTTTATTTAAAAGGGAGAGATCAACATGATCCTAACTGTTATAGGCCAAATTATATGTTGGCCTGTTTATCAAAAGTGTTGGAAAAACTTGTCAATAATCAACTGACTGGCTTTCTTGATGTCCATAGTATTCTCTCTGGTATGCAATCTGCTTTCCACTCAGGTTATGGATGTGTCACTGCATCCTTAAAGGTCCTCAATGGCCTCCTGAGTGGCACAGTGGTCTAGCTGTGCCACTAGAGATCTTGGTTCAAGTCCAGGCTCTGTTGCAGCCGGCCGCAACTGGCAGACACAAGGTGAGGCACACAATTGGCCCAGCATCGTTCGGGTTAGGGGATGGTTTGGCCGGCCGGAATGTGCTTGTCCCATCGCGCTCTAGCGACTCCTGTGGCGGGCCAGGCACCTCCGACATATTGGTGCAGCTGGCTTCTGGGTTAAGCAGGCATTGTGAAAAGAGCAGTGTGGTTTAGCTGGGTCGTGTTTCGGAGGATGCACTGCTCTTGATCTTCGCCTCTCCCGTGTCTGGGAGTTGTAGCGATGGGACAAGACTAACTCCCAATTGGATAACACAAAATTGGGGAGAAAAAAAATATTTGGTAAAAAAATACAATTAAAACACTAAAAGAAATAGGTCCTCAATGATGTCACCATTGCCCTTGATTCTAAGCAATGTTCTGCTGTTTTTTTTTAGTTCCTTGCTCAGAATATGAGAACATATGAAAGCTGGTGGTTCCTTTTAACATGAGTCTTCAATATTCCCAGGTAAGAAGTTTTAGGTTGTAGTTAATATAGGAATTATAGGACTATTTCTCTCTTTCGCTCGTCATCAAGCTCGAGACCCTGGGTCTCGACCCCGCCCTGTGCAACTGGGTACTGGACTTCCTGACGGGCCGTCCCCAGGTAGTGAGGGTAGGCAACAACATCTCCACCCCGCTGATCCTCAACACTGGGGCCCCACAAGGGTGCGTTCTGAGCCCTCTCCTGTACTCCCTGTTCACCCACGACTGCGTGGCCACGCACGCCTCCAACTCAATCATCAAGTTTGCGGACGACACAACAGTGGTAGGCTTGATTACCAACAACGACGAGACGGCCTACAGGGAGGAGGTGAGGGCCCTCGGAGTGTGGTGTCAGGAAAATAACCTCACACTCAACGTCAACAAAACTAAGGAGATGATTGTGGACTTCAGGAAACAGCAGAGGGAACACCCCCCTATCCACATCGATGGAACAGTAGTGGAGAGGGTAGCAAGTTTTAAGTTCCTCGGCATACACATCACAGACAAACTGAATTGGTCCACTCACACAGACAGCATCGTGAAGAAGGTGCAGCAGCGCCTCTTCAACCTCAGGAGGCTGAAGAAATTTGGCTTGTCACCAAAAGCACTCACAAACTTCTACAGATGCACAATCGAGAGCATCCTGGCGGGCTGTATCACCGCCTGGTACGGCAACTGCTCCGCCCACAACCGTAAGGCTCTCCAGAGGGTAGTGAGGTCTGCACAACGCATCACCGGAGGCAAACTACCTGCCCTCCAGGACACCTACACCACCCGATGTTACAGGAAGGCCATAAAGATCATCAAGGACATCAACCACCCGAGCCACTGCCTGTTCACCCCACTATCATCCAGAAGGCGAGGTCAGTACAGGTGCATCAAAGCTGGGACCGAGAGACTGAAAAACAGCTTCTATCTCAAGGCCATCAGACTGTTAAACAGCCACCACTAACATTGAGTGGCTGCTGCCAACACACTGACTCAACTCCAGCCACTTTAATAATGGGAATTGATGGGAAATGTAAATATATCACTAGCCACTTTAAACAATGCTACCTTATATAATGTTACTTACCCTACATTATTCATCTCATATGCATACGTATATACTGTACTCTATATCATCAACTGCATCCTTATGTAATACATGTATCACTAGCCACTTTAACTATGCCACTTTGTTTACATACTCATCTCATATGGATATACTGTACTCGATACCATCTACTGTATCTTGCCTATGCTCCTCTGTACCATCACTCATTCATATATCCTTATGTACATATTCTTTATCCCCTTACACTGTGTATAAGACAGTAGTATTGGAATTGTTAGTTAGATTACTTGTTGGTTATTACTGCATTGTCGGAACTAGAAGCACAAGCATTTCGCTATACTCGCATTAACATCTGCTAACCATGTGTATGTGACAAATAAAATTTGATTTGATTTGATTTATACCATTTGTATTTCATTAACCTTTGACTATTGGATGTTCTTATAGGCACTTTAGTATTGCCAGTGTAACAGTATAGCTTCCGTCCCTCTCCTCGCTCCTACCTGGGCTCAAACCAGGAACACATCGTCAACAGCCACCCTCGAAGCAGCGTTACCCATCGCTACACAAAAGCCGCAGCCCATACAGAGCAAGGGGAACAACCACTCCAAGTCTCAGAGCGAGTGACGTTTGAAACGCTATTAGCACACACCCCGCCAACTAGCTAGCCATTTCACATCGGTTACACGAGCCTAATATCGGGAGTTGATAGGTTTGAAGTCATAAACAGCTGCTGGCAAACACACAAAAGTGTTGTTTGACTGAATGCTTATGAGCCTGCTGGTGCCTATCATCGCTCAGTCAGACTGCTCTATCAAATCATAGACTTAGTTATAACATGATAACACACAGAACTATGAGCCTTAGGTCATTAATGTGGTCGAAACCGGAAACTATCAGCTCGAAAACAAGACGTTTATTCTTTCAGTGAAATACGGAACCGGTCCGTATTTTATCTAATGGGTGGCATCCAGAAGTCGAAATATTCCTGTTACATTGCACAACCTTCAATGTTATGTCATAATGACGTAAAATTCTGGCAAATTAGGTGGCCCAAACTGTTGCATATACACTGACTCTGCGTGCAATGAACGCAAGAGAAGTGACACAATTTCACCTGGTTAATATTGCCTGCTAACCTGGATTTCCTTTAGCTAAATATGCAGGTTTAAAAATATATACTTCTGTGGATTGATTTTAAGAAAAGGCATTGATGTTTATGGTTAGGTACACATTGGAGCAACGATACGCACCGCATCGATTACATGCAACGCAGGACACGCTAGATAATCTAGTAATATCGTCAACCATGTGTAGTTAACTAGTGATTATGATTGATTGTTTTTATACAAGATAAGTTTAATGCTAGCTAGCAACTCACCTTGGCTTACTGCATTCGCGTAACAGGCAGTCTCCTCGTGGAGTGCAATGAGAGGCAGGTGGTTAGAGCGTTGGACTTGTTAACTGTAAGGTTGCAAGATTGAATCCCCCGAGCTGACAAGGTAAAAATCTGTCGTTCTGCCTCTGAACGAGGCAGTTAACCCACCGTTCCTAGGCCGTCATTGAAAATAAGAATGTATTTTTAACTGACTTGCCTAGCTAAATAAAGATTAAATAAAGGTTAAAAAAATATATATATATTCCGATTGTTATGAAAACTTGAAATCGGCCCTAATTAAATCGGCCATTCCGATTAATCGGTCGACCTCTAGTTGTCATGTTGTGCTGCTACCATGCTGTGTTTTCATGTGTTGCTGCCATGCTATGTTGTGGCCTTAGGTCTCTATATAGTGTTGTCTCTCTTGTCGTGATGTGTGTTTTGTCCAATATTTGTATTTTATTTTTAATCCCAGCCCCTGTCCCCACAGGAGGCCTTTTGCCTTCTGGTAGGCTGTCATTATAATAAGAATTGCTTCCATTCAGCCACAAGAGCATTGTTGAGGTCGGGCAATGAGGCCTGGCCCCACCAAACTTTACAGTTGTTTTGGGGCAGGTAGCGTTCTCCTGGCATCCGCCAAGCGCAGATTCATCGGTCGGACTGCCAGATGGTGAAGTGTGATTCAGCACTCCAGAGAACGAGTTTCCACTGCTCCAGTCCAATGACGGCGAGCCTTACACCACTCCAGCAGACGAATAGTTATTGTGCTGACGTTGCTTCCAGAGGCAGTTTGAAACATGGTTGTGAGTGTTGCAACCGAGGACAGACAATTTTCACATGCGACGCGCTTCAGCATTCCTGTTCTGTGAGGTTTGAGTTTATTTTTACAGGGACAGTGCACATTGATCAACGTTTGAGTAAAAACGTGGCCTACCACTTCACGGCTGAGTTGTTGTTGCTCCTAGACATTTCCACTTTACAATAACAGCACTTACAGTTGACTGGGGTAGCTCTAGCGGGAAGAAATTTGACTAACTGACTTGTTGGAAAGGTGGCATCCTATGACGGTGTCACGTTGAAAGTCACTGAGCTCTTCTGTAACGCCATCCTACTGCCAAAATGTGTCTATGAAGATTGCATGGCTGTGTGCTCGATTTTATACACCTGTCAGCAACGGGTGTGGCTGAAATAGCCGAATCCACACATTTGAAAGGGTTGTCCACACACCTTTTTATATATAGTGTAGGTTTATCCCGCAACTGTCTAGTCACGTCAAGCAGGGGTTATTAATATAGTTCAGGAAGTGCACAGAGTGTAGCCAAGGTGGTGACAGACACAAATCAAATGCCTCACTAGGCCTGTGCGCCAAAAGAAACCATACAGCAAGGAAGCATGCATCAGACACACTTCTTGGCCATCTTTCATGATACAGAGTAATAGTCTATCATGAGTCTTTCTCATGACAATATTCCTATTCATAAGCTTTCACAAGATGCATTGAGCAGATATTTTTGGTCCTAATTCATTGAGAACAACTTCCGGCCAACATAAGCATACTATTTCTAACATGAATTTACCATCCGAGTCTTAAGAGTAATCTTTTCAATCTTTTTCTTTTCAAACAGCTGAGGTGACACTGACAGCCACAACGTACACCACGTTTGTGTCCCAAATGGCGACCTATTCCCTACAGAGAGCACTACCTTTGAGCAGAGCCCTATGGGCCCTGGTCAAAAGTAGTACACAACAGTGCATTCAGAAAGTATTGAGACCCCGTCCCTTTTTCCACATTTTGTTACGTTAAAATCCTTAACAATCGACACACAATACCTCATAATGACAAAGCAAAAACAGGTTTAGATATTTTTGCTAATTTATAAAAATAAACAAATTTAAACTTAATTACATAAGTATTCAGACACTTTGCTATGAGACTCAAAATTATGCTAAGGTGCATCCTGTTTCCATTAATCATCCTTGAGATGTTTCTACAACCTGATTAGAATCCACCTGTGGTAAATTCAATTGATTGGACATGATTTTGAAAAGGCACACACCTGTCTATATAAGGTCCCACTGTTGACAGTGCATGTCAGAGCAGAAACCAAGTCATGAGGTCGAAGGAATTGTCCGTAGAGCTCCGAGACAGGAGCTCAAAGAGCAGATCCGGTGAAGAGTAACAACAAATATCTGCAGCATTGAAGGCCCCCACGAACACAGTGTCCTCCATCATTCTTAAATGGAAGAAGGTTGGAATCACCAAGACTCTTCCTAGAGCTGGCCACCTGGCCAAACTGAGCAATCGGGGGAGAAGGGCCTTGGTCAAGGAAGTGACCAAGAACCCAATGGTCACTCTGGCAGAGCTCAAGAGTTCCTCTATGGAGATGGGAGAACTTTTCAGAAGGACAAACATCTCTGCAGCACTCCACTAGTCAGGCATTTATGGTAGCGTGACAAGACGGAAGCCAATCATCAGTATAATCTACATGACAGCCCGCTTGGAGTTAGCCAAAAGGCACCAAAAGGACTCTCAGACCACGTGAAACAAGATTTTCTGGTCTGATGAAACCAAGATTGAACTCTATGGCCTGAATGACAAGTGACCCGTCTGGAGGAAACCTGACACCATCCCTACGATGAAGCATGGTGGTGGCAGCATCATGCTGTGGGGATGTTTTTCAGAGGTAGGGACTAGGAGACTAGTCAGGAACGAGGAACGGAGCAAAGTACAGAGAGGACCTTGATGAAAACCTGCTCCAGAGTGCTCAGGGCCTCAGACTGGGATGAAGGTTCACCTTCCAACAGGACAACGAACCTAAGCACAAAGCCAAGACAATGCAGGAGTGGCTTCAGGACGAGTATCTGAATGTCCTTGAGTGGCCCAGCCAGAGCCCGGACTTGAATCCGATCAAACATCTCTGGATAGACCTTAAAATAGCTGTGCAGTGACGCTCCCCATCTAACCTGACAAAACTTGAGAGGATCTGCAGAGAAGAATGGGAGAAACTCCCCAAATACAGGTGTGCCAAGCTTGCAGTGTCATACCCTAGAAGACTCGGCTGTAATCACTGCCAACTGTGCTTCAACAAAAGTACTGAGTTTAGGGTCTGAATACTTATGTAAATGTGATATTTCAGTTAATTCTTAATGAATTATGGGGTATTGTGTATATTGATGAGGATTTTTTTTTAAATACATTTTAGAATAAGGCTGTAACGTAACAAAATGTGGAAAATGTCAAGGGGTCTGAAAACTTTCCGAATGCACCGTATATAGGATAACGGGTGCCATTTGAGATGCAGCTTACACCACACAACCACAGCAGCTGAGGTGGCTCGATGGAACACAAAACCTCTGGTGGTTCCCTGACACATCTGACTACACACTATTTCCCCATGGCTGTTGTGGTCTTTAGGGCCAGCAATGTATCATCGCTGGGGGGAGGGAAGGGGGGGAGGATAGTGCCCAGCAGAGTTGAAGTTGATTTATTTCCCTCCCTTCCTATGTTGTACTAAACAGCTGTTGTTGCAGCACTGGACTACTACTGCTGGTGGATTCAGATCCACAGCCTTTATCCAAGGCTTCCTGACTTGACTAACTGCACTTGCATTCTCGCTATACCTCACCCTGCCTCCCATCTCACCTTTCCTTCGACCTATTCTCAAAATCCCATCTTCATGTGATCGATGAGAAAAACAGAGGCCAAAATGGCACCCTATTCCCTATTCCCAATAGGGCTCAGGTCAAGACTAGTGCACTATATAAGGAATAGGGTTCTATTTGGGAAGCGGTGGTTCCTCTGAATCAATTAGTTAGATGGCAAAAAAGGCTAAATCCATATCTTAACATAAAATACTTTATTATGTAGTTATTTGTTGAGTAAAGATGTGTAGCTACGCATCAAAGCTGTGTCATAATGCAAATCCCAAAAGAGCAAAGTAGCAGCAGTGCTCCCTTCCCTTAGCCCAGGACTTCGCAAGGCCAATCAAAGTACAGTTAAGCACCATCTACACCACAGTGCTGAAGGTTTGTTTAATTGTGCATGAAGTCTCCAGTCTTCAGACCTTGCCTTGGAGAGACTTGGCTGTAGAAGCAGGCCGACAAACATTCAGTTCCCAGTCTGTGCCAAGACCCTGTGACTGAGTAGAACGTCAATGGCACTTCTTAAAAGACCATAAAAAGGAACTGCAGAAATGATTAAGTACAGCAGGCCTCTTTGAAAATCACCCTTTTAGTCATCTCAAAACTATGCCTGCTGACTAGTATGCCTGCCTAAATAACACTTGCTATAGTGGGAAATGAGTCATCCCGGCACGCACAAGCCAAAGCTCAAATGCCAGGCTACTTACTCTTATTTATAGTGGGACGTGTCTTTCTTTAGGGATTCATTCAGGCCATCATGGCTGATTTCTTCTACACAACCACCCAAGGAATATGGTCAAAATTGTGCTTAAAATTCAACATTTCTGTTTCTGACAAACAAAGAAGATCATGGAATAAAGAGCTAAGAAGATAGAGCACTCAAAAAACAAGGTGAAGAGGTGACTCCGGGATGCTGGCCTTCTAGGCATGGTTCCTCTATCCATTGTCTGTGTTCTTTTGCCCATCTTAATCTTTTATTTTTATTGGCCAGTCTGAGATATGGCTTTTTCTTGCAACTCTGCCTAGAAGGCCAGCATCCCGGAGTCTCCTCTTCACTGTTGACATTGAGACTGGTGTTTTGCGGGTACTATTTAATGAAACTGCCAAACTGCCACTTGTGAGGCATCTGTTTCTCAAACTAGATACTCTAATATACTGTCCTCTTGCTCAGTTGTGCACCGGGGCTTCCCACTCCTCTTTCTATTCTGGTTAGGGCCAGTTTGCTCTGTTTTGTGAAGGGAGTAGTACACAGCATTGTACAAGACCTTCAGTTTCTTGGCAATTTCCTGCATGGAATAGCCTTCTTTTCTCAGAACAAGAATTGACTGACGAGTTTCAGAAGAGTTATTTGTTTCTGGCCATTTTGAGCCTGTAATTGAACCCACAAATGCTGATGCTCCAGATACTCACCTCGTCTAAAGGCCAGTTTTCTTGCTTCTTTAATCAGAACAACACTTTTCAGCTGTGCTAACATAATTGCAAAAGGGTTTTCTAATGACCAATTAGCCTTTTAAAATGATAAACTTGGGTTAGCTAACACAACATCCATTGGAACACAGGAGTGATGGTTGCTGATAGTGGGCCTCTGTACACCTTTGTAGATATTCCTTTTTTTTTTTTAATCTGCTGCTTCCAGCTACAATAGTTATTTACAATTTTAACAATGTCTACACTGTATTTCTGATCAATTTGTTGTTATTTTAATAGACACATTTTTTTTCTTCTTTTCTTTCAAAAACAAGGACATTCTAAGTGACACCAAACTTTTGAAATGTAGTGTATATACTGTATAGAGGTCGACCGATTATGATTTTTTTAACGCCGATACCGATTATTGGAGGACCAAAAACAGCCGATACCAATTAATCGGACAATTTTTTTTAAAAATATATATATATATATATATATATATATATATATAGTTGCATTAATGACAATTACAACAATACTGAATGAACAATGAACACTTTTATTTTAACTTAATATAATACATCAATAAAATCCATTTAGTCTCAAATAAATAATGAAACATGTTCAATTTGGTTTAAATAATGCAAAAACAAAGTGTTGGAAAAGAAAGTAAAAGCGCAATATGTTCCATGTAAAAAAGCTAACGTTTCAGTTCCTTGCTCAGAACATGAGAACATATGAAAGCTGGCGGTTCCTTTCAACATGAGTCTTCAATATTCCCAGTGTCACAACTTTCGCCGAAGTCAGCTCCTCTCCTTGTTCGGGTGGCGTTCGGCGGGCGACGTCACCAGCTTTCTAGCCATCGCCGCTCCATTTTTCATTCATCCATTTGTATTGTCTTGTTTTGCACACCTGGTTTACATTCCCCAAGTACACTGAATGTATTTATTCCTCTGTTCCCCCTCATGTCTTTGTGTGATATTGTTTGTGTGTTACGTGTTTTTGTAACGCTCCAGGCTAGCGGTTGTTATTTCCGTGTTATTTCACGAAGCTTGTTTGAATTGTTAAACATTCATGTTTTGTGACTGTTTTTGCACGCTTTACACTTTACCTTGTTGGCTGGAGGTTTTTGACACAGCTGCGTCTGTCTGTAATCTTTCTCCTGCCAAAATAAAGTGTGCGCCTGTTCACAATTCTCTGCTCTCCTGCACCTGAATTCACCACAAGTACGCACACGCGTACCCAGGTAAGAAGTTTTAGGTTGTAGTTATTATAGGACTATTTCTCTCTATGCCATTTGTATTTCATATACCTTTGACTATTGGATGTTCTAAAAGGTACTTTAATATTGCCAGCCTAATCTTGGGAGTTGATAGGCTTGAAGTCATAAACAGCGCAATGCTTGAAGCACAGCGAAGAGCTGCTGGCAAAAGCAGTAAAGTGCTGTTTGTGTCACGTTCTGACCTTAGTTCTTTTGTTAGTTCTTTGTTTTAGTATGGTCAGGGCGTGAGTTGGGTGAGTTGTCTATGTTCCTTTTTCTATGTGGTGTTTTTGTGTTTGGCCTGGTATGGTTCTCAATCAGAGGCAGGTGTCGTTAGTTGTCTCTGATTGAGAATCATACTTAGGTAGCCTTTTCCTACCTGTGTGGTGGGGGGTGATTGTTTTCTTTTGAATGTTTACATCTGCACCAGACAGAACTGTTTCGTTCATTCACTTTGTTGTTTTTGTTCAGTGTTCTATTACGTTATTAAAAATATGGACACTTACCACTCTGCGCATTGGTCCTCACCTTCTTCCACCACCAACGACCGTTACAGTTTGAATTAATGCTTACGAGCCTGCTGCTGCCTACCACTGCTCAGTCAGACTGCTCTATCAAATCATAGACGTAATTATAATCTAATAACACACAGATATGAGCCTTAGGTCATTAATATGGTTAAATCCGGAAACTATCATTTCGAAAACAAAATGTTTATACTTTCAGTGAAATACGGAACTTGTCACGCCCTGACCATAGAGAGCCATTGTTTATCTATGGTGTAGTAGGTCAGGGCGTGACTAGGGGTATTCTAGTTTATTATTTCTATGTTGTGTTCTAGTTTAATTTTCTATGTAGGTGTTTCGTATGATTCCCAATTAGATGCAGCTGGTAATCGTTGTCTCTAATTAGGGATCATATTTAAGTAGCTATTTATCTCATTTAAGTAGCTATTTTTCCACCTGTGTTTGTGGGATATTATTTTGTGTTTGTGCATGTGCACCACGTAGTCACGTTCCGTTGTTCGTGTATTTGATTTATTTGTTTTTGGCTTAAGTTTCACTTTGGAATAAATATGTAGAAATCAATATCCGCTGCTCCTTGGTCCCGTTCTTACGACAACCATGACAGAACCGTTCCATATTTTATCTAACGGGTGGCATCCATAAGTCTAAATATTCCTGTTACATTGCACAACCTTCAATGTTATGTCATAATTCTGGCAAATCAGTTCGCAACGAGCCAGGCGGCCCAAACTGTTGCATATACCCTGACTCTGCATGCAATGAACGCAAGAGAAGTGACAATTTCCCTAGTTTAATAGCTACTAACCAAATATGCAGGTTTAAAAAAATATACTACTGTGTATTGATTTTAAGAAAGGCATTGATTTATGGTTAGGTACATTCGTGCAACGATTGTGCTTTTTTCGCAAATGTGCTTTTGTTAAATCATCCCCCGTTTGGCGAAGTTGGCAGTCTTTGTTAGGAAGAAATAGTCTTCAAACAGTTCGCAATGAGCCAGGCAGCCCAAACTGCTGCATATACCCTGACTCTGTTGCACAGAACGCAAGAGAAGTGACACAATTTCCCTAGTTAATAGAAATTCATGTTAGCAGGCAATATTTACTAAATATGCAGGTTTAAAAATGTATACTTGAGTATTGATTTTAAGAAAGGAGTTTGTTTATGGTTAGGTACACATTGGTGCAACGACAGTGCTTTTTTTGCGAATGCGCTTGTTAAATCATCCGTTTGGCGAAGTAGGCTATGATTCAATGATAAATTAACAGGCACCGCATCGATTATATGCAACGCAGGACAAGCTAGATAAACTATCAACCATGTGTAGTTAACTAGTGATTATGTTAAGATTTATTGTTTTTTATAAGATACAGTGCCTTGCGAAAGTATTCGGCCCCCTTGAACTTTGCGACCTTTTGCCACATTTCAGGCTTCAAACATAAAGATATAAAACTGTATTTTTTTGTGAAGAATCAACAACAAGTGGGACACAATCATGAAGTGGAACGACATTTATTAGATATTTCAAACTTTTTTAACAAATCAAAAACTGAAAAATTGGGCGTGCAAAATTATTCAGCCCCCTTAAGTTAATACTTTGTAACGCCACCTTTTGCTGCGATTACAGCTGTAAGTCGCTTGGGGTATGTCTCTATCAGTTTTGCACATCGAGAGACTGACATTTTTTCCCATTCCTCCTTGCAAAACAGCTCGAGCTCAGTGAGGTTGGATGGAGAGCATTTGTGAACAGCAGTTTTCAGTTCTTTCCACAGATTCTCGATTGGATTCAGGTCTGGACTTTGACTTGGCCATTCTAACACCTGGATATGTTTATTTTTGAACCATTCCATTGTAGATTTTACTTTATGTTTTGTATCATTGTCTTGTTGGAAGACAAATCTCCGTCCCAGTCTCAGGTCTTTTGCAGACTCCATCAGGTTTTCTTCCAGAATGGTCCTGTATTTGGCTCCATCCATCTTCCCATCAATTTTAACCATCTTCCCTGTCCCTGCTGAAGAAAAGCAGGCCCAAACCATGATGCTGCCACCACCATGTTTGACAGTGGGGATGGTAGGTTCAGGGTGATGAGCTGTGTTGCTTTTAGGCCAAACATAACGTTTTGCATTGTTGCCAAAAAGTTCAATTTTGGTTTCATCTGACCAGAGCACCTTCTTCCACATGTTTGGTGTGTCTCCCAGGTGGCTTGTGGCAAACTTTAAACAACACTTTTTATGGATATCTTTAAGAAATGGCTTTCTTCTTGCCACTCTTCCATAAAGGCCAGATTTGTGCAATATACGACTGATTGTTGTCCTATGGACAGAGTCTCCCACCTCAGCTGTAGATCTCTGCAGTTCATCCAGAGTGATCATGGGCCTCTTGGTTGCATCTCTGATCAGTCTTCTCCTTGTATAAGCTGAAAGTTTAGAGGGACGGCCAGGTCTTGGTAGATTTGCAGTGGTCTGATACTCCTTCCATTTCAATATTATCGCTTGCACAGTGCTCCTTGGGATGTTTAAAGCTTGGGAAATCTTGTTGTATCCAAATCCGGCTTTAAACTTCTTCACAACAGTATCTCGGACCTGCCTGGTGTGTTCCTTGTTCTTCATGATGCTCTCTGCGCTTTTAACGGACCTCTGAGACTATCACAGTGCAGGTGCATTTATACGGAGACTTGATTACACACAGGTGGATTGTATTTATCATCATTACTCATTTAGGTCAACATTGGATCATTCAGAGATCCTCACTGAACTTCTGGAGAGAGTTTGCTGCACTGAAAGTAAAGGGGCTGAATAATTTTGCACGCCCAATTTTTCAGTTTTTGATTTGTTAAAAAAGTTTGAAATATCCAATAAATGTCGTTCCACTTCATGATTGTGTCTCACTTGTTGTTGATTCTTCACAAAAAAATACAGTTTTATATCTTTATGTTTGAAGCCTGAAATGTGGCAAAAGGTCGCAAAGTTCAAGGGGGCCGAATACTTTCGCAAGGCACTGTATGTTTAATGCTAGCTAGCACCTTACCGTGGCTCCTTGCTGCACTCGCATAACAGGTAGTTAGCCTGCCACGCAGTCTCCTCGTGGAGTGCAATGTAATTGGCCATGATCGGTATCCAAAAATGACGATTACCGATTGTTATGAAAACTTGAAATCGGCCCTAATTAATCAGCCATTCCAATTAATCGGTCGTCCTCTAATACTGTATCTTGCCTATGCAGCTCGGCCATCGCTCATCCATATATTTGTATGTACATATTCTTATTCATTCCTTTAGATTTGTGTGTATAAGGTAGTTTTTGGGGAATTGTTAGATTACTTGTTTCGATATTACAGCACTGTCAGAACTAGAAGCACAAGCATTTCACTACACTCGCATTAACATCTGCTAACCATGTGTATGTGATCAATCAAATTTGATTTGATCAAATAAATGTTTTGTCGTCCAGCTCTTCTTGGAAAGAGGAATTAGAAACAGCCATTGTAGCTAATTATTTAGCAATATCAGCTGGACAGTGCATGGCAACATGGCTTCCATGAACCTGTAAACCAGTCTGAACAAGGAAGTAGGGATCCCGTCAGACTGTAATTTTTTACAAAGCCAGGGACAAGTTGTCAACCTGAATATCCTGCAATGTCCTGGCAGATAGCAACATCATAGAGACAAGTCCAATGGCTCTAACTGAACAATGGCAACCATATCTACTTGCTGCTAGCATGACTACGCAAACCCAAAGGACACAATCATTGCTACAAAACATGACTCCATTTATTTTTTAGATTAGACAGCAGGCTCAAATCAAGCAATGATATCATTGGTTGAGCTCTCCCAGTGCAAAAAAAAAATACATAAAAAAATACAGCTATAGTGAATAATTATGTCTGAAATACCCTCTCAGCACTCATGATTATGTAGGGAGACTGGAAAAACATCCCAAATAATGTTGAGCGGTGAAGTTTCCCTTTAACTGCCAGCCTGGCCTGGCCAGTCCAGGGTGAGTCCTACAAGTAAACAACACTCTACCTCCAATACTCCTACACTGAGTATCACTTTGCTGGGAGGAGAGGCTAGGAGATGCCAGTCTAATTGTCCAAATGTATACTCCAGACAACTGCCAAGGACTCCTAGCTTCACAGAGTGATGCAGAAATAGGCCTAACTTACAGTAAATGTCATATAGCCTAGTATTAGTGTGAGAAATGTATTGTGAAATGTACTTATGTTTTACAACTTCTGGTTGTTTAGCAATCTGATAATAAAGACTGACTCTAATACTGAAATTGAATACAGCGTGCCTGGATCATCCTGCTTATATGAGCACGTTTGAGTAGCTAAGATGCTACAGTACTTGGATGAAATATTAATTTATTCCCTTTTTTTGGAAACCACCATTTCTGTGAGGACACTGATAATTACACCTTTTTCTTTTTTGTTAGCTTCCTCACTTAGAAAGTGATAATCTCAGATATGCTCTTGTAAATAAGAGGAAATGCCATTATGGGTAATTTGCCCATTGGTCATGTCCTGTGTAATATGGTCATGTTTAGACTGCAGAAGACAACTACTTCTTAATATCGGTATTAGGGAGGAAACCATTGGATTGCTATTGTATTCTGTACTAAACTGCCATTTAACAAATAAGGACATAGACTGTGGGCCTAGCTTGCTTGCTGGCTGCCATGGAGTTCAGTCAGTCATCCACTGTATGAAGTTGTTGTGTGGAGCACAACTTCCACTCCCACTCGGGTTTTAACTGCTTTTGATTCGATTTACACTTGTCCAACTAAGTCACAGCTCAGACTGTAGTTAATTACATTCAAAACTGTTAAGAACACTTATACTGTGTGAAATTTTTTGGCTATTCTTACAACCGTATGCCGTGTCTGATAGTAAAATGCAAACGAACAGTATACATAGGCTATATTCAGAGCCAAACGTGAAGAAGATTTAACTAACAGATTTGTCTGTAATTAGCAGATCATATGGTGAAGAAATGCTTATTACTCTGTCATACAATGGGGTTGCCCTTACCAGTCAAATAGCTTACACTATAACGGCATCACTTCCATTAATTCTCATAAAAAACATCTACTGGCACAAAGTTGAGTAGGAAACAATGTGGTTCCATGCAATTAAATGTTGGCATTTACAAAAGGCTACAATACAAATACTGCTGAATATATCAATAACTGTTTAGAGAACACTTGAGTTGATGACAATTAACAATAGTTTTTCAATTGAAATACTCTGGCATAAGAATAGCGTATACATCAACGGGGGGACTTATACATAGCTCCGGGGGACAGGCCCAGAGCATATTCTCAAGGGGAAAAGGGCGTCACTGCCCTACGACCCAAGTGAAAGGGAACTTCAACTAAATGTAATATATACATTGTAGCTACAACTCTCGAGTTCTAAAAGCATTACGTTGCCAACTGATATAGCGATGAAAAAAAACAAAGTAACCACAGCCGTAACTTCTCACATAAAATGACAATTGACTGGAATCGCGGCGGGCTGGCACCATGTAGCACTACACAGACAGCAAGCAACAGGTAAACAACCCTACGCCAGCGTATTGTGTGGACTGTTCACTTACCCGGACCAGGTTGCTGACAGCCGCCTGCACTGCAGCCACGGGTCCGGTGAGATCCGGGATAGCTTTCCCGTCCACTTCACCTTCTTCGTGCATTATCACCAGGTGGGATATCTGCTGAGCCACCGGCTCTAGGATACTTTCTATCGTCTTTGTGTGAAAAACCGGCATGATGAAAACTTAAGTCCGCTCTCCTGTCCAAGAGAAAAAGGCAGACCCGTTCTGTGTTTCAAAACTTCCCTCTCTTGTTTGCGCCTTTATGAAATCTAATTTGGTTACTCCAACACTTTCCTTCCCTAGAACAGTTTCACTCTCTAGGAACACGAACTACTCCCCTTGCAACCATCAACGTGAGAATCCCCAACTGCACCTCGCGAAAAGTAATTGCAACTTTACCATAATGAACGTAATGTCCACCCTCCGACCAATAAGATAAATAGCATAATGTTACCGCCAACGCGATTGGAGCAAGTGGATGCCAATCTTTCCCGATTTGCCCCCACCTATTCCACACATTCGCGTTTGCTCGAGTTCTCCCAAAATTACGTAATACATTATCATGCCCTAAAAAGGGAAACGTGCGTCTTCTGTTGAGAGGAGAAAATTCCAACCAGTAAGGACATAGACAGTGTAAATTCTAGTGACAAATTGCTGGCAGAAGGGACTGAAATATAGTCTAGTTGCTTTGGGATGTAGGCTATACTTGCTCTGTGCAGTTTCTATATAAAGGTAGACTGAACAATTGTAAAGTATAAATTAATTTTAGCATAGAATAGAAAGTTAGAATATCCCAAATAAAAATTAGGTTTGATTAGGTGAATACAATTCCCAGATATTGATTTGATAAATATTCCATTAGCCTTCTGCATAGTTATCATAACACATTAGCTTAAAGACTACAGTGATTAAGTAATTCAAATCATATTTAAGCATACCGGTAACCTACAACTAATTTGAATCCTTATAGGTAACATGTTTGTCTAACAGAACAGTCATAAGACCTAAACTGAATAGGCTAAATCCATCCCAAGGTTTGATTTTATGAGCCCAAATTCAAGTATGGGTCCTATCCACTGCCAGCAACAATTGACCATAGTTTATTCAGAGCTTTTCTTCCTACATCCACATAATCACAGTTGATCCTATGAGTCTTTCAAGTTCTGTATCTTGTGAAATTGGGATCACCCTCCAACAAGTTCATCACATTGTTTCCACTTTCAGACTTTAGCAGGCAACACACTTGAACCATCAAGAGGAAAAAGGTGGCAGGTAGCCTAGCGGTTATGACCGTTTGGCCAGTAACCGAAAGGTTGCCAGTTTGTTCACCTAGTTGGCTCAGGGATCCAATCTGTTGGTTGGCCAACGCACTTAATCCTAATTGCTCTGGATAAGGGTATCTGCTAAATTATGTAAATGTAGGAAAACAATTTCCCTACTGAAGTATAGTGTCAACCATGTGCACTTTTGTATAAGCTTCAAACTCAGGTCAAAATTATTTATTCTCATTCTGGCAAGTGTAGCATAACACATTTTTCAAATTCCATCTCCCCTTTACAACATTAAATAACAATATTGGAGGGTTGAAAATCAACTGCCAGCCAAACCAGCAAAGGAATGCACACAGATTCCCAAGAGGAGGCTGCAAGCCAGCAGCCTACTTCCTAAAAAGGAAGAGTCTTAAAAATAAAGAATCAAGGAAGTTGCTCTGTTTGAGACATCATGTAAACATTCAAGGGATTGATGAACCTGCAGCTGCTGCTCTCATGCTCTGGTTCTGTTTCTATCTTGCAGTGTTTTGGTGCCTATCAGTGGTGGAAAAAGTACCCAATTGTCATACTTGAGTAAAAGTACAGATACCTTAATAGAAAATGACTCAAGTAAAAGTGAAAGTCACCCAGTAAAATATTACTTGAGTGAAAGTCTACAAGTATTTGGTTTTAAATATACTTAAATATCAAAAGTAAATGTAATTGCTAAAATATACTTAAGTGTCAAAAGTAAAAGTATAAACCATTTCAAATTCCTGATATTAAGCAAACCAAAAGGCAGCATTTTATATATATATTTTTTTTTTACTTTATTTAAGGATAGCCAGGGACATACTCCAACACTCAGGCATCATTTACATTTGTGTTTAGTGAGTCCATCAGATCAGTGGCAGTAGAGATGGCCAGGGATGTTCTCTTGATAAGTGCATGAACTGGACCATTTTCCTGTCCTTCTAAGCATTCAAAATATATCTAGTTCTTTTGGGTGTCAGGGAAAATGTATGGAATAAAAAGTACATTATTTTCTTTAGGAATATAGCGAAGTAAAAGTATAAGTTGTCAAAAATATAAACAGTAAAGTAAAGTAAAGATACCCCTAAAAAGTAATTAAGGAGTGCATTAAAGTATTTTAACTTAAGTACTTTACACCACTGGTGCCTATACCAAGGATGGGTAACTCCGATTTTTGGGCCTTCGGGCTCAATTGGAATGACAATGTCTCAGAGATTTTCTTGAACACTATGTCACTAAAGTTGGAAAATGTGTGGTAGCAGTGCAGCAATGGTAGCTTTCTCTGTGTCATCACTCTTTCGTTCATCCCTCCGTCCCATACATTTTTCCCATAGGGATTTTACACTGACAAATAATGTTAGTATACAACAAGTTGTAGCTCACTTATACCCTTTAATCATATAACAATGGAAAGCTTAGATTCACAGCTATCCATCAGACACTTTCCAAACCCCCTGACTCACACTCCTTATGAGCAAAACATTTTAGCAGCCCCCCCCTCTTCACAGCGGAGAGAGACAATATTTTAGAGTTCATTTTCCTGCGATACTACACATTTTTCCATGGGGCATAGAGAAAATGTTGCAATTTTATAACTAATTTCATACAATTCTACTCATTTTGCCAGGGGAGAGAGAAAGATGTGTAGAATTACAGAACATTTGCTGTAAAACTGCTCATTTTGTCATGGGTGGAGACAAATGTTTGCCATTTTAATATGATAAATATCATATTACGGGGGCCCTCAGTTGGTCATTTTACCATGATTTCTACAAGTTTAGATAGCTAGCCATTATATTAACATATACATTTACATGGGCTAATTGAGTGACTGACATAAGAGAAAAACTGCTAATGGACAACAAACATTTGAAAATGCACCTTGTTTATTCTACTATTCTAACTCTCAAACATAAGTTGAGACCCAAACTGAGTTCCAAAAACCTAACCTTGGCCTATTCCAAAGATGATTAAATATAAGATCCTGAAATATACAAGGTTTAATATAATCGTCTTCAAGGCTTTTTAATCTCTCATTTAGGCTTGGATGCCTGACACATCTTTGAAGTACACACTCAGTTCCATGTAGTGTAAATACATGGGGTTAAAGAGTGCACTGCATCCCTAGTAGCACACCACACTAACACCACATAATCACTACTCACTCCAGGGTTACTGCCATATAGCTCAATGCAGTCCATTTCAGATGCTCTTACCTCATAATCACCTATTCCTAGTTTCACCGACCCAAATTAGTATTTTTTTTAAGGAAGCAGAGTGGTGTTTGTAAATACTGAAAAGCACATTCAGGCTCTGTAGCCTAGGCCTATTTCCCTTATTTTAGAATGCCTGAAAATCTGATATAGTTCTGTTGTTTAGTCTTATACTATTTGAGTTGCAAGCAACTCTGCAGTTCACAATTTTTGCAGTATCTTTCCATAATACCACTCTTACTTAGATGGATCCATAATAACGTGATAACCCAAAATGGCCAAGGAGATGCTATAGAATAATGCCATAGAATAGGCCTCAATGACAGCACACAGGAAGGCCCCTCCCTCTCTCTAAAAATCCATGCCTTCAGAGGATAACCAAACAGAAGAGTCCGTTCTAGATATAGAAATCAAAGGGAATGCAGCAGGCTGTAGTTCTCTGAAGTCTCGGGTTGCTCCCAGGGCCCTCCCCTGTGTACAGTCTGGAATGCACGTGGGGCTGCCTGCCGGTCAAGATGGGTGGTCTGGGATGTGTTCCAAATGGCACCCTTTTCCCTATGTAGTGCACTACTTTTGCCCAGGGATTGTGGGATTGTAAGGAATAGGTTGCAATTTGAGACACAGCCCCTGGTCGCCTTCTTACGCTCTATGTCTGATAGAATAATTTAATGACACTGTCTGTCCACACAAAACTGAAATAGAATTGTTGGTAGTTTGTATTTAGTTCTTCCTCAGTGTAATGATGGCACACTTAATAAGGATCCAACACTGATCCCATAGAGGTTAAGTGTTAGCACATTCCATTGTTATAACTATTGTGAAGTAAACAAATCCATAATGTGCTCCTATGATGCCATGCTATCATGTTATGTAGTAGGAATTGTTCTGATATTGCTGAAAGTATTCTTTAGATCCTTTGAGGGAAAATACTATTTTGAACCCTCGGTTCATGCATCAACAGCACTACTCTGTACAAAGGCCCTGCGATGCTATAGATAGTTAACACCTGACACCCTCTAGTGGTGAAATGTAGTAAATACAACAGGTTCAAATAGAGGAAATTAGATACTCAATTATCATTATCATGCCCAATTATAAACTATACCACATTGTTATACTGGAAAATGACTACAGGACTTTCAAATGCTGTTTTATATGAAATGTAAATCTTAAGAGCTTCATAAATGAAACCAATGTGTCATTTGACCTCAACTATCCAACCTACCTTAACTAAAATCACCTTTGTATACTTGGCACTGTACAGAGTTGGCATGATATATCTCTGTATGTATCACACATGCAAGACTCGCACACACAGTACAGATGTAGGATGTTAATTTGAGACAGTTTTATACCGCAGGAAAATAATCATGCAGCAACAGGAAATGTTAATTACATGGCTTATACATTTTTTCATCAAGGCAAAATACAGACTTCTAACTTCAGCATTTTCTGCTGTGTAGAACATTTGCAGCAACAAAAGAGTGATCAAATTAAGATCCTACATCTGTACACAGCACACACACACACACATTTGATCCCATACTCCTAGCACACAATGACTACATCATGCTTGTGACTACCAAATAATTGGATGCATTTAAAGTTTTGGGTTACGTTTGCCCAATAGGAACTTAAATGGTGAACGATGACTGGATTAATTTTCTTTCTAAGCGAGTAGATAAGATGTTTATGAACACATCTAAAAAAATATGTTTATTTTATTTAAGCAGGTAGTCACCATTGAGACCAGGGTCTTTTTCACAAGGGAGACCTGCATATATACATACACACTGTCAAAATAAAATACAACAAATATTCAAGAAAACAATTACATTCTTCAATACAAAGGTCCCCAATCAATATTTGTAATTGCCCGTGCTGCACCAGAACATCCAACTGAAATGCATTTTGTAGTTGGTTCCAGCAATGAGGTGCTTTAAAACTAAAAGAGGATTTACCTAGTTCGGTGGAGACCTGATAATACCAAGATTAAGAAAAATCATGAATGGTGATGATTGAGAAAGTAACAGAGGCAACAACAAAACACGCTATGTGCAAGGAATATGGGACAAAATACTAAACTTTTGAGTACTTTAAGTCACCAAGTACATTTGTAATAATGTACAACAGATGACATTCTGTACTGTCTCCTCACATGAAACATTTGAACTCAAATCCAAAATGCTGGAGTATAGAAACATTTTATATTCACTGTCCAAATACATGAGGGAAGTGTACATATACATGCAGTGAGTGAGTTGTGGACATATATCACACATTTGTAATAAAGTTATTAGGTGTCACGAACGTTGTATTGAATGGACCAAGGCACAGTGTGCGTAGCGTTCCACTTGTTTTATTTAAAAAACGTGCCGCTATGCAGTGCTCACAAGCAAAACATAAACAAGATCCCACAAAAGCCCAGTGGGAAAAGGCTGCCTAAATATGATCCCCAATCAGAGACAACGATAGACAGCTGCCTCTGATTGGGATCCATACCAGGCCAACATAGAAATGAAAAAACTAGACTACCCACCCTAGTCACACCCTGACCTAACCAAAATAGAGAATTAAAAGGATCTAAGGTCAGGGCGTGACATTAAGTTCATAACCTAAAACTGTTGTATTGTTAATGTTTCTATGGGGCTTGTAATTAATGGTGTGAACAAGGGTGACAAAGATGAAGATTCAGTCACAGATAATATTTCTTGTCAATAGAGAAGGAATGTATCTTTCAACAGCTGCAATTCAACACTGTCTCCTTTTATGGACAGAATGGAATGAGTTGTTGAAAAACTCAAGACTCTCAGGCACTAAAAACAACCTCGTCCATGGGCTAATTGCTACCACATAAGTATGGGATCAACAGAAAGAGAGTCGACTGGTGGACACGACTATCAACTGACTGACTCCTACAAACCCACATTAATCATCAGTCGCCAACAGGCCTGCCAGTGTAATTGGAGGTATGAAGTATTCCATTCAGCCAGATTACTAATTTGAAAGGCAAGTCTAACCTTAATTACGTTTACATGACCATTGGGTAAAAGATCTGAAGCCTTGTGGTTTAAGGTTGAGCCCTGACCAAGAGGGATTCCAGAAGCATGACTAGGTCG
Source organism: Oncorhynchus tshawytscha (assembly GCF_018296145.1). NCBI lineage: Eukaryota > Metazoa > Chordata > Actinopteri > Salmoniformes > Salmonidae > Oncorhynchus > Oncorhynchus tshawytscha. The sequence goes on along the minus strand of NC_056429.1, from coordinate 81,371,657 downwards.
AGGCTCCTGGGTGGTGTGGTTGTGTGGGCGGTGAGGGTTGCATAGGGGGGATAACCATAAAACAAGAGGTCACTGGTGAATCACTGGAAGGAGATCTTCAGATTTCCTACAGTATATTTTCAAGGTTGGACCATTTTGGAAAAACCTTGGATTGTGAGTAATATAAAAATGCTTTGTCACCCTGTTTGCAAAAACTTAGAATAAATTAAATATGTTTAAACATCAGGAGTTAAAATACTTACATTCCTATATGTACAATTATACAACAATTTCTGTGGGTACATGGACCCTGGTGCAAGGGAGGATAGGACTATTCTCTATCCACTTGTTGTACTTGGTCACTGTTGTGTACAGGTCTGGTCGTAATGCACCCCTCGCCCCAACTGACGATTCCAAAGAGGAACATCCAATTGTCCACACTGTTACGAATCCCTTTTGGCCCGACAGTCTAGGGGGGGGATGGTAATGAGACCCGTAACAACTCATGCAATTTATAATAGTGACAAAGTGTGAACGAAATAACCACAACAACTGAAAGCTACCATCAAACTCAGGGTTTATTAATAAACACAGTAATGGGGGGAGCAGGAAAAGGGGCTGAGCTGGACCCAAGGAAAGAAACAAGTATTCAAAAACACCCCGAAGCTAGACTAGCCTATTTCAACAACAGCTAACTAACTAACCAAAAATACAGTGGGTGGTCCGCCCAGTTCTAACTAGGGTATTTTAACAAAGTTTACCTACGGGTAGTGTATGCCCATGGGCGACTTGTCTCGGTTCCCCCTTTTCCCACCAGCAAACAAACACCATAACCAATACTCACAGGTGATGACAAAGTGCTATGGCGGTACTCAAACAAAAGAGAGGTCAGAGAGATTGAGCTCTAGTGCAAACAACTGACAGGGTTTTTAAACCAAGGGAATGGGACTGTGATTGGGTAGGATACAGGAGAAGGTGTGGCTTCTGATTGATGATTGATTGGTGACTGATTGGGGAGTGATGATTTTCACCTGTGAGGGGAGATGGAGATAAAAGAAATACACACACAGGATACTTGTATCCGTAACACACACCATGGGCCCTCTGGAATCACCCTGTGGAGAAAAGAAGAATACTATAGTAATATACAGAATATTTCTCATGGAGAAAGACTATGCTGATATTGTCTTTACATGTCTGTGTTTTCAATAACTTTGAATGCCGTTATTTTCCAAATACATATTAACTGCTGAATAAAAATGGTCATCTCAAGTCACTCCTGCGTATCATTCCTTGCACGCATCTTGACTCCAGTCCGGTTTTCCAGCACATAACATGTTTTCTGTGCTCATGTTTCCTTAGTAGTCATGGGCCAAAACATTCACCTTTGCCTACTGGTACTGTGAATTGTACCATAAACCTTAATGAAGAGAGGACACACATGCTGTATAACAAAGCACTCAACAGGTAAGGAAAAATATAAATATTGCATTGGCATGAAAACTAGTGCATTTATCATTGGAAGGGAATGGGAATAGATATCAAGTGATTGTTTGATACATTTAATTAAGAGGTCTGGGTCGTATTTAAAAAGTGTCTCAGACTCAGTTGCCTTTTAGATTATAATAAATGGACAGGAAGGACCTGATCGTAGATCAACACCTATTCTGGTGTGGCAGGTAGCTGAGAAGTTAGAGAAGCAGGCCATGCAACTGGAGAATGGCTGGTTGCCAGTTCAAATCCCAACTCAGATGGGAAAATCTTGTGCCATTGTGTGCCCTTGTGCATGGCACTTAACCACCTTCAAGTGCTGCACTGTGGCTGACCCATTGCTTCTAGCCCATTGGGTTGTGAGCACAAAGACACATTTCTGTTCTCTGTAAGATAATGGACAATAAGGCATATAGCCCCTGAATCCTAGATCAGCACTCCTCTCTGAGATACTTTATGAATACCTTGCCCTGGTTCTGTATGTTGTAGACGATCCTTCTCTTTGCTGTAAACAGCTATCTCACAGCAGGATCTCGTGTCAATGGCCTGGCGTGCCTGGGGTAGACAGACAGTCCTCACAGAGCTGCTCTCCTCTGCACACTGACCATCTATAGCCTTTAGCTTCAGTAGGGTTGTATAGAAAACATAAATTAACCACTCTGATCCACATTATTATGATTAGAGTCTCAAATCCCATGACACATGCACTAACGTTTTACTCTTGACCTTCACACAGCATACAAACAAAAAAATCAATACCAGTGAGATTAGAATTTAATAGCCTGGTGGGTCCCTCCAATGACCAGAGGAGTTGGCAAGACAGCACAAACCAATTTGGAACCAGGCTAGGAATGTTTTATTGCCTGGCTGAAGCGACAGACTGGCTGACTCCAGAGTCTGGAAATCCGCTTTGATGTTATCGCCACGATGCGTCGTTAATGAAGGGGGCTGTGCTTTTACGAGTTCGTTGTCCTCTGTGTCTCTTTCAATCTCTCAGCATTACAAGGACAACCGTCTTCATACTGTAGGGGAGAGTGAGATAAGTTGTGCCAAAGGGTTAGTTGAGCCCCCCCTTGTTTCTAGTAAACCATACACAAAATGAATCATGTAACCAAATATTTAGGAAGAGGTCATCACAAAGTCAAATGAATTTATTGTGTTATAGGTTTCATGATGCTTGAAACCAAAGTAGACCATTTTAAGATGGTTTTGTACATCTCTATAAACTACAATACGAGGTCCTAAACCTAGCATGAAAGTGCATCCTCATAGCTGCGTGGGCTAATATAGTTAAAATGGTTGCTTTGGGTAAATTGTGCCATTTGGCTAATCAATATACCCCATACGATGATTATATTTAGTCAGTTTTATGCATAATATGCATAGTATTTTGAAGACACCTTGTATATGTGTGATTAGTCAATTTCAAATTATGAAAAATGCCTTCATCAGGTGGGTTCGCCCCCATCTAGGCCACAATTGAAGCGTTTCTTCCCAGGCGTAATGCAAGGCATTATCGCTGGGATTTGAGGTTACACCAGGGCCTGAGAACTGGCGTACCGGAAACCCCTGCAGCCCCTGCAAGGCTTGGGGGCCCATGCGCCTGTCATCAATGTCTATTTTCTTTAATTTAATAAATCATTTTGACAGTAAACCTCCAAAATGTCATTCATATGAACCTTTTTCATTTACATATGTTCTAGGAAGCTAAGTGTTTATTTCCTGGGCTTCAGGAATGAGAAAGGGATATAGGTGAACAAATGCTGTGGTCAAGGCTACGACGGCACCAGCACGAAGAGTGGAGCTTACTAAGGTGTTCAAAAGCGCATATCAGACCGAGAGACTAATGCTTCTTAGGTAGTTCTTTATGAGTTTTAGTTTAGGAAGTGAAGGTTATTTATAATAAGGGTTACAAAATCGGACCTCTCTGAAAGGAAAATGGATGGCCCTCCCTTCAGGAAAATATATTTTGCCTAAACCTTCCCTTGAATGCTTGAAATAAAAGTGACCCTCCCCTATACCCAACATAATAATTAAAACATAAGGTGGATAGCAGTGAACATTTCTACCATTTACTCTCACTTCTTGGACAGACCAGAGCCCTAGATCTGTAGTTTTAGAACTGATCTTTATCCTGTAAGCATTCTCACAGGAATTTTTATAGCACACAGGACTGCGGGTGAGAAGGTTGTGGGTTCACAGACCACCGTGGACAAGAGTAGGGGTCAAAATATTTACTTAATGCACCTGAGCTCAATTTCGAGTCTCATAACAAAGGGTCTGAATATTTGTGTAAATAAGGTATTTATGTTTTTGACTTGTAATATATTTGCAAGAAATTCTAAAAACCTATTTTCGCTGTGTCTTTATGGGGTATTGCGTGTAGATGAGTATATATTTTTTTCATCCATTTTAGAATAAGGCTCTAACGTAACAAAATTTGGAAAACGTCAAGGGGTCTGAATACTTTCTGAATGCACTGCATAGAAAGGTTTGGAAAACACACATACTGTACACCTACACATTAACACACAAACAGTACAACCTCCATATAATTCATAACGTGGACTGTGAAAAGACACAAAGGTACAGACAGACACATGCATACGCATACATTGTGACATTGTTGTATGGTGATATTAAAAATGTTGTACTGTAGATATGTAGTGGTGTAATAAGGTTATGTGATGTACTTTTTTATATTTTGTTGTATATGTAATGTAAGTGCTTTAATATGTTTGGACCCTAGGAATGGGGATCCCTAATAAATACAAATACAAATATCATAGGCCTAATAGTACTATAGAGTTCTTTTTACTTACACACAACATAGCTGGGTCACCACATCCTGCATCTAGGGATCCATGGCCCTGTAACGCCCCAACCCAACACACCCAACTCAGCTTTAGGATCTTAGTGAAACATTCATTGTTTTCAGGTGTGTTAGCCCAAGGCCAGAGTGACCACAGTACACCGGACCCACACGGCCAGGACTGAGCAGCCAAGTAGCAAGCAATTGCCTAAACAGGTGTCTCCTCTGACGCATGCATGTTTTCAATTCAGACTCCCTTTGTCGTACAGTATTCCATATAAGGCATCCAGCCAGACCTTTTGAAAGTTGCACAGTATACCCTTAATCTTAAAACAAATCTAGTGATACTGTACATAACTTGACATTTCTTCCAAACAGTGTGGGAGGATAACCAACCTTGCAATGAATGGCAATGCATTTATTTGCCACTATAAATGCTAGGTTACACAGTTTCTTCTGATAACAGTCTCCAGTATCAACATTTTCAAGCAAACAAAATTTTAACATATCTGGATCCATTCAGCATTATCAATAAAGTCTCCCAGGTCTTTCTCACACATTGGGAAAAGCCTCTATCAACCCTTGATACAGTTTGGAAATCATCTTTGGAGGTTTGTCAGACTGCCTTAAAATAACATCTGGCTTGTCCAGTGTTTGCTGGACTGAGAGAATAAAGTGTTGTATCTGCAAAACTTCACCTCACCTCACCTGTCACAGACTGGTCTTCCCTGGCTGCCTGACCCTGTTGAGGCCCCTGTCACCAGCGAATCCGCCTAAATTGAGGCATGACAAAGAATGACCTTGGTGTACATTTATACATTATATAGGTGGTTCAGGTGCTTATATACCTGCATTGCTTGCTGTTTGGGGTTTTAGGCTGGGTTTCTGTACAGCACTTTGAAATATCAGCTGATGTAAGAAGGGCTATATAAATACATTTGATTTGATTATGCAATAATATAAGCAATGGTTCAATAACTGAAATTACCATTATTCCCAGATCCCAGACTGTAGCTTTAAGTTTAAACTGCGGTACTGTTGGTCTACTCATCACTTCAGGATTAAACCCTGTATCCTTCATTGAATACACTGCAAAATTCACCTGAGCTCCATAGACTGGTCTTACCTGGCTGTCTGGCCCTGCTGGGACCCCTGTCACCATCTGATCCTGCTAAAACATGATGAGCATAGTGGGATGTCTGCGGGACCTACGATCCTGACAGAGATCATTGCGGACAAAAATTGCCTCCCCTCCGTCCCTCTTTACTGTCCCCAGTGAAAGTTGCGCCCCTGAATTTAGATAGTTCCTTACCTAACTCACAGTATTTGCCACCATAATCATCTGCGCATAGGCAGAATATGGGTTCTAACAGACAGTGAGGGGACAGAGGTGTCACAGGGAAAGCAGAAGTCACCTAGAAACAGTAACGAATGAAAAGCAAGAGAGTGATAAGCTCTGAGTGCATGTGATGAAGATATACTGTTTTTGTTGCATTTTCGGTGGCAAAGAGCTTGATTGAGCTTGATGTACCTGATCTTCTTTGATAGGGAAAATCAAACCCCCCACCCATGGACAGCACCCTTGCCACAAAATAATTTCCCGCAGCCATAGGGCAGGGTTGATATTTCTCTGAATAAATGGGCACCTCATGCATTTTACAATTGTACCCGTGGATGCCACTGAGAGTCCCTGTTGTACTACTAATAAGCAAAGCCATTATGAGAAGGAAGATGACGCAAGAGCGACCGACGGACGGATCAGTATTCAGGCGCTTCAGGCGAAGCAAACAGGTGGCTGCCTAGTACAACATGGGTAACGCTGACTCCAAACTCAACTTCAGGAAAGCTGTGATACGACTAACAACCAAAACACAGGTTTGTTAACATAATTACGCTCTTTTGTATAGGCCAATGCAGCATTTAAATATGTATGAACAGTTCTGTTATTCAAGATAAAAATAGCAATTCAAGTGGGCCAGATGGTAGTCTGCCTACAAGTTGTATTTGACACACATGGATGAGTGGGTGCTAGAGAAATACAGTAATAGTTACCATCAGTCCAAAAGCAGAGTTTACTGGTTAAATATAAACTTTTAATTGAAATGTAGGACTAGGATATTTATATTTTGTTATTGGCTATAAACTGACAATTCGATTAATTGTAGGGTACTGTTATAAATACTGCGAATTTGTGTCATCAAATAGTGGACTCATAATATCGGCAACAATGTATCTATGTTGTAATCAAATGTAACATTGTAGTCATACTTCTGTAGTTATAATAAACACAACCAAGAGCCTCATATCAGGTGCAGACAGTCGTTCTAAGGTGTATCCTATTCACAGAGCTATGATGAGATGTAAATATGAATACTGTACATTCGGGGCTGTATTTGAATCAATCATTTTCCTGCTTTATTCTTCCTTGATTTAAAAAAAAAATAGAATAAAGGTAGCCTAGAAACCATTTCCAGCTACATTTATGATGACATGGTTGTTGAATGAATCATAACACTCAGACAATGTGGCTGATTTAAGGTGGGATGAAAGACATTCAAGTTAGTTAAATAAGCATTAGTCTAAAGTGCACTGTTTGGGTGACATTTACTCTGTCATCAAGGCAAAACAAGTAGCTGAATATATTGTCTGTACAACAAAACAAAAGTAAATTTCATCATATGTGTTCTTCATTGGGGCGGCAGGTAGTCTAGTGGTTAGAGCATTGGACTAGTAGCCGAAAGGTTGCAAGATCAAATCCCCGAGCTGACAAGTTAAAAATCTGTTGTTCTGACCCTGAACAAGGCAGTTAACCCACTGTTCCTAGGCTGTCATTGAAAATAAGAATTTGTTCTTCACTGACTTGCCTAGTTAAATAAAGGTAAAATAAAAAATTGGATGGTTTCCTGGGCACAGATCTTAGTCCTGGACTAAAAAGCAATGCTCAATGAAGAATCTCCATCAAAAGTGATTTTTAGTCCATGACTAAGTTTATTATGTCTGTATTTATCTGCCCTGCTCCTGAAGGCCAAGCAGGTCTCTGAATGAATAATGTATGAGTTAATAGAGAAGGGAAATGGCAGCATCCCAACCGTCTGTGTTCATCAATGAGAGCACACTCACATGATGTAGAGTGGAGTGACGTCTGGGACTGGGTTTAGATGGGGCCTGGCTCTGTGTGTCTGAGAGTGGAGTGACGTCTGGGACTGGGTTTAGATGGGGCCTGGCTCTGTGTGTCTGAGAGTGGAGTGACGTCTGGGACTGGGTTTAGATGGGGCCTGGCTCTGTGTGTCTGAGAGTGGAGTGACGTCTGGTTCTATCTGTGCGATGGTGTGCAGAATGGAGATCGTTTCCTCTGACTCACTGTTCTGGTCAGAGCGTCAGACTGCCACAGTGCATTGCTAGCTACTGGCCATCATGGGGAATATAAAGGATACGAAGACCTGAATTTGTGGTCGCAACGCTGTCACCATTACCACCACATGGGAGCATAGACTGCAGTGTGCAGACTGAGGAGGCTCTTTTTACCATGCTCACATGGTGGTAAATGTCTACAGAATTCAATGTACGTATCTCAGAGCATCGTAGCACCACTAGGTGCAAAAACTCGACTTGCCCAGTTGCGGCCCACTTTTTGGAAGGAAACCACTCAATTTAATCTCTGCGTTATATTGGCATCGAACATATCATCCTCCCTAGGAGAGGGGGTGACCTTGATAATTTATTGTTAAAACGAGAGGCTGCCTGAATCTTTAATTTAAAGACCCTTGCTCCCTTCGGTCTCAACGTAGACTTTGAGCTGAAGCCATTCTTGTGATTATTGTGACTTTGCCATTGTAATTGTGTATAAGCTTAAGTAGTCTAAAATGAATCTATGATCGTATGCTATCTATTTGTTTTTTGTATGCCATTTGAATATTTGAGAATTAACCAATGATATTAGGCCACACTTGGCCATGATCACAGACACCTGTGTGCCTTTTGACACTATAAAAACGAGTCATCCCGCAGTGTTTGTGATTATACCCTGATGAAGACAGCTTGGCTGTCAACGTTGGTAATTAGGTTTTTTGCATCTGAGCTCCTAGAGTGTGCGGCTCTCCTTTTATTTTCAAGGGAAATGTCTATAGAACAGAATAAAGAAAAAGTTGCACTCATTTATTTTTCTTGCTGTGGATTTATTTGACTAATATTTTGGCTACAGAGCCTTCATCAGATAGGGTTTTGGGATGGGGAATATATCTGATCCCTGTTTGTTGCCTCATCTCCCCCAGCCTGTGGAGACTACAGACGATGCTTTCTGGGACCAGTTCTGGGCAGATACTGCCATGTCCGTCCAGGATGTGTTCGCTCTGGTGCCGGCAGCGGAGATACGAGCTGTCAGGGAGGAATCTCCCTCCAATCTAGCAACCCTCTGCTACAAGGTAATGTAGGGTAAGATACAGTACATCCTCTGTGTGTGTATGTGTGTTTAACCTTTTATTTTTCTACCTTGGATACAATTGGTGTAATAGGAATGCAAGACGGTGTACAGTAACAGGTAGGGCTGGGATGATATTAGTATCGCAAAAAAATCAGAACACGAACCAGACCACTCTTTGGTCATTTAAAAACCTGCTGTATGTAAAATATAGTGTGGAAGATAAATAAATGGGACTCAGGATGACAACATAATGATTTTTGTTTCCAACATTAGGGCCGTTTTCCTAAATAAGTTCAATCCGCCTCGTGTTTTGTTTCCTTGCCACGATACTAATGAGTATTGCAATACTTGCATTGTCCCGGCCCTAGTAACAGGTGTATTCTGAGTGTGTTAAGTAGTGCTGTAATGTAGTAACAGGCGTATGCTGAGTGTGTTAAGTGGTTCTGTAATGTAGTAACAGGTGTGTTCTGAGTGTGTTAAGTGCTGCTGTACTGCAGTATCGGGCAGGTGTTCCACCTGGGTTTGCTTCCAATATGTCTCTAGTTGTTTTTAAGTGGTGTGTTTCATCCGTTTCTGTATTTAAGCAGATTCTATTGGGTACCTTGGATACAGATGGGGTTAAAGGAATGATAGTGTTTGTTGCAGCAAACACCATTGTAAATGGAATTGTATGCCTGTGTTGAGCCTCAAGGGTCTACTGTATAAGCCCTCAAATGGAAATGCTTGCATAAGCAAGAAATGAAGCAGTGTGTGAGAGGGTGTGTTGTATTTGACTACCTGTACATGTTCATGTGTTCATTCCAGGCGGTGGAGAAGCTAGTCCAGGCGGCTGAATCTGGTTGTCCCTCAGAGAAGGAGAGACAGATAGTCCTGAACTGCACCCGTCTGCTCACACGTATCCTACCATACATCTTTGAGGATGCAGACTGGAGAGGGTTCTTCTGGTCTACCGTGCCTGGAGCTCAGGTGAGAATACTGTACTACTCATCAACGGCACCATCCAATATAGATAAAAAATGCTGTGTCCCAGAAGTGTTCTGTGCTATCCTAGCCCATTGGACATGTAACCCTTTGAAGTTGTGATTTCATTATATATGCAATTTGCATATCAGTGTATCAGTGGTCAGGGTCATTTTAATTAGGTGAGACTCTCTTCTGTGTTCCTTTATTATTTGGGAATTAAGAGGGATGCATTCTCTATCGCATGCTGCCAAGGATGCCAGTCTCGCTCTCCACTTGTCTTTAGCACCTCAGACTCAGTGACCACTTGCAGGGAGAAGCTGTGTGGCGGGGCAAGGGAGAAAGAGGAAGGAGCATCGGGGCTAGTTGCATTGGAAGGGCTGGGAGATGAGGAAGTGTTGGACGGGCAAGGAGGCATGGCTGAGTCAAATTAATGAAGTGGCTCAGCCATACGCTCCTTGTCAGTAACAACCTCATCATCAGCATTAAGGGACATGGGCAGCTGTGAGGAGGAGGGTTTATTCTCCAGGTATTTCATTGTTTTCCAGAACTTCTTGGGGTTCGACCCACAGAGAGAACTCCTTAACTTCTCGAGTGTAGGGGGCAGTATTTTGATGTTTGGATGAAAATCATACCCAAATGAAACTGCCTATTTCTCAGGCCCAGAATCTAGAATATGCATATAATTGTCAGATTAGGATAGAAAACACTCAAGTTTCCAAAACTGTCAAAATATTGTCTGTGAGTATAACAGAACTGGTATTGCAGGTGAGAACCTGAGGAAAATCCAACCAGGAAGTGCTGTTTTTCCTGAAACCTCTCTGTTCCATTGCATGCCTTCCCTCCATTTAAAGGGATATCAACCAGATTCCTTTTCCTATAGCTTCCACATGATGTGAAGAGTCTTTAGACATAGTTTCAGGATTTTATTCTGAAAAATGAGCGAGAAAGATCACATCGCGTCATTGGATGGCTGGGTGCCAGCAGAGTTTTGCATGCGTGAGCAGCTTGGAGCTGACATTTTCTCTCACTCCTATTGAAAAATCTACGGTACAGTTGAAATATTATTTATTGTAAAAACAACCTGAGGATTGATTATAAAAAACGTTTGACATGGTTCTACGAACTTTACGGATACTATTTGGAATTTTCGTCTGCCCCGTCGTGACCGCTCGCGCCTGTGGATTTCTGAACATAACACGCCAACCAAATGGAGGTTTTTGGATTTAAAAAGAGTCTTTATGGAACAAAAGGAACATTTATTGTGTAACTGGGAGTCTCGTGAGTGCAAACATCCAAAGATCATCAAAGGTAAGCAATTCATTTTATTGCTTTTCTGACTTTCGTGACAATCTACTTTGCTGCTAGCTGTTTGTAATGTTTTGTCTACCGAGAGCTATCCTCACATAAATGCTTGCATAGCTTTCGCCGAAAAGCTTTTTTGAAATCTGACATGCCAGGTGGATTAACAACAAGCTAAGCTGTGTTTTGCTATGTTGCACTTGTGATTTCATGAAAATGTGATTTCATGAAAATTTGAATTTGGCGCTCTGCAATTCAGCGGATGTTGGCTAATGGGATGGGTGCATCAAGAAATTGAGGTATCTACTGTAACTTTGGTTTTCTAGAGTGCACTTATTTCTGAGTACACTTATTTCTCCTGAACAACAGCCAGTTAGCCTGGGTATGCGTGTGCCGAGCCTTTCGCCAAATGGTGTTCTTGAGGTGGAGTAACTCTGAAAGATCACAAGAACTTCAAGGGGTGCTAGACCCCTGCTTGTTTTATGTTGGAATACAAGAGGCTTAATTATGTCTGCTCTGTAACAATACAAATCTTGAGTTCATATGCATGACATATTATGCATACAGACTTATTTGTGCCCCTTTTTCTCCCCATTTCGTGATCTCCAATTGGTAGTTACAGTCTTGTCCCATCGCTGCAACTCCCCTACAGACTTGGGAGAGGGCCATGTGTATGGTTTCCTAGAAACAACTAACCATTTGGCTCAACTTACCCCACTCTCCCCTACTTGTTACAGATCATTGGATAGAATAGGTTTGTCTTATGGTGAAAAGGATGCTGGTGATTTAGCACGAAACATGCACTGTGGGCTTGGAGAATAGACAGACAGAGGAAGAAAATACTTCCCAAGACTCTGGTTTAATTTTTCTACTCCCTTTTCAGTTTTCTAAGGAACATAGTTTCTTCTTGAATTTGTGAGTGAGCGCCCCACACTCATACTGACTGTCCCCCACTACTGCAGCCGCTGCTGTGCTGTCTGGTGGAAACTGCATGTTTTCAAAGCTCTGACCAGCCAGCATTGTAGGATGAGCCCAAGCTGGGTTGTGTTCATTTGGACACACTGTAGCAAAATGTTTAACGTCTTTGTGTAACTCAAAATAAAATGTGCATTTCTTATTAGACAAGATCAGGTAGTACCTAGGGCTGTTGCGATGACCATATTACCATCACACCGGCGGTCATTAAGGCTGTCAAATTCCACATGACCGTTTAGTCATAGTAATTAGGCTTCTCCAAGCTCTGATGCTGCTTGCTAACTTGCTGGTACTCAGCACTCTATTGTCCCTATATTCACTCGGCCATCAATGCAAATGTATCGAAACACTTCATGAGAGCCCATGAGCTCATGTTGCGCAACATTTCTATATGCTATGCAATTGCAGGAGAAAACAGAGTGATGGTCTCTATTAAAAGAACAGGATCCCATCAGCTTTCTATAGGCTAGGCCTACTATATTTATGTCTCAACTTCCCTAATATTTAGCACATTGGTTATATTTACAACAGGATTATAGCCTACCTGGCTGGCATGAAAATAAACCATGGGGAAAAGCATTCTCCATTCGCTATTTAAGTGCATAGATTACATGTGTTTTTCCCGCTGCCCCTGTTTCGATACAGGTGCATGATAATGGTCCATTCTAAATCAAAACAAATGTCACACATATACTAAATAATATATGTAAAGATAAGATTAAATCAAGAATAGTCTGATGGGTGACAATATTGGCCTATCAAGTATGAATTATATATTATCACTTGTGAATCATGCCCAGCATAAGAAATAATGCCTTTTTTGCGACTTTTTCAAATCATGGTCGCACACCCCATGTAGCCTAGCCTATACAATGTTTGTTTTTTTACACGTTAATTTCATATAAAGCAATAGTCATATGTGCTCAGTTTTAGGGCGATTTTAAGCAGAATACGAAATACAAAAACAATTAGAAACATCTAAAGTGCTCAATTCTGTTTATTTTCCTGAACAAACAGCTCTGTCATAATTCACTCACATTCACTCTCACACACCTCTCCATCAGGCTTGGGGCTTGCTATCAACACGAGATGCACCTCCCATTCCTACTCTCTCTCTCTCTCCATCTCTTAAAAAACACAAATAGATTAAAAGCTGATCAATCACTTTCAATTTGAGGATTGATATTTCTTTCTAATAAGTTGTCTTCAAAATTCTTGATATTGTGATTTTTTTTTTTCTGAAAAGGGTCGTAAGGGAGATAAAGAACAGAATACGTAAAAAATAGAGTTGTGGTTGATTATTATTCCATTTGAAAAAAATCCAGAAAAATTGTGCTTTTGTGATCCATATTTTAGAGTTTTAGAGTTTAACACGGCAATGCTGACAAATTGCACTCAGTGCTTTGAGCAGCGCTCTCCATAGACAGACTGGGAAGAGCAGTGTTGAGCACCCTATTAAATCCAAGGTTAGCAGAGTCAGTTGAGTAAAACGCCACTCACCTTGACACTTTCAGTGCTTGCCACAGTCTTCCCTAACTTCCCTAACTTCAGTCAATGTGATCTACCTCTGCTTTGGGAACTGTTCTGACATTCTCATATGCTTTGCGGATTCCAAGTGACTGTTAATTGTTTTGCACGGTCGTTAGCTGTTATTTTTGTTGGCAAATTAGATTGATTTCTGTTCATTGTACTGCCTGTCAGCCATCAACAATCACCCATCTACGCATGTGAATAAGCTGACAGGCCAGGGGGGAAAAAAACGTTGTTGACTTGTGGTTTGATTGGGCCATTTTCCACGGTAACAGTGCAGTAATTGGTCAAAATTACTAACCTGCTTTGATTGGACCCTTTTATGCTCTAAAAGTGCAGGAATTGGTCAAAATGGCCAGGTCTTGCATAATATGCGCTGATTGGTTGATTTTGCATTGAATAATGCGATCGCGGAATCCTGGAGGGACTGCTATATGTTTTAAAAAGGTTTGTATCACAACTAAAGTGGCCAAATAATTAATCTGCTTTGCAAGGGGTGTAGAGCCTAACCTGCATACATAATCAGCGCATGAGTTTCAAGTTTGGGGAAGATAATTTTCACCATAAAAATGCACCTTTTTTAATAAAAATATTACATGTATAATTGCATTTGCGGTCACTTTTGATATTGGTGTTTTCCGCTAATGGAACATTTGCGCTTATAGCCTACTACGCTTATAATGTGAAGAAATGGCCTAATAGTTTATCAACGTTTTAAACTAAACGTTCTGTTCTAATGCGTCAGCCACATTGCGTAAAAAAGTTTTTGTTGTTGCTAGTGCTTGTATTAATTTGGGATCTTTTGCATCCCACAACTGTCCCAGACTATGTTTGGAATATTTATTTCTTGCAGAGAATACAATAGGTCGACTTTCGTACTATGGAGGATCGTAGATGTATTTTTGCTATTCGTTAAGCCTACTCATCTTGTTGGCTGACGACAAGTAAATGTGGACAGATCTTCCAATATCTTCAATATGCACCTCAGAATTGGATAAGGTCGCACGCAGTTGCGTCCCCGATGTGGCTCTCTTCACTTGTAGCCTGTGAGACCCAATCACATGATGGATAGCCATGTGAGTGAGAAGGGATTCGGCTCGCTCAACACTCAGGGAGAAGGGCACAAAGGCCACTGGCCACAAAAGGCATGGATTTATTTTAGGGTGCATTACAGCCAAACAAAGGGGATGCCTCCTTGAAATTCTAGGCATTATCTAGTGCTTGTCAAATTGTAAATGACTGATGTAGTGTGTACAGCGTGTGCAAAAAAACAAAGCAGAGCTCATGCCTTTTTCAATAAACTTTTTTAAAATCATCATTTGTCGCATCATACAACCTTACAATGTATTACAAATCAAAACATATAACCCAATGTTTGTAGAACTAAAGTTACGTTAATAACTCAAAATTAAGCATATAGGAATACATATTTCTTAACCGCTCAATACATAATAGCCTCATGTTGCGCCCTCATCGTTTGTTCAATTGTTTTCTTCATACTATACAATAATGCCACAGTTTTCTAAGCAAATCTTGTCTGCTAAAGGAACTAGTGTAGCCCACAGCCATTTGGCATAGCCAGATCAGGACCTAACAAAGTCAAATCAGAGTATGCTATTCTGATCTTCTGAAATAAAATCAAATCAAATTTTATTTGTCACATACACATGGTTAGCAGATGTTAATGCGAGTGTAGCGAAATGCTTGTGCTTCTAGTTCTGACAATGCAGTAATATCGAACAAGTAATCTAACTAACAATTCCAAAAAACTACTGTCTTATACACACAAGTGTAAAGGGATAAAGAATATGTACATAAGGATATATGAGTGATAGTATAGAGCAGCATAGGCAAGATACAGTAGATGATATCGAGTACAGTATATACATATGAGATAAGTATGTAAACCAAGTGGCATAGTTAAAGTGGCTAGTGATACATGTATTACATAAGGATGCAGTCGATGATATAGAGTACAGTATATACGTATGCATATGAGATGAATAATGTAGGCTAAGTAACATTATATAAGGTAGCATTGTTTAAAGTGGCTAGTGATATATTTACATTTCCCATCAATTCCCATTATTAAAGTGGCTGGAGTTGAGTCAGTGTCATTGACAGTGTGTTGGCAGCAGCCACTCAATGTTAGTGGTGGCTGTTTAACAGTCTGATGGCCTTGAGATAGAAGCTGTTTTTCAGTCTCTCGGTCCCAGCTTTGATGCACCTGGATGACAGCGGGGTGAACAGGCAGTGGCTCGGGTGGTTGATGTCCTTGATGATCTTTATGGCCTTCCTGTAGCATCGGGTGGTGTAGGTGTCCTGGAGGGCAGGTAGTTTGCCCCCGGTGATGCGTTGTGCAGACCTCACTACCCTCTGGAGAGCCTTACGGTTGAGGGCGGTGCAGTTGCCATACCAGGCGGTGATGCTCTCGATTGTGCATCTGTAGAAGTTTGTGTGCTTTTGGTGACAAGCCGAATTTCTTCAGCCTCCTGAGGTTGAAGAGGCGCTGCTGCGCCTTCTTCACGATGCTGTCTGTGTGAGTGGACCAATTCCGTTTGTCTGTGATGTGTATGCCGAGGAACTTAAAACCTGCTACCCTCTCCACTACTGTTCCATCGATGTGGATGGGGGTGTTCCCTCTGCTGTTTCCTGAAGTCCACAATCATCTCCTTAGTTTTGTTGACGTTGAGTGTGAGGTTATTTTCCTGACACCACACTCCGAGGGCCCTCACCTCCTCCCTGTAGGCCGTCTCGTCGTTGTTGGTAATCAAGCCTACCACTGTTGTGTCGTCCGCAAACTTGATGATTGAGTTGGAGGCGTGCGTGGCCACGCAGTCGTGGGTGAACAGGGAGTACAGGAGAGGGCTCAGAACGCACCCTTGTGGGGCCCCAGTGTTGAGGATCAGCGGGGAGGAGATGTTGTTGCCTACCCTCACCACCTGGGGGCGGCCCGTCAAGAAGTCCAGTACCCAGTTGCACAGGGCGGGGTCGAGACCCAGGGTCTCGAGCTTGATGACGAGCTTGGAGGGTACTATGGTATTGAATGCCGAGCTGTAGTCGATGAACAGCATTCTCACATAGGTATTCCTCTTGTCCAGATGGGTTAGGGCAGTGTGCAGTGTGGTTGAGATTGCATCGTCTGTGGACCTATTTGGGCGGTAAGCAAATTGGAGTGGGTCTAGGGTGTCAGGTAGGGTGGAGGTGATATGGTCCTTGACTAGTCTCTCAAAGCACTTCATGATGACGGATGTGAGTGCTACGGGGCGGTAGTCGTTTAGCTCAGTTACCTTAGCTTTCTTGGGAACAGGAACAATGGTGTCCCTCTTGAAGCATGTGGGAACAGCAGACTGGTATAGGGATTGATTGAATATGTCCGTAAACACACCGGCCAGCTGGTCTGCGCATGCTCTGAGGGCGCGGCTGGGGATGCCGTCTGGGCCTGCAGCCTTGCGAGGGTTAACACGTTTAAATGTCTTACTCACCTCGGCTGCAGTGAAGGAGAGACCGCATGTTTTCGTTGCAGGCCGTGTCAGTGGCACTGTATTGTCCTCAAAGCGGGCAAAAAGTTATTTAGTCTGCCTGGGAGCAAGACATCCTGGTCCGTGACTGGGCTGGATTTCTTCCTGTAGTCCGTGATTGACTGTAGACCCTGCCACATGCCTCTTGTGTCTGAGCTGTTGAATTGAGATTCTACTTTGTCTCTGTACTGGCGCTTAGCTTGTTTGATAGCCTTGCGGAGGGAATAGCTGCACTGTTTGTATTCAGTCATGTTACCAGACACCTTGCCCTGATTAAAAGCAGTGGTTCGCGCTTTCAGTTTCACACGAATGCTGCCATCAATCCACGGTTTCTGGTTAGGGAATGTTTTAATTGTTGCTATGGGAACGGCATCTTCAACGCACGTTCTAATGAACTCGCACACCGAATCAGCGTATTCGTTAATATTGTTTTCTGACTGCAGGGATCAACAAAACATCTCCCAGTCCACGTGATGGAAGCAGTCTTGGAGTGTGGAGTCAGCTTGTTAAAATCCCCAGCTCGGACCAGCGTTGGACAGACCTTAGCGCGGGGGGAGCTTCTTGTTTTAGTTTCTGTCTGTAGGCAGGGATCAACAAAATGGAGTCGTGGTCAGCTTTTCCGAAAGGGGGCGGGGCAGGGCCTTATATGCGTCGCGGAAGTTAGAGTAACAATGATCCAGGGTCTTTCCACCCCTGGTTGCGCAATCGATATGCTGATAAAATTTAGGGAGTCTTGTTTTCAGATTAGCCTTGTTAAAATCCCCAGCTACAATGAATGCAGCCTTCGGATAAATCGTTTCCAGTTTGCAGAGTTAAATAAAGTTCGTTCAGAGCCATCGATGTGTCTGCTTGGGGGGATATATACGGCTGTGATTATAATCGAAGAGAAGCTTGTCTTCTAACAATGGCATAGTTAAAGTGGCTAGTTAAAGAATATGTTAATAATGAATGATGCAGTCGATGATATAGAGTACAGTATCTACGTATGCATATGAGATGAATAATGTAGGGGTAAGTAACATTATATAAGGTAGCATTGTTTAAAGTGGCTCTTGGTAGATAATGCGGTCTACATTTGATTGTGAGGAATTCTAAATCAGGTGAACAGAAGGATTTGAGTTCCTGTATGTTTCTTTCATCACACCATGTCACGTTGGCCATAAGGCATACGCCCCCGCCCCTCTTCTTACCAGAAAGATGTTTGTTTCTGTCGGCGCGATGCGTGGAGAAACCCGCTGGCTGCACCGCTTCGGATAGCGTCTCTCCAGTGAGCCATGTTAGACTATTTTCTTCATATCATGCTCCTTTAAACCTGTTTAAAATAAATAATGGATTTATTGTGAAGGTGTAGGCTATATTACATGGATTTATTATACTTTATTTTTTTTAAAGTAGATGTTCCAAAGATCTGCATTAGTGGCTTATAGGCTACCTGTGGAAGCCAGGAGATGCTAAATGTGTTTATTTCCATTACCGTGAGACCGACAGTTATTTGCTTGACTCTCACCAGCTGACGGAATGTCGTGACCGCTATAGCCCTAGTAGAACCTCCCCGTTACAGTCCATCTTCTTCCAGGGTTTTTTGCCTTATGAACACGGACCTGGTGTTGAGTCAGGTCACTGTCCCAGGCAGAGAACTCTTTTGAGGTGAGGTGGCTTCTCCCTCCATGTCTGCTAATTGTTGGACCAGCTGGGTCTCCTGTAACCTGGCCTGTAGAGCATCTCAGCCTGCCTGAACACTGTTCCTATTGTGTCGCCCTCCCCCATCCCTCCCTCCTGGCCAGTGGTTGAATTGGGTAGGTATTGGATAGCCTTTAATTAAAATGAGAGGCTGGATGGGTGAATGCCAAACTATTATGGGAGTCTGTGTGAATGCGGAACGGTTGTAGCAATCGGTGAGGCATTCTCTACTACAGACTGAACTGGTTGGGGTACTATGTTTTTCCCGATAGCTTCAAGGACCCAGGCAGTCACACACAGTCAGGCAGTTAAGGTGAAAGTGGCCTGAAGACCTGCTAAGTATTTGGAAAGGGTAGTACTATGGTCTCGAAACACAATTGAGTTTGATATGTTTTTGTCATGCTCGTTATTGATAATCCTTAACCCATTTTATACTACAATGTCAGATACAGTACCAGTCAAAAGTTTGGACACCTACGCATTCAAAGGGTTTTCTTTTGTTTTTACTATTTTCTACATGGTAAAATAATAGTAAAGAAAGTCAAACTTAGAAATAACACATGGAATCATGTAGTAGCCAAAAGTGTTAAACAAATCAAAATATATTTTTATATTTGAGATTTTTCAAAGTAACCCTCTTTGCCTTGATGGCAGCTTTGCACACTCTTGGCATTCTCTCAACCAGCTTCACCTGGAATGCTTTTCCAGCAGTCTTGAAGGAATTCCCACATGTGCTAAGCACTTGTTGATTGCTTTTCCTTCACTCTGCAGTTCAACTCATCTCAAACCATCGCAATTGGGTTGAGGTCAGGTGATTGTGGAGGCCAGGTCATCTGATGCAGCACTCCATCACTCTCCTTCTTGGTCAAATAGCCCTTACATAGTCTGGAGGTGTGTTGAGTCATTGTCCTGTAGAAAAACAAATGATATTCCCACTAAGCGCAAACCAGATGGGATGGGGTATCGCTGCAGAATGCTGTAGTAGCCATACTGGTTAAGTGTACCTTGCATTCCACCTACTCTGCATCTCACAAAGCCATGACGGTTGGAACCCAAAATCTAAAATTTGGAATCATCTGACCAAAGGACAGATTTTCACCGGTCTGTTGTCCATTTCTCATGTTTCTTGGTCCAAGCAAGTCTCTTCTTATTATTGGTGACCTTTAGTTGTGGTTTCTTTGCAGCAGTTCGACCATGAAGGCCTGATTTACGCAGTCTCCTCTGAACAGTTGATGTTGAGATGTGTCTTACTTGAACTCTGTGAAGCATTTATTTGGGATAATGAACTTATCCTCTGCAGCAGAGGTAAGTTTGGGTCATCCTTTCCTGTGGCGGTTCTCACGAGAGCCAGTTTCATCATAGCACTTGATGGTTTTTGTGACTGCACTTGAAGAAACTTTCAAAGTTCTTGACATTTTCCCCATTGACTGACCTCATGTCTTAAAGTAATGATGGAATGTCATTTCTCTTTGCTTATTTCAGCTGTTCTTGCTATAATATGGACTTGGTCTTTTACCAGATAGCCCTATCTTCTGTCGTCCACCCCTACCTTGTCACAACACAACTGATTGGCTCAAAAGCATTAATTCCACAAATGAACTTTTTCTCCCCAATTTCGTGGTATCCAATTGTTAGTAGTTACTGTCTTGTCTCATCGCTACAACTCATGAAGCTTGTTGAGAGAATGCCAAGAGTGTGCAAAGCTGTCATCAAGGCAAAGGGTGGCTAAGGTTATATTCTTCCTGTTTGGCCCTGTCCGGGGTGTCCTCGGATGGGGCCACAGTTTCTCCTGACCCCTCCTGTCTCAGCCTCCAGTATTTATGCTGCAGTAGTTTGTGTCGGGGGGCTAGGGTCAGTTTGTTATATCTGGAGTACTTCTCCTGTCCTATTCAGTGTCCTGTGTGAATTTAAGTGTGCTCTCTAATTCTCTCTTTCTCTCTCTCTCGGAGGACCTGAGCCCTAGGACCATGCCTCAGGACTACCTGACATGATGACTCCTTGCTGTCCCCAGTCCACCTGGCCGTGCTGCTGCTCCAGTTTCAACTATTCTGCCTTATTATTATTGGACCATGCTGGTCATTTATGAACATTTGAACATCTTGGCCATGTTCTGTTATAATCTCCACCCGGCACAGCCAGAAGAGGACTGGCCACCCCACATAGCCTGGTTCCTCTCTAGGTTTCTTCCTAGGTTTTGGCCTTTCTAGGGAGTTTTTCCTAGCCACCGTGCTTCTACACCTGCATTGCTTGCTGTTTGGGGTTTTAGGCTGGGTTTCTGTACAGCACTTTGAGATATCAGCTGAAGTACGAAGGGCTATATAAATAAATTAGATTTGATTTTGATTTGATTTACTTTGAAGAATCTCAAATGAAAAATATGTTAATTTGTTTAACACTTTTTTGTTACTACATGATTCCATGTGTTATTTCATAGTTTTGATGTCTTCACTATTATTCTACAATGTAGAAAATAGTAAAAATTAAGAAAAAACCCTGGAATGAGTAGGTGTGTCCAAACTTTTGACTGGTACTGTATACATGCACTATTAGTATCTAAAATACGCGTTCTTTCCTGTGGCCGAACTCTTTGTCTGTTTCCTAGCAAGATAAAAGTTATGAGGAGGAGGATTGTGTCCTAGGTTGAGCATGATGATGATGATGTCTGTCTCTCAGCAGGATGGTGATTATTATTATTTTGTCCTAGCAGGATGATTGTCTGTCTCCTAGCAGGATGAAGGCAAGGAGGAGGATTGTGTCCTAGGATGAGCATGATGATGTCTGTCTCCTAGCAGGATGAAGATAATGATGATGGAGCGAGGCCCCTGGCTGAGTCTCTCCTCCTGGCTGTATCTGACCTGCTCTTCTGTCCAGACTTCACCGTTCAGAGCCACAAGAGAGCCGGCCCGGTGAGTAACCTCATACAGAAACGCTATGAGAGGGGGCCTCCTGAGTGGCGCAATGGTCTAAGGCACTGCCTCGCTGTGCCACTAGAGATTCTGGGTTCGAGTCCAGCCTCTGTCGCAGCTGTGGGGCGGGGCACAATTTGGCCCAGCGTCATCCGGGTTAGGGGAGGGTTTTGCCTTTCCATTGAATTTTGTCTGCATTGTTCAATCCAAAATGGCTTTTTAAAGCTGTCATTGAAAATGTTTTATTTCCTATTACCAAGTCATTTACAGTTTCTATGCCTTTAGTTTTCCATGTAGACCAATTTATCAGTGAATTCTGATAAGCTATCCAAGGATTGTTCCATAATGTTGTGTTTTTAGGGAGTGATATTGGTTCTTGTTGAATACATTTCATTTTCTTCCGTATTGTTATAAACTATGAAGTTATTCTGGGGATGAGCATTCACATCTTCAATTGTACCCATTTGTTCTTCTAGTGCATTTAACTATATTTATTAAGAAAAAGCCTTGCGTAGCTAGTTCATACAATCCCACGTCTGGAAGGTTAAAACCACCCTCAGACGTAGAAAGATATAAAACGTTCCTTTTTTATTCAATACATTTTTAATTGGCCAAATAAAGTCTGTTATGACCGAGTATATATTTTTTAAAGAATGTCTTCGGTTAGGTAATTGGCCATGCCCTTCTGAATAGGCTTATTTAATTCAATCTGCTTTCATATTGTTGAGTAATGGAATAAAGTTATCTTTAAATATTTGTTGTTTGTTGTCACTTAGTAAGCATCCTAAGTATTTAAAGGATTGCTGCAGATCTTGAATTATTATTTTTATTTTCCTATTGCCATATTTTTTTCCCCACGTTAATTTTATATCTTGATTGTAGTATATTGGTCAGGTATCACAGGAGGTTATCTGCGAATAAGTTTAGTTTATATTCATGTTTACCATTACTGATACCCGTTATGTTTGGGTCTGGTTCAATTGCCAGTGCAAACAGGAGGGGGAGAGGGGACATCTCTGTCTTGTGACCCTGACCCTTTCTAAAGAAATTGAATCAGATAATGTACAGTATTATTTGTGTATATTATAGCTTTTTTTACAAGAGTCTTTTCCATATCAACAGCCATTATTGATAAACCTATAGCTTGTTTTTTGAGTATTGTATTAAACTGGAACATTTTATTGTATTTGTTTGTCAGTGTCAAATTTGAATAAATACCATTTGATATGTATCACATTTGGTAAGACTTTTGCCATTCTATTGCTTATAAGCTTTGTTATTATTTTGTTGACACAATTTAATAAACTTAAACTTGGGTCTATAATCAGTAAGAGACTCCAGATTTTCCTGGTTTTAATATAACTGAAATAACGGTTTGATACATGGAACTAGGAAGTACTGAATTGTGTGACGTGTGCTGTCATTTGTGTAAATAGAGGCGCTACTTTGTCCTAAAATGTTGAATAGAATTCTATGGGAATGCCATCCATTCCTTGTCATTTTCTCTGCATGAATATTTCTTCTTGGGTGATCTGCTTTTAGTGATTTATTTTTTTGTCTGCTGATAATTGCTTCAGAGTTGTTGAGTCTAAGAAGGCTATAGGGTCCGTCCAACTGTTTAATTTAAAGTTTGTATTTAATTTTGCGGGGGAAAATTGTAACTCAAGATCTGCTCACAAAAACGAGATTATGCAGACGTTCGCATTACTCTCAAATTAAGATTGGTTCCAAAGTGAACAGAATGTCCCATTAGACCCCTGTTGTGCTTCCATGCTGTGTGTAATGCACCTGTTAGCTCCCCTGTGCAGACTAGGCTCCAGGATTAATGAGTGACTCAAGTCCTGAGTGTGAGGTGAGGTGTGACCCTGGGCCATGTTTGTCAACTGGGCTGAGGAGGAGGAGGGTGGTGGACACTCCTTATCCACTGTGCAAACACCTATGCTGTTGTTTCCGGCCACACAGGGCCCAATGGTGTTTGACAGGGCCGTGAAAATAAAATGGTCACCCTCCACCCTCCCTATCCTCCAGTTGACCACTCACTCACAGCTACTCAACATACACACGTGCATGCACACGGAAATGTCACACTCAGTGGAGCACTTGATGGTGTGAGGAAAAAAATGGACAGCAGAGTTGTGTGGAGCAGAGTGGAGATGGAGAATAGCCAGGGGCTGTGTGTATTCTGTGTATCCCTATCGATTCAAGGATCCAGGCAGTCACACACAGGCAGTTAAGGCTGAATGACTGCTAACTATTTGGAAAGGCTAATTTGCTTGCCTGAGGAACATGCACAGACACACACACACACACCTATCACTACCAAGGTTAGAGTCTAACTATTGATTAGAGTGAATAATATCATGACAGAGTTCCTACACAACTGAATTTACTATAGTAATCTATGAAGATTAAAAATGGGGCTGCTGCTGACACTCCTAGGCAGTTAAAATCTCTCTCTGCAGAGGTGTTGAACAATAGGTGGGCAAAGTCAGATGAGTGCTCAGCTCAGGCCACTTGTAAAATCACAAGGTGGACAGAAGTGTGAACAAAGGCTGTGTCCCAAATGACACCCCATTCCCTATATAGTGCACTACTTTTGACGAAAGCCCTATAGGCCCTGGTCAGGAATAGTGATCTATATAAAGTAGGGATGGGCAACTTTGATGGGGATGGGAGCCATCAAAAATTGGAACTCAACATGAGCGGCAGGTCTGCGTACCCAGATCTGTACCCAGACATGTAGTCAGAGCCAGCCCTATCCTTTTGGGGGGGCCATAAGCAACATTTTGTTGGGCCCCAAACCCCCCCACCTTGCAAGCAAAACATTTCAGCGGCCCCCCGCTCTTGGCAGTGGAGAGAAGTTTTAGAGTTTATTTCCTGCAATTCTACATTTTGTTGTTGGGTATTGAGAAAATGTCCAGTTTTAAAGCAAGTTTGCTGAAATTCAACACATTTTGCCATTGGGTGGAGAGAAATATTTGCAGTTTTTACTATGATATCTGAATGAGAGTGGATTAAAAAAAATCAGTTGTGGCCCCCGGACGGTTATTCAACTATGATTATTACAAGTAATCGACAGGTAGCCTAGTGGTTAGCGCATTGGACCAGTAACCGAAAGGTTGCAAGATTGAATCCCTGAGTTGACAAGGTAAAAATCTGTCGTTCTGACCCTGAACAAGGCAGTTAACCCACTGTTCCTAGGCGGTCATTTAAAATAAGAATTTGTTATTATTGCCTAGTTAAATAAAGGTCCATTTAAAAAAAAAGTTTAGATAGCTGGCCGCTAGAGTAACTTTACAGTTTTCAAACTGACATTGGCTAATTGAGTGACAGTCAGTGACTGACATAACAAGAGAGAAACTGCTGATGCACAACCATATTTTGAAATAGCTCCTTTTGTATTATAATGCTCAACAGTAATTTGAGACCCTGACTAAGTCAGCCCGTCCATGTTTTATAGTAAACCAAACAATCATTGTTCTACATTAGTGTAACAACATTTTATTTGAATTTTGTAGGATTTCATGGAGAAAAAAAAAGAAAAAAAAACCCTGTTTGATTAGGTTTGAAGGTCACATCAGTGTTCTCTTGTTTCAAAGGACACAGAGGAGGACATGCAGTCGATAGACAGTTGTGAGTACATCTGGGAGGCAGGGGTGGGGTTCGCTCAGTCACCCCCTCTCGACTACATCCATGACCTCAACAGGTGAGATCACAGCACCAGGGGGGATGGAGAGAGGGCATCTCTGAATTCCTAGATCTACTTGTGTAGATATTAGAGGATTGGATAGATATAATTAGTACGGTGACAATTCCACTTGGCTTATCAGGGGGCAAGATGGAACTCCCACTACAATGCTTACACATATCCAACCCTCTCAGATCTACACAAGTGACTAGAGTAGTTGGGTTTCAGTTGGTGGTCAAAAATAATGTAAAATGACCAGGAATAATAATAACAATAATAATACAAATTTATTCAGAAATTCTGTTCCCAAGTATTCCCACAAATAGAAATTCACATGATCATGTCTCAATGTAATCAAGGTACAGTATGTATTTGAACTATCATTTCAATCTCCTTTTGTGCTTACTTGTGGTAAATTTGCGATGTACAAATTATTATAATTATTTTCTGAAACCTGACCGTTTGCTGGGATAAACTAAATCAACCCCGTGGTTAAATCTAGGTGCCTACCTCTGGCGTAGAGGGTAGGGGCAAGGGGTTGATTTGGAATTTACAAGATGTGTCCATCTTCCTCTCCACTGTCCTGGTCAGGACGGAGCTGCTGAAGCTGCTTCTGACCTGTTTCTCTGACGCCATGTACCTGCCCCCTTCTGCTGAGAACAACATCCTCAACCGCTGGGTTACCTTCTTCAGCTCTACAGATAACAGGTAACACACACACACTTTATGACTGATTTGGTTTGAAGTGTGTGTGTGTGTTACACTCATCCTAACTTCTTCTTCCCCCTCCCAGACATGCCCTGCCTCTCTTCACATCTCTCCTAAACGTGGTGTGCGCCTATGACCCAGTGGGGTACGGTATCCCCTACAACTACTTGATGTTCTCTGACTACCGAGAGGTGCTGGTGGAGCATGCTGTCCAGATCCTCATAGTGACTCTGGAGCACGAGGCCGGGGCAGCTGCAGCCACAGCTCAACACAAACTGGACCACTTACACTCCCTCTCCGCCTCTGCGATGGAAGACAAGGAGGTAAGAGAACCTGAATAGCTTCCCCAACAGACATCAAACTCCTTCCACAGAGGGCTGAGTGTCTGTGGGTTTTCACTCCTCCCTTGTACACGATTGATGAATTAAAGTCACTAATTAGTAAGGAACTCCCCTCATCTAGTTTTCTAGGTCTTAATTGAAAGGAAAAAAATAAAACCAGCAGTGACTAGGCCCTCTATGGTATGAGTTTGACACCCCTGCTTTACATCTCAGCTACTTGTGGAGAACTGGATAGGAATAAGCAACATGGTGGTAGCTCCAGCTTGCCTCTGGCCACGTGGAATTGTTAGTTGTTGTATCTGATAACATTTCTCTTCCTTGTGTTCTCAGCTTGTGGGACCAGACAACCTGTTTGTTAACTACCTGTCCAGGATCCATAGGGAGGAGGTAGGAGACTAATGTACACTGTTCAAACGGTCAAACCAGAGCCATATGACTCAATGGGTCAATCAGAGGTTCTTTTTTTAACCCTTCAAGTCACTGTAATTGATAGATTGTTGTTTTTCCTTCCTGTCTTTCCCCAGGACTTCAGCTTCATCCTGAAGGGCCTGGCCAGACTGATGACCAACCCTCTGATCCAAACCTACCTGCCCAACTCTACCAAGAAGATCCAGTTCCACCAGGAACTCCTGGTGCTCTTCTGGAAGCTCTGTGACTTCAACAAGGTTTGGACTGGAGCCCTAGCACCGGCATCCCCTCATTCCTATATTGAAGGATACAACAGTGCTGTAGTAGCCTTAATACTGTCCGAGATGGACTAGTAGTCTCACCCCATCACTTCTAGCCTGGTCCCAGATCTGTTTGGGACTTCAACAAGGTTTCGGAGCACACAGAGTTCTTCTGCCCTAAGACCATCCTAGGTCATATGGTTCTCAGTTTCTGTTCTAGCCTCACTCTTCACAGCTGTTTCCCCTTCTAGCCTCACTCTACACAGCTGTTTCCCCTTCTAGCCTCACTCTACACAGCTGTTTCCCCTTCTAGCCTCACTCTACACAGCTGTTTCCCCTTCTAGCCTCACTCTTCACAGCTGTTCCCCCTTCTAGCCTCACTCTATACAGCTGTTCCCCCATCTAGCCTCACTCTACACAGCTGTTCCCCCATTTAGCCTCACTCTATACAGCTGTTCCCTCTTCTAGCCTCACTCTATACAGCTGTTCCCCCATCTAGCCTCACTCTTCACAGGTGTTCCCCCATCTAGCCTCACTCTTCACAGCTGTTTCCAACATTAGTGGTCCTTAGTCATATATTTACAGTTCATTGAATAATAATAATTTTGCATCTCTCATTTCAGTTCATTAAGAACACTGAGGGGTGTCTAGAGAGTAGGGTAAAGTGGCACATCTGTGTTTGTTAGGTGCCACGTTCTTTGGAGCTCTGTGCTGCACACTGCCTCTCACATCCATTCACTTCTCAACACTTTCTGCATCCTGTTCCTCTACCGTTCTTCCCTCAACACTGTGCTACCTGGTACATGCCTCATTGCGTCGCACGTTGATTACATGTTTACATACTCCTCGCTCTCTCATCGGGTATGCACTGAGGAGATGAGGTGCCTTTTTAAAGTGTTTACCTAAATAAATGTAAACTTAAGTTTGCAGCTTCTCTAGAGGGCAAGGTCTTAACGATTCTGATAATAATTTAGTTTTAACTTTGACAAGTCTTGTCTAAAGTGTTTGTGTCTAACCTCTGAGTTTCTGTCTGTGACATTTTTAAGTACAGTACTGCTGTTCCTGTACGGTGTTGCACATGGTGTTGCACACCGTACAGGGGAGACTATTCATATACTATTGAAGCTCAACCTCTTACCCCCTTTGTGGGCTAAAAGGGATCCAAATTTTAAAAACATTTTTATTTTTTGTGTGTTTCAGAAGTTTCTGTTCTTCGTGTTAAAGAG
Source organism: Oncorhynchus tshawytscha (assembly GCF_018296145.1). Taxonomy (NCBI): domain Eukaryota; kingdom Metazoa; phylum Chordata; class Actinopteri; order Salmoniformes; family Salmonidae; genus Oncorhynchus; species Oncorhynchus tshawytscha. The sequence goes on along the minus strand of NC_056429.1, from coordinate 81,343,450 downwards.
CAGTGATGTTCTGGATGTCCTGGTGCCTATCCTGTTCTACCTGAATGATGCACGAGCTGACCAGTGTGAGTCACATAGAACTGTCTGAGTAGGTGGCACTGAGAGATATGGCAGCTCTGCTGTGGAACTTTGCAGTTACAAGCATTTCGCTACACCCGGAATAACATCTGCTAAATATAAATCAAATCAAATCAAATTTTATTTGTCACATACACATGGTTAGCAGATGTTAATGTGAGTGTAGCGAAATGCTTGTGCTTCTAGTTCCGACAATGCAGTAATAACCAACAAGTAATCTAGCTAACAATTCCAAAACTACTACCTTATAGACACAAGTGTAAGGGGATAAAGAATATGTACATAAATATATATGAATGAGTGATGGTACAGAGCGGCATAGGCAAGATACAGTAGATGGTATTGAGTACAGTATATACATATGAGATGAGTATGTAAACAAATTGGCATAGTTAAAGTGGCTAGTGATACATGTATTACATAAAGATGCAGTAGATGATATAGAGTACAGTATATACATATGAGATAAATAATGTAGGGTATGTAAACATTATATTAGGTAGCATTGTTTAAAGTGGCTAGTCATATATTTTACATAATTTCCCATCAATTCCCATTATTATAGTGGCTGGAGTTGAGTTGAGTCAGTGTGTTGGCAGCAGCCACTCAATGTTAGTGGTGGCTGTTTAACAGTCTGATGGCCTTGAGATAGAAGCTGTTTTTCAGTCTCTCGGTCCCAGCTTTGATGCACCTGTACTGACCTCGCCTTCTGGATGATAGCGGGGTGAACAGGCAGTGGCTCGGGTGGTTGTTGTCCTTGATGATCTTTATGGCCTTCCTGTGACATCGGGTGGTGTAGGTGTCCTGGAGGGCAGGTAGTTTGCCCCCGGTGATGCGTTGTGCAGACCTCACTACCCTCTGGAGAGCCTTACGGTTGTGGGCGGAGCAGTTGCCGTACCAGGGGGTGATACAGCCCGACAGGATGCTCTCGATTGTGCATCTGTAGATGTTTGTGTGCTTTTGGTGACAAGCCGAATTTCTTCAGCCTCCTGAGGTTGAAGAGGCGCTGCTGCGCCTTCTTCACGATGCTGTCTGTGTGGGTGGACCAATTCAGTTTGTCTGTGATGTGTACGCCGAGGAACTTAAAACTTACTACCCTCTCCACTACTGTTCCATCGATGTGGATAGGGGGGTGTTCCCTCTGCTGTTTCCTGAAGTCCACAATCATCTCCTTAGTTTTGTTGACGTTGAGTGTGAGGTTATTTTCCTGACACCACACTCCGAGGGCCCTCACCTCCTCCCTGTAGGCCGTCTCGTCGTTGTTGGTAATCAAGCCTACCACTGTTGTCATCTGCAAACTTGATGATTGAGTTGGAGGCGTGCGTGGCCACGCAGTCGTGGGTGAACAGGGAGTACAGGAGAGGGCTCAGAACACACCCTTGTGGGGCCCCAGTGTTGAGGATCAGCGGGGTGGAGATGTTGTTGCCTACCCTCACCACCTGGGGGCGGCCCGTCAGGAAGTCCAGTACCCAGTTGCACAGGGCGGGGTCGAGCTTGATGACGAGCTTGGAGGGCACTATGGTGTTAAATGCCGAGCTGTAGTCGATGAACAGCATTCTCACATAGGTATTCCTCTTGTCCAGGTGGGTTAGGGCAGTGTGCAGTGTGGTTGAGATTGCATCGTCTGTGGACCTATTTGGGTGGTAAGCAAATTGGAGTGGGTCTAGGGTGTCAGGTAGGGTGGAGGTGATATGGTCCTTGACTAGTCTCTCAAAGCACTTCATGATGACGGAAGTGAGTGCTACGGTGCGGTAGTCGTTTAGCTCAGTTACCTTAGCTTTCTTGGGAACAGGAACAATGGTGGCCTTCTTGAAGCATGTGGGAACAACAGACTGGGATAGGGATTGATTGAATATGTCCGTAAACACACCAGCCAGCTGGTCTGCGCATGCTCTGAGGGCGCGGCTTGGGATGCCGTCTGGGCCTGCAGCCTTGCGAGGGTTGACACGTTTAAATGTTTTCCTCACGTCGGCTGCAGTGAAGGAGAGTCCGCATGTTTTAGTTGCGGGCCGTGTCAGTGGCACTGTATTGTCCTCAAAGCGGGCAAAAAGTAATTTAGTCTGCCTGGGAGCAAGACATCCTGGTCCGTGACGGGGCTGGTTTTCTTTTTGTAATCCGTGATTGACTGTAGACCCTGCCACATACCTCTTGTGTCTGAGCCGTTGAATTGAGATTCTACTTTGTCTCTATACTGACGCTTAGCTTGTTTGATTGCCTTGCGGAGGGAATAGTTACACTGTTTGTATTCGGTCATGTTTCCGGTCACCTTGCCCTGATTTAAAAGCAGTGGTTCGCGCTTTCAGTTTCACGCAAATGCTGCCATCAATCCACGGTTTCTGGTTTGGGAATGTTTTAATCGTTGCTATGGGAACGACATCTTCAACGCACGTTCTAATGAACTCGCTCACCGAATCAGCGTATTCGTCAATGTTGTCTGACGCAATACGAAACATATCCCAGTCCACGTGATGGAAGCAGTCTTGGAGTGTGGAATCAGATTGGTGGGACCAGCGTTGAACAGACCTCAGCGCGGGAGCTTCTTGTTTTAGTTTCTGTCTGTAGGCAGGGATCAACAAAATGGAGTCGTGGTCAGCTTTTTCGAAAGGAGACTGGGGCAGGGCTTTATATGCGTTGCGGAAGTTGGAATAGCAATGATCCAAGGTTTTTCCAGCCCTGGTTGCGCAATCGATATGCTGATAAAATTTAGGGAGTCTTGTTTTCAGATTAGCCTTGTTAAAATCCCCAGCTACAATGAATGCAGCCTCCAGATATATGGATTCCAGTTTGCAAAGAGTCAAATAAAGTTCGTTCAGAGCCATCGATGTGTCTGCTTGGGGGGGAATATATACGGCTGTGATTATAATCGAAGAGAATTCCCTTGGTAGATAATGCGGTCGACATTTGATTGTGAGGAATTCTAAATCAGGTGAACAGAAGGACTTGAGTTCCTGTATGTTGTTGTGGCCACACCACGTCACGTTAACCATGAAGCATACGCCCCCGCCCCTCTTCTTACCAGAAAGATGTTTGTTTCTGTCTGCGCGATGCGTGGAGAAACCAGCTGGCTGCACCGACCAACCTTGTTGTCAAGAGACTGGACATTGATGAGGAGAATGCTAGGGAGTGGTGCACGATGTGCCCGTCTCTGAAATCTGACCAGAAGACTGCTTCGTTTCCCCCTTTTACGAAGTTGTTTTTTTGGGTCGCCGGCTGGGATCCATTCCGTTGTCCTGGGTGAAGGGCAGAACATAGGATCCGCTTCGCGAAAGTCATATTCTTGGTCGTACTGATAGTGAGTTGACGCTGCTCTCATGTTCAGTAGTTCTTCTCGACTGTATGTAATGAAACCTAAGATGACCTGGGGTACCAATGTAAGAAATAACACGTAAAAAAACAAAAAACTGCATAGTTTCCTAGGAACGCGAGGCGAGGCCATCTCTGTCGGCGCCGGAAAGTATACATATGTAGGTGACCAATAAAATGTGATTTGTGTGCATGTTCCGAATGCAGTCTGTGTATGTTTTGGGATTGTTGGGTACTAGGTGTACATGCACTCTGTCTTAGTTTATAGTGTGTGTTTGTGTGACATGCACTGTGTGTGTGTGTGTGTGTGTGTCTGCAGCTTGTGTGGGCCTGATACACATTGGTGTCTTCATCCTGCTGCTGCTGAGTGGAGAGAGGAACTTTGGTGTGCGTCTGAATAAAACCTACTCGGTACGGATCCCCATGGACATCCCTGTGTTCACTGGAACACATGCTGATCTGCTCATCATGGTGAGTAGTGCTACTGGTGCTGTCTGGATGGGAGATTTCTCAGTGCTTCCCTGGATGGGAGTGGGGTGAGGGAATTATATATTTTACATGCTCTGATGAAAGTCTTTGTTGACCGAAAAGCTTGGCACATAAACTGAAACTACCACTGATTCAAGTGTGTGGAGACTATTCATAGTACACTATTAAGGTAACTGTGCACAGTTGCCTTATGTTAGTTCATTTGTGATTGTCTAGATTTTCCACAAAATCATCACAGGTGGACACCAGCACCTGAAGCCTCTCTTTGACTGCCTGCTTACCATCATAGTGAATGGTGAGCGCTCCTATTCTATTTAAATCTGTGGGTGAGTGTCTGACTGTCAGTGAAATGGTCACCACCTGTTGGCAGCATCTGGGTATTACAGTTTCTTGACACCAGTACTCCACCATCCTCCACAGTGTCTCCCTACCTGAAGAGTCTGTCCATGGTAGCAGCCAACAAGCTGCTCCACCTCCTGGAAGCTTTCTCCACCAACTGGTTCCTGTTCTCTGCCTCCCAGAACCATCATCTGATCTTCTTCCTGCTCGAGGTCTTCAACAACCTCATACAGTATCAGTTTGATGGTAAGGCCTGGCTGTAGCTAGCTCGGGTCCCATATCTGATTGTGCTATCTTGCCAAACATGGCAATGAGTGACAAGGAGTTGGCAAGACAGCACAAAGTGATCTGGGACCCAGGCTCTATAGTCTCACATTGTCAGTCGTCACAAAGTAGTAGAGCAAACCTGGGGTCATGAGGCTAGGTTGGCTCACTCCTCCAAAGATTTTACCAAGCACTGACTGGGCAGTATGGGAACTACACCATCTCTTGGTGGATATTGGAATTGTTTCAACATGGTTGACTTTAAATGACCAGAACATAAACTGCCACACTGACACTATTTAAGAGCACTTTTCTTTACATTATAAACCTGCCCACTGTTTGTTCCTCCCCCCTCCAGGTAACTGTAACCTGGTGTACACCCTCATCCGCAAGCGCAACATCTTCCATCAGCTGGCCAATCTGACCTCTGACCCGGTCACTATCCACAAGGTAAAGAGAGAGAGAATGTGCTCTCTAATGTAAAAGTCTAAACCATACAACTTTGTCCATGTTACAACAAACAGTGGATCTTAAAATGAAAAAGGGGCCAGCACTCACTTGACACAGTTGCAGTTGAATCATTGAAGCTTTTATTGATCATTTTCTTCTCCATCCACATAACAAGGCCCTAGAGATGAAGAAGACGACATTGGCTCATATCTCCCGTACCAACTCCCAGGAGACCATCCCCATGGATGGGTCCCGACCGGCCGTCCCAGCTGAGCCAGGGACCCTCAAAGCCAGCCTCGTGGCAATACCAGGTACCCCCTCTCCTCTTTGGAGCTCTCCATGCATGCATGTATTTTGCAAAGCACATTTCCCTATGGTATGCTACTGTTTTCTATTAACTTGGCTTTGCCAGTTGTCCACTAAGCTTCACTAACTTATAACCTATCACTCTACAACTCAGTTCATCACAGATATTGGAATTCTCTCAGCCCTTTTTATTAAAAAAAACAGCAGTTGATTTGGTTTAGTCATTTTCACCAAATATCATAGCAATCCCTTATTTGACATCAGTTTTGTTCCATTGTTAGAAACCATTGAACAATTCTCTAAGAATCTGCTGTCACTGTAGCTATTGACAAGCTGACAAAGAAGGCTCAGGTCTCTGAGGATGGCACCATGGTCTGTCTCCAGCACAACACACACTCTCCACAGATGACCGCTGACCAGCATACACACAGCCTGCAGCCTCAAACGGCTGATGACCAGCACAAACACTCTCCACAGTCCTCTGACACCAACACCAGTGGTATAGCAGGAGCCAGCAACACAGAGTCCAACTCAGGGAGAGACAATGAGGTAAGAGCTCTGATTGGGGAGACTCATGAACCCAGCTCACTGGAAATCAATCCATGGGGGAATGATTTAGTGAATTACGAACATGTATCAGGACAAAATATATACAGAATGCAACTTCTCAGTGACATGATTTTGTAAAGAAAATGCTGTTGAGCTTAGTGATGACCACAATGGTTATTCTTATTCCTGTCAGGAGGCTTTTCCACCAGTGTCAGACCCAGCCAGGGGTTGTTTGTCCAGAGTGTGTGTGTCAGCATCAGCTACATACTGGAACCCTACTCCAGACTGGGTAAGAGAACTCCCTCCCCTTTCCATCCAACCCTAAACATAGAGTACATTCACAGCTGGGGTGTTATGTACATCATTGGTAAGATCTTTCCTTCTCTCCCTCCCGATAGATGGTGACCTGCTCTCCTTTCTCTGTACTGTTCTCCGTCAGGTCCTCTCCTGGAAGAGTAAGCTTCCTCTCCAGACGATCATGAGGCTGCTACAAGTCCTGGTTCCTCAGGTGGAGAAGATCTGCATAGACAAGTAAGGGAGAAGGATCCTAATCTTTCCAACAATGTAAAATGGGCGGGGGGAGGGGGTTACTTTTCAATTCAAGAGAGTATGACAGAGCATTTGTAGGATCTTTTGATTGTGTAACCCATAACTGACCAGAACACAGAGTGATCAATATCATTCCCCAGAACTGGATTAGCATGGATGAGATATACCTATCCTTTTAATCTAACCTGCCCAGGAACTACAGTTAAAAATGAGCCATTTGGATGAAACAGGCACTTTGACAGTATTGTTGATTAATGTGCACTGTCCCTGTAAAACTAAAGTATATGTTTTTCTCTTCCAGGGGCTTGACAGATGAGTCAGAGATCCTGAAGTTCCTGCAGCATGGTACCCTGGTGGGCCTGCTGCCTGTGCCACACCCCATCCTCATCAGGAAGTACCAGGCTAACGCGGGCACTGCCATGTGGTTCCGCACATACACGTGGGGTGTCATTTACCTACGGTAAGCAACATGGGTCAAATGAAAAGTGAAAGATTAAAATATTTGATTGTAATGACAGTAAATACTTGTAGTATAAGACCCAATCCATGTACAGAATGAATGTGATTAAGTTAAGATCTACTTTGGAGTAATTACAAAAGAGCAGTGCAGGGTATTCCCGAATTGCCGAATCCCAAAAGCAGGATTATTAAATTGGCCAGCTAACTTTGATTAATAGCCACATAACTTGATTTTCTGGTTGATAAAGAAATCAACATTTGTATATTGGCTGTTGTCAAGTCAGTTAAACATTATCATTATATTTCTCAAGATGATTTCAAGCAATTTTGGTCATCTGGCTAACTATTTTTGATCCAGCTATCTTTACCAGCTCCCAGGTCTAGGAATAAAGTGTACCAGCTGGTGGTCAGCAGTGTGTTTGTCACATCTACTTGCCGAGTCAATTATTCCATGACTCACAGGTGATTGTGAGTGATTCTCTCAAATTGAATCTGATCTTTATTAACTCCTTTCCCCTGGGCTTTTGTTACCGTAGTAACGTGGATCCTCCAATCTGGTACGACACCGACGTCAGACTGTTTGAGATCCAGAGGATCTAACTGGAGGAGGAGAAGAGGTCTCTACGACTGCGTCTGAAATAGCACCCTGTCCCCTATATAGTGCATAGCTTTTGACAGGAGCCCTATGGACCCTTGTCAAAAGTAGTGCACTATATAAGGGGATAGGGTGCTATTTGGGAAGCACACTGTGTCTCTCTGGAACTGGGTTGTCTGGCTGGTTCCCCCTCAGAACCACAAACTCATAACCGTCTCCTACCCATCTTCAAACCTGAACAGAAGTCTGGATGAGGAAGAGGACAGATGAAGATTAAACGGACATACCTGCTCTAGAAAACAAGAATTGACAGTTTTTTTCCCTGCATTTTGTTTCTTGCCAAACCTGTAAATCATCATGTAATAAACCACTTTTCCTACAAGCTGTCTGCTACTACAACTGCCAAAAGATCTGCCATATCAAACCTCTACTGGTGTGTATTTTCTATGTCAGTATATTCCTTCACTTCTTCAACCTTGATGTAACTTTTTTTTCCAAACAAAAACCATGTATACACTACCGTATGTATACGTTAGGTAATCTGCCATTTAAGTTTTTAGATTATGTATTGCACTTATTTTCAGTATCTCCTTTTTCAGGGAGCTTCATTTTTCCCCTATTATCGCTGTAACATTTATTTTTTATTTTGGTGTGAAATAGACTTAGGTTAGCGTGAGCCTCACTAAAGGATGCAGCTTTAAGAAACCTGTCACGACTGAATTAAAAAGGCAGACTAGTGCTGAATCCCAAATCGCCCCTCCAATTCTGTGTTCACGTGCCCCATTCGCCATATGCACACATTGTGCTGGGGGTGTGAAAATAATGGCTGGCTAATTAGATCCCCCGATAGCCACTTTGACCGAGTCAGCTATGCTCTCCGCTTCAGAGTGATGTGGTATACCATAACTCACTGCATTATTTTTGAGTTTGCGTAATTTCTCACAAAATAAATGCGGTGTGGCTTGTTATGAGCCACCTGTATTTGTGTCTAATGTTGAGGCTTTACACATGTAACATGAAATACTTCCCACATTAAATGTTTGTTACCAATGTTTATATCTTGTAAAATGACAGGGATTTTTCTCATTTGAATTTAATGCGTGTTTTATTATTGAAACGTGGAACATGAATTGCATCATTCAAGTCACAAGTGTTCTGAAGTTGATGGGTTTCTTCGATTCCCCTCGCCACTCTTGAAGTCCCCCTCTGTTTCACCAGAAACACATGACAATGGATGGCCTTCCAGCGAGTTGGTAGGGGCGAGTGGCTGGTTTGCAGTTCACCATAGGTGCACTGACCAGGACATTTGTGAACTGACAGATGGAGTCAGGGAGGGATATCTTTATGGAATGCATTGGCTTTTGAACTGCAGGCAAATTACATTCTGTGTCTGATTTCATAATGTCAATATTTTCATAAAGTAACTTCTACAGGATATCATATGAAACAAATCATTATATAAATGAAGAATCAATGTACACATGTAATTGATGTCAAAACATAGTGGGTCAAGTATTTGTTCATGTAATTTCATAATTCCCATAAGTGTAACATTAATTGAATTCACTTAGTCTATTTTATGAGATTTTGTAAGATTATTATTTGCATAAAATAGACAGAGACCAGTCTTATCAAAATTAGATAATAGTATTTATTCTCGGAGCGCGCTGCCATGAAACCACGAACAACAGTTTATATACAAAATATGACGTCATAGGTTATAAAATGTCCTTCCTCCTATCGACCAGGACCCAACAGGTTCAAAAGGTTATTCCCACCCTCTCGCTCGCTCACTCCAGACACACAGTTAAATCAAGATTAAACTTCTGAAGTCTTCATCTATTACTATTCAACAGAGAGTTCCAGCTAATGGAAAACCTAGGAAAACACTCAATGCCTTATCTAAACATCCCAGAGCTAAGTTGAGTCGGTTCAACCATAGGTTAACTATCCTTTCTGCTTACTTAAAACCCACAATCCATTTCCTCCCCAACCTAGCTGGAATGGTATTTATTAATCAGATATAATAAAACAGAGTAGATTAGTTAATTAATTAGTTATAGTTCTATTTAAAATGTAGATATTGTTTAGTCATTATTCATAAAATTCCTAACAGTATTATAAACATTGACAGTTTTAAAATGTTCCCAGTTTTTTTTTTATCCATAAAGGAAATGTTTAGATCATCTTTACAGTTATTTGATATTTAGCTAGTCCCTAGTAGTCAGTCTGCACAACTTTTCACCAAGGACAAGGAAATGTGGAGGGATCTCATTGTGGCCGTATGTCCCAGAATAAATGTAAGTCAGTTTGTTCCAGCAGAAGAGAGAGAGGAGAGGAGAGGGGGAAAATGGCACTGTAGTCAGCCCTATCCATCATGCTGTGATGGGTAGCTCCATTTAGGGCTTCCACAGAGTGCATACTGTAGAAGAATCCAAGAGTCTGTCCCATGTTGACCAGGACAAACCAGGCTGAGAAGCCATGAGAACTGCTTCCCCAGGCAGTTCTCAAACTGGGTCTGGGCTCCAAACGCTGGGATCACCCACAGCTGAGGAGGGGAGAGAAAAGGTAAGGGGACAAATTTAAATTGAAAAAGGGATAGGGTGTAAATATGAGCCTGATCCCACATGTGTATGCACTTTCTTGCCAATTCCTATTTTATTTATTTTACTAGGCAAGTCAGTTAAGAACTAATTCTTATTTTCAATGACAGCCTAGGAACAGTGGGTTAACTGCCTGTTCAGGGGCAGAACAACAGATTTGTACCTTGTCAGCTCAGGGATTCAAACTTGCAACCTTTCGGTTACTAGTCCAACGCTCTAACCACTAGGCTACCTTGCCGTCCCAAAGAGAAAGCATGGGAGTTGGCAAGAAAGCACAAACAGATCTGGGATCAGGCTAGGTAAATATTGTGTAACATGACACTATAAGCCCAGAGACATAATAGCCTCAGCATTACTCATTACAATGATATTGGAGAGAATGAGGATGGCACAGATCTCCTGTGTGGCTCTCATGCTGCCTTTCCTCTCCAGTAGAGCTATACCTCCTGCTTAATCCATGTCTTTATTTTTCTCTATGGTCTTCGTCTTCTGCTTTGGGACAAGAGAAGGGTCATATTTTCAGTGTGTAACTATAAATACATGTGTAACTATAGTTTAGATAGTAATGATATATGAGTTATGATATGAGTATGCTGCTACCTGAGTGCACATTTTGAATAATGATGGCTCGATGAATACATGCTTGTTCATCTCTTTTATATTTTAAATAAGCAATTAGTTAGCTAATCTTGTCCAGGGGCAGTTGGAGTACTCAACATTACGTAAACCATGAAGAAGACAAAGAAGACTCGCCTTGAATTTGATGCTCCTCTCCTTTCTTCTTGGCGAGGGCCAGGCTGGGTATCGGTGGAGGCCCTCGGAGATGATGTTCTGCAGCAGGTGCTCCAACAGGCTGAGAAGGGAGTAGGAAAGATCCAGGCTTCCCAGAGTCCCGCTAGGCCCCACCGCCAGAGCAGCCACCAGAGAGAAATTGGACAGGGCCAGCTGACCCAGGGCTGTACCAACCAAGAGGGACACATCCAGGCTACATGTGGGATTATGTCCCCCCTCCTTTTACCTCCTATCCAGTTTATGGACCAACATGCCAGCCAGGGAGCAGAGGGACATGATTGGCATCACAGCTAGATGGTAGCCGTAGAACATCAGAAACACAGTGCCGGTGCTGGAGCTGGTTCACCCAGACTTGGTACAGGATGGTTCAGAATGAAGACAGCCTGCTTTCTCTGCTACCGCACGGCAAGTGGTAACGGAGCGCCAAGTCTAGGACCAAAAGGCTCCTTAACAGTTTCTACCCCCAAGCCATAAGACTGCTGAACAATTGATCAAATGGCCACCAGACTATTTACATTGACACCCTCCAATTAGTGTTGTACACTGATGCTACTCACTGTTTATTATCTATGCATAGTCACTTCACCCCTACATAATTGTACAAATTACTTTGACTAACCTGTACCCCTACACATTGACTCTGTACCGGTACCCCCTGTATATAGCCTCGTTATTGTTATCTTATTGTGTTACTTTTTATAATCTTTTACTTTAGTTTATTTCATAAATATTTTCCTAACTCTTTCTTGAACTGCAATGTTGGTTAATGTTTACCTTTACATTTAGTTCAGTATGTATATTAGTTAGTAATTCAGGTATAGCACCTCCTAAATCATCTGACTCAGGCCCAGCCCAGTGGAACTACGTTCCTTGTGATAATACAGTACATCAAAGAAAAAAGAAACCATGATGAAAGCCAAGAGGCCGACACATAAGCTTTAATATAATAAGTGATGTGAGCACGAGCAGTGTGCAGCTTTCTCTTTTTTGAAGTTATTGCTTTATTCCCATGCACCTGCAATGAGATAACTCAGATGTGCGAGTGCTTTTGGTGGATTTTTATAATAACTGGTCCAACACTGAATGTGTTTTAGTTGTGTAAGAATACACTATATACCTGTGTCAGAACTGTCCGAGCTGTTGGACAGATCCCCACTGAGAGTGACCATCAGCCTAGACCTAGCAGAACAACACCAACACACACAAACAATCACATTGTTTTTCCTTGTTTGCTTTGTAGGTCCCTATAGACAATGCAAATTCTGAAGACCTATAATACGATGATAAATGTGTTTCTTAAGTCAAATGAAATTGAGAGGCATGCACCTGGTGATGATCTTGTAAATGCAGTCTTTGGAGTGAGCCCACAGCAAATAGGTCTAGTGCTTCTACACCTGCATTGCTTGCTGTTTGGGGTTTTAGGCTGGGTTTCTGTAAAGCACTTTGTAACATCGGCTGATGTAAAAAGGGCTTCATAAATACATTTGATTGATTGAAAGAAAATACATTCATTTAAACAGTAATACAAGGACATTTCATGGAGACAAATTCAAAATAAAGGTCCCTATTAAAAATGCTATCACAAGGAGACTAGCCTGTTTAAATATATATTGAAACCTTTTGAAATTAATGAAACAATGAATTGAAACAAATCAGGAAAAATATAATTTAGTGGAAATAAAGGCCAATGATTGATGACTACCTGTAGCCCAAGAAAGGGAACCTCGACGATGTGGGCGAGAACATTAGCAGTCGGCTTACACTTCATCATCAAGGCATAGTAACCCATCCTGAAGATATGCAGCAGGAGACTGAAAACACCAAACAGAATCAGGACCACTGGCAGAGCAGGGAGACAGGGGGCAACCAAAAACAAGTTTTAGTTTAGATTGCGTCCCACATGGTATCAAATTCGCTTTAAAGTGCACTACTTTTGAATAGAGCCCTATTGAAACAGGGTGCCATTTGAGACATCTTTTGTTGAAGCATTTCAAATAATGGTTTGTGATCTGATAGTTATCCTAACTACACATTGTCACAATATAGAAGCTATCCTTATAGAACTAACTGATTGTCCCTATTGAATTACTGAGGCCCACCCTGCACTCAACCACTTTATAATACATTTGGGAATGGATGTTGGAAGTATAGCTATACATCAATGTGTTTGTATCCGTCCCTCTGTAGACATACAGCCTGGTAGAATCGTAGAATACAATAAGGGGGATCACATCTATACTGTATTCATGTTAAGGGAAATGTTAACTTTCGTCTGAGGCCAAAAAAGACGGGAAATTCTAAATCTAAATTGGACATATGGACTAACAAGGCTTTTCAGCATCAGCAGCTTGACTACTGCTTGAGTATTGTAGCTTTATTGAAATTGGACCTGTGCACTAACAAGGCTTTTCAGCATTAGCAGCTTGACTACTGCAGCTTTATTGAAATTGGAACTACCCACTAACAAGGCTTTTCGGCATGAGCAGCTTCACTACTGCTAGAGTACTGTAGCTTTATTGAAATTGGGTGTATGCACTAACAAGGCTTTTCAGCATCCGCAGCTTGACTAATGCTAGAGTACTGTGGCTTTATTGACATTGGACCTATGCACTAACAAGGCTTTTCAGCATACACAGCTTGACTACTGCTAGAGTACTGTAGTTTTATTGATCTACTGTACTTCAACAACAGATGTACTCACATTGGATGGGTTGATAAGAATTCAAACCTTCTCTCAAACAGCCTAATTCCCTAATACATATTCTTAGAGGAGGTATACCCCATTAATGTATACTGAATAAAAATATAAAACATGCACCAATTTTAAAGATTTTTCTGAGTTACAGTTCATATAAGGAAATTGGTCAATTTAATTATATTCATTAGGCCCTCGTATATGGATGTCATATGACTGGGAATACAGACATGCATCTGTTGGTCACAGATGCAAGTAGGGGTTGGATAAGAAAACCAGTCAGTATTTGCTGTGACCACCATTTATCTCATGCAGTGCAACACACATCTCCTTCGCATAGAGTTGATCAGGCTGTTGATTATGGCCAGTGGAATGTTGTCACACTCCTCTTCAATAGGCCCGAACATTAACATGCTGAAACATGAGGTGATGGAGGTGGATGAATGGTACGACAATGGGGCTCGGGATCTCGTCATGGTATCTCTGTGCATTCTAATTGCCATAGAGAAAATGCAATTGTGTTCGTTGTCTGTATTTTATGCCTGCCCATACCATAACCCCACCGCCACCATGGGGCACTCTGTTCACAATGTTGACATCAGCAAACCACTCGCCCACACAATGCCATACAAGTGGTCTGAAGTTCTGAGGCCGGCTGGACGTACTTCCAAATTCTCGAAAACAATGTTTCATAGAGAAATTAACATTAAATTCTCTGGCATTAAGCTTTGGTGGACATTCCTGCAGTCAGCATGGCAATTGCCTTGCTGTGGCATTATGTTGTGTGACCTTCTTCTTACCAAACCACATGACCTTTGTTTTGGAGGTGTTCAGAACAAGGTTAAGGGCAGAGAAAGCTTGTTGGACATTAAGAAAGCGTTTAAAACAAAATGCTGGCAGGGGGCAGTTGAGTATAAGACTGTATCATCTGCATATAAATGGATGAGAGAGCTTCCTACTGCCTGAGCTATGTTGTTGATGTAAATTGATAAGAGCGTGGGGCCTAGGATCGAGCCCTGGGGTACACCCTTGGTGACAGACAGTGGCTGAGACAGCAGATGTTCTGACTTTTTACACTGCACTCTTTGAGAGAGGTAGTTAGCAAACCAGGCCAAAGACCCCTCAGAGACATCAATACTCCTTAGCCGGCCCACAAGAATGGAATGGTCTACCATATCAAAAGCATTGGCCAAGAATAGCAGCACAACATTGCTTAGAATCAAGGGCAATGGTGACATTATTGAGGACCTTTAAGGTTGCAGTGGTACATCCATAACCTGAGTGGAACCCAGATTGCATACCAGAGAGAATACCATAGACATCAAGAAAGCCAGTCAGTTGATAATTGACACGTTTTTCCAGCACTTTTGACAAACAGGGACAAATAGAAATAGGCCTATAGGCCTATAACAGTTACGAGCAGCTTGATTCCCCCTCCCCCTTAAATAAAGGACTAACCGTGGCTGCCTTCCAAGCAATGGCAACCTCCCCAGATAGGAGAGACAGGTTTAAAAGGTCAGAGATAGGCTTGGTGATTATATGAGCAGCAACCTTAAAGAAGAAAGGGTCTAAACCATCTGACCCATATGGCTTTTTGGTGTCAAGTCTCAGGAGCTCCTTTAGTACCTCGGACTCAGTGACCGCCTGCAGGGAGAAACTTTGTAGCGGGGCAGGGGGAAAAGAGGGAGGAGCATCTGGTTTAGTTGCATTATAAGGGGTGGGAGATGAGGAAATGTTGGATGGGCAAGGAGGCGTGGCTGAGTCAAATAGGAATCCTGACTTAATGAAGTGGTGATTAAAAACCTCAGCCATGTGTTTCTTGTCAGTAACAACCACATCATCAACATTAAGGGTCATGGGCAGCTGTGAGGAGGAGGGTTTATTCTCCAGGTCTTTTAACCATTTTCCAGAACTTGTGGGGTTAGACCCACAGAGAGAGAACTGCTCCTTAAAGTAACTAACTTTGGCCTTCCGGATAGCCTGAGTGCACTTATTCTCATTTGCCTGAACGAGAACCAGTCAGCCTGAGTATGCGTGTGCCGAGCCTTCCGCCAAATGCGATTCTTGAGGTGGAGTAACTCTGCAAGATCACGGTCGAACAAGGGGCTGAACCTGTTTTTAATTCTCATTTTCTTTATGGGGCATGATAGTGAACAATATCACTGAAGATATCAAAAAAGAAGGTCCAAGCTTGTTCGACAGAGGGTATCAAGCTGATTCTATACCAATTTACAGAGGCCAAGTCATGAAGGAAGGGTTGCTCATTAAAGTTTTTTAGCAAGCGTCTATGACAAATCAGGACAGGACGTTTCACTGAGTAGCCATTACGAATACAGGCTGTAAAACAATGATCACTAATGTCATTACAGAAAACACCAGACTGGTACCTATCAGGATTATTTGTGAGGATAGCATCGAGGAGAGTAGCCTTTTCTGGGTGTTTGGAGTCATACCTTGTGGGATTGGTAATAATCTGAAAAATATTTAGGGAGTCCCATTGCTTTAGGACTTGGTCAGGTGGTTTAAGCACGTCCCAGTTTAGGTCACCTAGCAGGACAAATTCAGACTTAGTGTAAGGGTCCAGGAGAGAGCTTTAGGGCAGGTAGGGTACAGGCCGGTGATGATGGAGGACAATAAACACAACAACAGTCAACAAAGAGCTATTTGAAATTTTATGCTTAAAACCAGAAAATCAAATTGTTTGGGGACAGACTTGGTGGAGACAACTGAGCACTAAAGGTGATCCTTGGTAAATATTGCCACTCCCCACCTTTGGAAGATCTGTCTTGCCGAAATCAATTGGTCTTAGGCCTGCACCACCTTTGGAGAACGCATGCGCTTAGCATGTCTGGAGGGGATGAGGACCACAGTACAATCATCCCCGTCTGATAACCGTTTTCCACCCTCTGGGGTGATGCGTTGTCACGGCACCACCCCTTCGCCCCCCCCAAACTCAGTACGGCTGAGGAGTTGAGGGGGGGATGACGGCGAAGCCTCCTTCGCTCTCCTCGCTGGAGACGTTGGAGTTGGGTGACAGTGCTTCAGTGTTCCAAGCACATCAGGGATCGATCCAGTCCACAGCGCCATCTGTAGCTGGCAACACCACTACGGAGGAACCCCGGCGTTGATGGAAGCAACACGGGAGCTTTTAGCGAGATTGGATACCGCCCTTGTTAAAACACCATCTGAGCAGTTCCTTATCCCCATGTGCCCCAAGTTTGCTTTGACTCTCCGCAAATATTGTAGCAATATGGGAGGGTGCTTACATTGCAACAACCAGACCAGGCTGTAGACACTCCTAATGGATGCAGAGACCTTGGGTCTAGACCACTATCCAGTGATGGATGGCACGGTGGCTGCCATGATCCTCCCTGACAAGAAGATTGTTGGCAAGGTGCCTCGCCTCAAACCAGGACCTGAAAGAGTAAGCGATGAATGGCTGCAAAGCACTTCTGGGACCCTCACCATCATGACGCAACTCGTAAACGCAGCTACGATGCTCCCTCACCCTGCTGATCCCTCGCCTCCCAGGGATTGGTGACAAGCTTCTTACGGAGGCCAAAGAAGTGTGAAGGCTGCTCAATATGCTCCAGACGGACATGACACGTGCCAATGGCAAGGCTTTGGCTTCAGTGGTGACTTTACACCGCCATCGTTGGCTGGCACAGTCTAAACTGCCACCGCCAGTTCAGAAAACATTGTTGGAGCTCCCCTTCACGCCAGGTTCCACCTTTGGGCCAGGGGTAGACATCATACAGAATACTCCAAAACTGAGCAAAGACAGAGACACTTTGCAGGAGTTCTTGGCAACTGCATGCCCTACTGCTGCCCCTCAGGGGAGCAGAAAGACAGGGCAGGATGTTTCGAGGGCGCTCCAGCAACGTCTTGGCCCCCCTTCTCCCCACCAAGACGCAAGGAAATGGGAACTGGCATTTTACATAACCTGACAGCAGAGGGACAGGCATCATGACCACCCTCACAAGCAGCATCACGGGGCTAAGAAAGTTCATCACGCTCGACCTGAAGGATGCGTACTTCTACGTTCCTTTTCATCGAGATCACTGGAAGTACCTCCAGTTTTCATTTGAAGGAGTGGCTTACAAATTTAAAGTCCTCCCATTCGACCACTCACTGGCGCTGCGTACATTCACAAAGTGCATGGGTGCAGTCCTAGCGCTTATCATGTCCCAGGGCATTCTAGTGCTAAACTACCTGGGCGACTGGCTGGTGTAGGCTTAATCAAGAGAGCACGCTACAGCAGACACACGGATAATCTTGAAGCACATTCATGACCTGGGCCTCACCCTAAACAGGGAGAAGAGCAACCTGACTCCCTCACAGACGGTGGTCTTCCTGGGGATGTTTATTTACTCAACTCTTATGAGAGCACGTCTCCCTCAGGTGAGATTAGAGAAGATACAGGTCTAACTAGACCGTTTCCGGGTTGGACGAGCTTTGTTCATATTAGAGTGGCAGAAGTTACTCAGCCTTCTCACATCGGCTTCTCGGTTGATGTTACTGGGATTTTTTTTATACCTCAGGCCACTCCAGCAATGGTTCAACTCTCACCATCTACACCATAGATGACACAGACATCATCAGCTATCGGTGACAAATGCATGTGTGAGGACTCTGTTGAAATGGCACTCTCACTCCTTCCTGTTGGAGGGAGTGATACTGAACAGAGTCCATCGCAGGGAGCTAGTGTGCACTGATGCCTCGCTAGCGGGTTGTGGGCCAATGTTCAGAGGCTTGGCAGCAAGTGGATGCTGGAGCCCCCCATGGAGTGGCAAGCACATCAATGTGCTGGAGCTCAGGTCGGTTTGTCTGGCACTCCAACAGTTTCTGCCCTACTTGGAAGGGTTATATGTCCTGGTCAGATCAGACAACACCACGGTAGTGGCATATATCAATCACCAGGGAGGACTGAGATCACGGCACCTCCACAAAATGGCTTGGGAGCTCACGATTGGCCGGCAACAACACTTTATGCGTTCCCACCATTTCCCCTGATCAGAGCTGCGCTAGCCAGGGTCAGTTTGAAGGGCCACTGGCTGCTTCTGATAGCCCCATACTGGCTGCGACGACCATGGTTAAGCCTCCTGTTGACCCTCCTCTCTGGGACCCCATGGCAGCTGCCATTGATACCCGACCTGTTCTCTCAGGCTCGGGGGACGTTCTGGCATCCGGACCCACGTCGCCTCCAGCTTTTAGTAAATGGGCATGTCTAGGCATTCAGGACAATGTGGTGAACACATTGCAGAACGCCAGGGCTTCCTCCACCAACGTGTCATATCAAATGCGGTGGGGCATATTCTGTACTTGGTGCGAGGGTCATAATGTTGCCCCAGAGTTGTGTGATGTATAAACTGTTTTAAACTTTTTACAATCACTGTTTGATGCAGGGCAAGCGGCATCTACTTTGAGAGTGTATTTGACATACGGCTTGCCATGACGATGGCCCAGAGGGACCCATGGGTGGCCACCCATTACTCTCCAAGTTTATGAAGGGAGTTAGACGTCTGTGTCCAGGGAAGGCCAGTTCAGTGCCAAACTGGGACCTTGACGTAGTGCTGTCAGCACTTGCTAGGCCACTCTTTGAGCCCCTGGGGTTAGTCTTTGAAGCACCTATCCATGCAGGTGGCATTCCTGTTGGCAATTACCTCTACTAAGAGGATTAGTGAACTTCATATTCTTCATATGAAGTCATTTGACATATACAATTAAAGCATCCTGGCTTAAATTCAATTGTGAATATGGCTGAGAATTTGACAAAATATATATATAACGTCAATGTTGTCAGAATAATAACATTATGAAGCTAGCTAGCTAGTAACATGTGCTGCTATATGCTGGTTACTAACGGTGCGAAGTAATCAAGACAGGAGAATGATGTCACAGCCCTGAGATCAAATAGATATCCAATCATGAGCTGCTTTATTCTCACTTTGAATGAGACTGTATGATCTGTAATACTAGTTGTCAATCTTTTTGTGTTTCTCCTTCAACAAAAACTAATTACTAGCCTGTTCGCCCCCATGTAATTAGTTAGCTTTCCCTAATTCTTTGCTGGAAAATATAGAGAATTAATAAAAGTTTACATCAACACCACCTTTTTCAGATATTCAAACAGAAGGCACTAATGATATGTAATTTTTTCTGTGATTCGAGTGTCACTTGACAATTTAGTGGAATGTCTTATGTCTCCTGAGATCTCCTCTATGGGGATAATGCTACATTTCTATCCATTCTTCCATCAAGAAAAACTAGTGAGTGGATTGCGGCGCTATCTGTTGACTAGAAATGACGAGGGGGAAAACTAACTTTAACGACAGGAGACAATTTCTCCCAATTTCCTATTCAAAAAATAATAAGTAGCCTATAGGTCATAATGCATGACTTGTGATTGGATCTGTATTCCAATAAACGCTAAAGAAAACATAAGCACCATAAATATAGCTCCCTTATAACCCAGTCTCAGTAAAGAACCCAGAGGAAGCGGGCACTCCACACCACACTACTGCATGTCACAAGACTGTTTGCCCACTTAGATAATGCCCATAGAGATTAGTTCAGGAAGCTAACACAAGTCTCCAGCAAGGTTCATCAAACCACCTCGGTTACCTTTCACCCACCTTTGACCTCCTACTCAGAGATCACAGCTCCTATATAACTGACTGGGTTCGAAATCAGGCCTACTGCACAACAACAAAACATTCTGTGGCAAACAAAAGCAGATTAATCTGCGCACCCCATTAAATGATAGTACATCCGAGGTGGTTAGGTGATCCATCCATGTGATGAGAAGCCTCGTAAATTACCAGGCTGATTACAGTTTGAACCAAACCATTCATTTTAGCTTGCAAGATCAGGCAGGCCACAAGGTGATCATGAGCAACCTTGACTGAGAAATAAACACATAAACTTCCGTTCAAAAGTTTGGGGTCACTTAGAAATGGACTTGTTTTTGTCCATTAAAGTAACATAAAATTGATAAGAAATATAAAGTAGACATTGTTAATGTTGTAAATAACTATTGTAGCTGGAAATGGCAGATTTTTAAAAAGAATATCTACATAGACGTACAGAGGCCCAATTATCAGCAACCATCACTCCTTTGTTCCAATGGCACGTTGTGTTAGCTAATCCAAGTTGATCATTTTAAAAGGCTAATTGATCATTTGAAAAACCTTTTGAAATTATCTTTTGCAATTATGTTCGCACAGCTGAAAACTGTTGTTCTGATTAAAGAAGTAATAAAACTGGCCTTCTTTAGACTAGTTGAGCATCGAACCCACAAATGCTGATGCTCCAGATACTCAACTAGTCTAAAGGCCAGTTTTATTACTTCTTTAATCAGAACAACAGTTTTCAGCTGTGCGAACATAATTGCAAAAGGTTTTTCAAATGATCAATTAGCCTTTTAAAATGATCAACTTGGATTAGCTAACACAACGTGCCATTGGAACAAAGGAGTGATGGTCCAGATACTCAGCTAGTCTAAAGAAAGACAGTTTTATTTCTTCTTTAATCAGACACAACAGTTTGGGCCTCTGTTTGCATATGTAGATATTTCATAAAAAATCTGCCGTTTCCAGCTAAAATAGAAATTCACGGCTGGCAATGCTTTCCACCTGGCTACCCCTACCCCGGTCAACTGCCCGGCACCCCCCACAGCAACTCGCCCAAGCCTCGACCATTTCTCCTTCATCCTTCATTCCTCCTTCCGTACCTTCTCCGCTATGCAATCTGGTTTCAGAGCTGGTCATGGGTTCACCTCAGCCACGCTCAAGGTCCTAAACGATATCATAACTGCCATTGATAAGAGACATTACTGTGCAGCTGTATTCATCGACCTGGCCAATGCTTTGACTCTGTCAATCACCACATTGTTATCGGCAGACTAAACAGCCTTGGATCCTTAAATGACTGCCTCGCCTGGTTCACCAACTACTTCTCTGATAGAGTTCAGTGTGTGAAATCGGAGGGCCTTTTGTCCGGACCTCTGGCAGTCTCTATAGGAGTGCCAAAGGGTTCAATTCTCGGGCCGACTTTCTTCTCTGTATACATCAACGATGTCGCTCTTGCTGCTGGTGATTCTCTGATTCACCTCTACATAGACTACACCATTCTGTATACTTCTGGCCCATCTTTGGACACTGTGTTAACTAACCTCCAGACGAGCTTCAATGCCATACTAAATGCAAGTAAAACTAAATGCATGCTCTTCAACCAGTCGTTGCCACACCTGCCCGCCCGTCCAGCATCACTACTCTGGACGGTTCTGACTTAGAATATGTGGACAACTACAAATACCTAGGTGTCTGGCTAGACTGTAAACTCTCCTTCCAGACTTACATTAAGCATCTCCAATCAAAAATGAAATCTAGAATCGGCTTCCTATTTTGCATCAAAGCATCCTTCACTCATGCTGCCAAACATACCCTCGTAAAACTGACCATCCTACCGATCCTCGACTTCGGCGATGTCATCTATAAAATAGCCTCCAACACTCTACTCAACAAATTGGATGCAGTCTATCACAGTGCCATCCCTTTTGTCACCAAAGCCCCATATACTACCCACCACTGTGACCTGTACTCTCTCGTTGGCTGGCCCTTGCTTCCTACTCATCGCCAAACCCAATGGCTCCATGTCATCTACAAGTCTCTGCTAGGTAAAGCCCAGCCTTATCTCAGCTCACTGGTCACCATAGCAGCACCCACCTGTAGCATGCGCTCCAGCAGGTATATCTCACTGGTCACCCCCAAAGCCAATTCCTCCTTTTCTCCTTCCAGTTCTCTGCTGCTGTAACAGTATAACTTTAGATCGTCCCCTCGCCCATACCCGGGCGTGAACCAGGACCCTCTGCACACATCAACAACAGTCACCCATGAAGCATCGTTACCCATCGCTCCACAAAAGCCGCAGCCCTTGCAGAGCAAGGGGAACTACTATTTCAAGGTCTCAGAGCAAGTGACGTCACCGATTGAAACACTATTTAGCGCGCACCACCGCTAACTAAGCTAGCCGTTTCACATCCGTTACACTGCCAATGACTGGAACAAACTGCAAAAATCACTGAAGCTGGAGACTCATATCTCCCTCGCTAGCTTTAAGCACCAGCTGTCAGAGCAGCTCACAGATCACTGCACCTGTACATAGCTCATCTGTAAATTAGCCCATCCAATCTACCTCACCCCCATACAGTATTTATTTATTTATCTTGCTCCTTTGCACCCCAGTATCTCTACATACACATTCATCTTCTGCACATCAATTATTCCAGTGTCTATTTGGTATATTGTAATTACTTTGACACCATGGCCTAGTTATTGCCTTACCTCCCAAATCTTACCTCATTTGCACACACTGTGTATAGATTTTCTTCAACTTTATTATTGACTGTATGTTTTGCTTTATTCTTGGCCAGGTCGCAGTTGTAAATGAGAAGTTGTTCTCAACTAGTCTACCTGGTTAAATAAAGGTGAAATAAAAATAAATACAAATTTACAACATGAACAATGTCTACACTGTATTTTTGATCAATTTGATGTTATTTTAATGAAAGGATAATAGATTTTCTTTATAAAACAAGGACATTTCTAAGTGACCCCAAACTTTTGAACAGTAGTGTATACATACACACTTAAAAAAATATACATGCAACAATTTCAAAGATGTTACAGTTTATATAAGGGAATCATTCAATTGAACTAGGTTCCTTAGGCCCTAATCTATGGATTTCACATGACTGGGAATACAGATATGCATCTGTTGGTCACAGATACCTTTTTTAAAAAGGTAGGGGCATGGATCAGAAAACCTCATGCAGAGCGACATCTCCTTCGCATAGAGTTGATCAGGCTGTTGATTGTGGCCTGTGGAATGTTGTCCCACTCCTCTTCAATGGCTGTAAGAAGTTGCTGGATAATGGCGGGAACTGGAACACGTTGTCAAACATGTCAATCCAGAGCATCCCAAACAAGCTCAATGGGTGACCTGTCTGGTGAGTATGCAGGCCATGGATGAATGAGCTGGGACATTTTCAGCTTCCAGAAATTGTGTACAGATCACTGTGACATGGGGCCGTGCATTATAATGCAGAAACATGAGATGGTGTCGGCGGATGAATGGTACGACAACCGGTCTCAGGATCTCGTTACGGCATCTATGCATTGAAATTGCCGTTGATAAAATGCAATTGTG
This sequence comes from Oncorhynchus tshawytscha, assembly GCF_018296145.1. Lineage (NCBI taxonomy): Eukaryota > Metazoa > Chordata > Actinopteri > Salmoniformes > Salmonidae > Oncorhynchus > Oncorhynchus tshawytscha. The sequence goes on along the minus strand of NC_056429.1, from coordinate 81,319,770 downwards.
TTCATTGTCCGTAACTCATACCGGCCCATACCATAACCCCACCGTACCATGGGCCACTCTGTTCACAACAGTGACATCAGCAAAATGCTCACCCACATGCGCCATATACAGAGCGACACATCTGCTAAGTAAAGTTGAAACCTGGATTAATCTGTGAAGAGCACACTTCTCCAGTGTGCCAGTGGCCATAGAAGGAGAGCATTTTCCCACTGAAGTCGGTTATGATGCCGAACAGCAGTCAGGTCAAGACCCTGGTGAGGACAATGAGCACACAGATGAGCTTCCCTGAGATTGTTTCTGACAGTTTGTGCAAAAATTCTTCGGTTGTGCAAACCCACAGTTTCATCAGCTGTCCGGGTGCTTGGTCTCAGACGATCCCACAGGTGAAGAAGCCGGATGTGGAGGTCCTGGCCTGGCGTGGTTACACGTGGTCGGCGGTTCTGAGTCTGGTTGGACTAACTGACAAATACTCTAAAAAGTTGTTGGAGGCGGCTTATGTTAGAGAAATGAACATTCAAGTTAGTAATCGTAAGTGAAAAAGCTGTACCAATTGAACTGCTATATGGTAGTGGTTCTATTAGCAATATATTGTGTATAGTGAACTGGTAAGAGTGTCAACAAGTCTTCATCCTTTACTGTTTGACTATTTTTCCAAGTCCTTTTGGTCTGTTTTGCCCTGTAATCGCAGCCAGTTTGGAAGCCGTTGTTTAGGACTCTAAGTGATATAAAACACCAAATATTCATACATTTCTGTTATATACAAATGCCAACCTGCTTTCACAAATTCTATGTAACTACAGTAAAATAGTGTTAAAAAACGATGTATTTTAATTAACTAGGCAAGGAAGTTAAGAACAAATTCTTATTTACAATGACGGCCTACATGGAGAACAGTAGGTTAACTACCTTGTTCAGGGACAGAAAGACAGATTTGTACCATGTGAGCTCGGGGATTAGATCTAGCAACTGGGCCAACGCTCTAACCCTTAGGCTACCTGCTGCCCCAATATGATGATTACAGTAGAATTTACTTTCTTACAGTATAGTAGGCACATTTTACAGTCCTGTGTTGTTGCTCTGATATTACAGTAGCTTGCAAGAAGCTGGTGGCAAGTTACTTTGAATATTACAGAAACATACTTGGCACTATTCAGAGATAGACGAAGATACAGTTGAAGTCTGAAGTTTACATATACCTTAGCCAAATATATTTAAACTCAGTTCTTCACAATTCCTGACATTTAATCCTAGTATAAATTCCCTGTCTTAGGTCAGTTAGGATCACCACTTTATTTTAAGAATTTGAAATGTCAGAATAATAGCAGAGAGAATGATTTAATTCAGCTTTTATTTCTTTCATCACATTCCCAGTGGGTCAGAAGTTTACATACACTCAATTAGTATTTGGCAGCATTGCGTTTAAATTGTTTAACTTGGGTCAAACATTTCAGGTAGCCTTCCACAAGTTTCCCACAATAAGTTGGGTGAATTTTAGCCCATTCCTCCTGACAGAGCTGGTGTAACTGAGTCAGATTTGTTGGCCTCCTTGCTCACACACACTTTTTCAGTTCTGCCCACATATTTTCTATAGGATTGAGGACAGGGCTTTAACTTGACTTTGTTGTCCTTAAGCCATTTTGCCACAACTTTGGAAGTATGCTTGGGGTCATTGTCCATTTGGAAGACCCATTTACGACCAAGCTTTAACTTCATGAATGATGTCTTGAGATGTATCCACATAATTTTCCACCCTCATGATGCCATCTATTTTGTGAAGTGCACCAGTCCCCCCTGCAGCAAAGCACCCACAACAACATGATGCTGCCACCCCCGTGCTTCATGGTTGGGATGGTGTTCTTCGGCTTGCAAGCCTCCCCCTTTTTCCTCCAAACATAACAATGGTCATTATGGCCGAACAGTTCTATTTTTGTTTCATCAGACCAGAGGACATTTCTCCAGAAAGTACGATCTTTGTCCCCATGTGCAGTTGTAAACCGTTTTTTATGGCGGTTTTTGAGCAGTCGCTTCTTCCTTGCTGAGTGGTCTTTCAGGTTATGTCGATATAGGACTCGTTTTACTGTGGATATAGATACTTTTGTACCTGTTTCCTCCACCATCTTCACAAGGTCCTTTGCTGTTGTTTTGGGATTGATTTGCACTTTTTTGCACCAAAGTACATTCATCTCTAGGAGACAGAACGCGTCTCCTTCCTGAGCGGTATGACTGCTGCGTGGTCCCATGGTGTTTATACTTGCGTACTATTGTTGAATGTGGTACCTTCAGGCGTTTGGAAATTGCTCCCAATGATGAACCAGACTTGTGGAGGTCTACAATTATTTTCCTGAGGTCTTGGCTGATTTCTTTTAATTTTCTCATGATGTCAAGCAAAGAGGCACTGAGTTTGAAGGTAGGCCTTGAAATACACACACAAGTACACCTCCAAATGACTCAAATTATGTCAATTAGCCCAACATAAGCTTCTAAAGGCATGCCATTATTTTCTGGAATTTTCCAAGCTGTTTAAAGGCACAGTCAACATAGTGTATGTAAACTTCTGACCCACTGGAATTGCGATACAGTGAAATAATCTGTCTGTAAACAATTGTTGGAAAAATTACTTGTGCCATGCACAAAGTAGATGTCCTAACTGACTTGCCAAAACTATAGTTTGTTAACAAGAAATTTGTGGAGTGGTTGAAAACGAGTTTTAATGACTCCAACCTAAGTGTATGAAAAATTCAGACTTCAACTGCACATCAAAATATATGTTGTTACAATATATAACATACCTTGAAGACCAATTTATCCTTAACTACAACAACATTCTCAGTAATGGGTACAGAAACGTTTTACTTGCAGCAAACGTTGTGGAAATTAATATTTGTGTCATTCTCAAAACTTTGGCCACGACTGTATGTGGTGGTTCTGGCTTGTATAGCGCACTGAGCGAACCCCCCCCCTTAAACCCCCTCATTCGCCCCGCCCGCACCAGGGGGCGCCCGTGCCGCCCCCGGCAAGATGCCGCCCTGTGCGGATGCATTTGTCGCCCGTACCTAAATCTACCGATTTGTATTAGTCTATAAATACATTTCTTATCCAAAATTCGTCATCTCTCCCATGTCTTATTCGACGAGTGTTTTTGAAAGTGTAGGGATAATAATTAAGGCATAGTTGTTCTGAAATGTTTATTGCTTTAATATAACACACATACATGAATTATTAATTTCGGTTGCCTATCCTGAAGTGAAGTTTGTTCTATAGAAAGTATTTGACCAGCCACAAAATTTAAAAAAGGTTGGGGGGGATTTTCGGCACAACACAGGCTCAGGGATTCGAACCTGCAATCTTTTGGATACTTGCCAAACTCAGACTGAGTTGAATATGTTTAATGAATAAATGCATTCACAATTAATTGTGCTCAGTAGGTTCAAACAAAAACAAATGGTTACAGTGAGATCTCGAGGATCTGCACAGGTCTAGGAGGCGACAACCCCTCCCTGTTTGACAACTGCTTAGTGTGTCCCTGGCAACCGCTCCGGCTTCTTTCTCTCCACAGTCCCCGGTAGTCACTACCTCCTTCCGGAGGGAAGCAACAACCGAAAACCCAACGACACCCCGCGCCTTTAGGACAAACCTGCCCCTTCGGAGGGCAAGCTCTTCGCCTTGATGCCAAATAAGCGACCGTGAGCCAGGCTACCGGAGCCATAGGCACCATGAACGACAAGTACCACCGGGCGGCCCGGGATGGCTACCTGGACCTACTCAGAGAGGCCACTCGGAAGGAGCTGAATGCGCCTGATGAAGATGGAATGACACCGACTTTATGGGCTGCGTACCACGGCAACCTTGACGCGCTCCGGCTTATTGTGGGAAGAGGGTAAGTGTCGTTAAGTTTCCTAAGCAGCCTATAGCACAGACAATAGCTTCAATCGCAACTCAGCACCAAGGCAACTAACTTCACATTGTGCTCAGCTTTCCCCTTTGCAAATCGGGTCTACCTGTTGAACTATCAACAAACAGGTGTGGAGGTGTCACTGTCACATGGCAATGTTCATATCTCACTTCTTTCCATCTGAAAAGTCAGTAGACAGAGCCATATATAGGCTAGAGAGGTGACTAGTATGTATATATAAGATCTTATCTCTGATATACAGCTCATTTTACCTATAGGTGGTCACTGGAATCGAAACCACCATCCTGAAGTTGAGCTACAAAAGACTACTAAAACCTCCAGTCAGCTGGTTGAAGCCCTGATTACTGTCTAGGAACAAAATGTACATTCAAATGACTGTTAGTGCCAGCTCAGGATTTATGTAGGCTGGTTTCACCCTCCTCACCCCATCCAACAGTGCTGTTGATGTGATGGACAGCTCTTTGCCTCCATTTTAACAGCCTAATTAAAGGCAAAGGTCACTGGCAGGAGGATGGCCTACCCAACATTCTCTCACATACCCATTCACAACCATGTGGCGTGAATATTTATACATGCATGCACGCACACACGCAAGCACCTTCACAGACACACACTTGAAAAAAACATGTTGCTTCAATTTACAATTGTAAGGCAACTAGCTGCAATAAGATTGAGTTTGTTCAACATTTGGGCATATCTGATCCAACATACATTCTCAAGTGTAATTGTATGTTAACTCAGCTTAGAAGTTTAGCTTGACTGAACATGCAATTCAACTTGAGATTGTATTCTACATTATTTCTGCCAGTGTTGATTTTTCATTCTCTGTAAGAGTGGCATTAACACTTAGTGGAGTAAAATAACTAGTGATGCACCAATATTACATTTTTGGCCGATACCGATAACCAATGTTTTCCTTGCCCCAAAAATATTAGCGGCCTTTTAAGCATTCTAGTACAGTTAAATAGTTAACACACACACATGGATGCAGCGGTCTAAGGCACTGCATCTCAGCACAAGAGGCGTCACTACAGTCCCTGGTTCGAATCCAGGCTGTATCACATCCGGCCGTGATTGGGAGTCCCATAGGGCGGCGCACAACTGGCCCAACGTGTTCCGGGTTTGGCCCGGGGTAGGCCCTCATTGTAAATAATATTTTTTTTTTAACTGACTTGCCTAGTTAAATAAAGGTTACACACACACCACACTGACCAAAACGTTATTTTGTTGGCCTTTACGGATGTCCCCATTACCAGTAAAACATCATCAAAACCTATTTCTTTCACTTACTTGCTGTGCTGTTTCGTTGTTCATTTGTTCAGTTGTTTCATTCTCAACCAGGATTTCATCATTCATGTCAAGCAGTGAAGTTTCAGCTCTGTCTGTCCGTGGTCTCTCTTCTTCGGTGCGTGCTGTCACTGTCCGTTTCCATCTTATCCAGCTGTGTATGTAACATTTCACTTAAACCCTGTTTCTTGTCTGGATTGAAGTAGTGGTCCTTGTCCATAGCATCGAGCATGGTGGTGTCACAGTAAAGACAGAATGCCACTGAATCGCTGGTTCACAGCCTGTGTTGGCAGTTTTGTTGAGCAAGTGTTTCAATGCATGACAGAGGGTATCACGTCTGCTGCAAGCGCAGTTGATGAGCTCATTTCTCGAGTCTGTTGTACGAATGGAGATAGCTAGTGTGACCATGTTTCCACGTTTCAAATGTGTTCTCTAATGCCATTGAAATGGCAGCAGCGGTATGAGAACCAGCACATTCATGTGCATGAAGTACGACTTTCCTCAGTACGAAATCCTTGACAACCCACTGTGCTGTCAGACTCAGCATGTTTATGGGGCTGATATCGCTGGTCCAAATGTCAGTTGTGAAGCTAATAGCAGTGACGCTATTACTGTGTAACACCGGTAGGGCAACATCTGAAAAATAGCTCACTTGGTAGTGTGTACCGGTGCTCGACCAGTCGGCGAAAGCCAACATCACCCAGGACAGAGAACAGTTGATTGTCAAGGGCAATGAATTCCATTATCTTGGCGTTAATGGATTTTGCCATTGAGTTGTCTCGCTGAATTTGTTTTACTCTTTCTGCTCAACTTGTTGACTGCTCGATCCACACAGCAGACATTGTGGGCCAGCTTAGGAATGCTGTGTTGCACGTGTAGCGCAAAATTTGACGTGGCGTCATTACGTCATGTACCTACGTTATATAGGTATGCACGTCAACTTTGACATCGGTTTTGCACATCGACGTTACGCTAGACATTGGGCCGATGTCAATGTTGGTATTTTTAGCTAATATCGTCCGATTCCGATATCTTCACAGATATATCGTGCATCCCTAAAAATAACTCCCATTTGTTGGTGTTAATAACCAGAGTTATTGTTTTACACTGTTGAGGGTAAAACAGTCCCATCGAAACCACACTCATTATTCTCGTATTTCCCAGCATACTCTACTGCAGGTTGATAAAAAAAGTTGTTAATATCTGTGTTTGTACATTGATTGATTGATTGATTCATCTTATGCTTCAAAGATCAAACATGCATTTTTCTGAACTCTGATTGGCCAATCAGTTAGTTCGATTTATTGCACCCGTTAACACTTTTTAAAAATATATATTTTATTTATTTATTTAATTTCAATATATCAGGGGGTGCTGCAGCACCCTCGGTACCCCTAGTTCCCGTGGCTATAAGTAGTAGTAGTGAAGGGGTGGAGTGGAATCATATTCATTGATGGTAGCTTTGATTATGAGTTGAATTAATGTATCACGTTCTGTATCACAGGGCCTTCCTCCCTATGTAATACATCCAGTTGAATTACATATGAAAATGCAGTTTTCAATCGGATCAACCTTTGAAAGGGCCCACTCCTTTTACCATATTGTTCGCTAGCAGGCTACCATGGACTGTACTTGTGAGCTACAGTAGCAGAGTACTACAGCCAGATAACAGCTATACTCTTTGTTGCCCACAAAAAACCACTAGGCAAACATCACCTAATTAGGACCTACTGTATGCTGTATGTCACTGTACACCCTCAGTGGTCTATCAATGGTGCTTTCTGACTTTCAATGGGAAACAAGAGAGACTCAGGATTTAGGAGTAAGGCTATATTATCATTCGATAAATCAGCTACTCTTTCAGCTACTGAAGCACCTTTGTGTACAGTATAGGCAAAAAGCCCTCTCTTTTGTTGAAGGTTTAAGTGCTGGACAAAGCAGGTTTGGATGGAAAGGGTATAGTATTTACTCCCTATTTAAGAGAGCCCTGTCCTATGACAACCCACTATGGTTGACACAGCACCCAGGAGAGCAGAAGAGATTAGGAGGAAGAGGATAGGGAGAGAGGGCAGAGGAGGAGGGTAGGGAGAGAGGGCAGAGGAGGGTAGGTAGAGAGGGCAGAGGAGGGTAGGGTCGAGACTCAAGGAATAGAGACGTGGAGGAGAGACAGTAGAGGAGGAGAGGGGGATGGTAGGGTCGAGACTTGAGGGATATGTCAAGACCTTAGTGACAGGTTTATAAGACATGGTGGTAATTCAGTGTGGAGAGAGCAGTAGAGGCTGATGCCTGAGAGAAGCTGCAGTGGCAGAGGTGTAGCATAGATATTAACAGCATAGATATTAGCTGAAGAGGAAAGGTCAGGGTGACAGATAGGACTAATTGGGCAGACTGCTCCTCTAACAACACTTCCAGGGGACTGATGCTACACCACAGGGCCAGGCTGGAGGTGGATGAGCTAAGGATGGACAGGACCAGAGCTGTGGTGAAGGTCAGAGGGCCTGCTAGAAGGTAAAATCAGTTTGCTGTAATTGAACTATGCTGATCTGGTCCTACCTCTTTTCTGCATTTTACAGGCCTCTTTGTTTTCTTATCTAGAAGGTAAAAATAAAAGAATGGGGCTGTACATGTAGGTCTGGGTGGTTTCCCAGATCCATATTGCTTAATCTTGGACTAATAAGCACTGAATGGAGATGCTCTGACTGTGTAACATATTTCATACAAGTTATGCTTTTTCTATTTGTGTATTATTATTTTTCGTTATACAATGGGTGGGTCTAATCATGAATGCTGATTGGTTAAAACTGCATTCCAGCCATGTTGTAACGGTTTTCTAGTGGTGATGAAGGAGAGTCGGACCAAACTGCAGCGTGTCGATTGCGATCCATGTTTAATACAACAAAGAAACACGAACTTACAAAAAAACAATAAACGAAACCGAAACAACCTATCTGGTGCAAACTAACAGAGAGTACACATAGGACACTAAGGACAATCACCCACGACAAACTCAAAGAATATGGCTGCCTAAATATGGTTCCCAATCAGAGACAACGATAAGCACCTGCCTCTGATTGAGAACCACTCCAGACAGCCATAGACTTTGCTAGACAACCCACTAAGCTACAATCCCAATACCACCACCAAAACCCCAAGACAAACACCACAATTACAAAAACCCCATGCCACACCCTGGCCTGACCAAATACATAAAGATGAACACAAAATACTTTGACCAGGGCGTGACAGAACCCCCCCCCTAAGGTGCGGACTCCCGAACGCACCTCAAAACAATAGGGAGGGTCCGGGTGGGCGTCTGTCCATGGTGGCGGCTCCGGCGCGGGACGTGGACCCCACTCATTTAATGTCTTAGTCCCCTCTCCCTTCGTCCCTGGATAGTCCACCCTCGCCGCCGATCATGGCCTAGTAGTCCTCACCCAGAACCCCACTGGACTGAGGAGCAGATCGGGACTGAAGGACAGCTCGGGACTGAGGCAGCTCGGGACTGAGGGGAAGCTCGGGACTGAGGGGAAGCTCGGGACTGAGGGGAAGCTCAGGAGTGAGAGGAAGCTCAGGCAGGTTGATGGATCTACCAGATCCTGGCTGGCTGGTGGTTCCGGCAGATCCTGGCTGACTGGCACTTCTGGCGGATCCTGGCTGACTGGTGGATCCTGGCAGACTGGTGGATCCTGGCAGACTGGCGGATCCTGGCAGACTGGCGGATCTAACTGATCCTGGCCGACTGGCAGATCCTGGCCGACTGGCAGATCCTGGCCGACTGGCAGATCCTGGCCGATCCTGGCCGACTGGCAGATCTGGCAGATCCTGGCAGATCCTGGCAGACTGGCGGATCCTGGCAGACTGGCGGATCCTGGCTGACTGGCACTTCTGGCGGATCCTGGCAGACTGGCGGATCCTGGCAGACTGGCGGATCCTGGCTGAATGGCGGATCCTGGCTGAATGGCGGATCCTGGCGGATCCTGGCTGACTGGCGGATCCTGGCTGACTGGCGGATCCTGGCAGACTGGCAGTTCTGGCGGATCCTGGCCGACTGGCGGATCCTGGTCGACTGGCGGATCCTGGTTGACTGGCAGTTCTGGCAGATCCCGGCTGACTGGCGGATCTGGAAGAGTCTGATTGACTGGCAGATCTGGAAGAGTCTGGTTGACTGGCAGATCTGGAAGAGTCTGGTTGACTGGCAGATCTGGAAGAGTCTGGTTGACTGGCAGATCTGGAAGAGTCTGGTTGACTGGCAGATCTGGAAGAGTCTGGTTGACTGGCAGATCTGGAAGAGTCTGGTTGACTGGCAGATCTGGAAGAGTCTGGTTGACTGGCAGATCTGGAAGAGTCTGGTTGACTGGCAGATCTGGAAGAGTCTGGTTGACTGGCAGATCTGGAAGAGTCTGGTTGACTGGCAGATCTGGAAGAGTCTGGTTGACTGGCAGATCTGGAAGAGTCTGGTTGACTGGCAGATCTGGAAGAGTCTGGCAGATCTGGAAGAGTCTGGCAGATCTGGAAGAGTCTGGCTGACTGGCAGATCTGGAAGAGTCTGGCTGACTGGCAGATCTGGAAGAGTCTGGCTGACTGGCAGATCTGGAAGAGTCTGGCTGACTGGCAGATCTGGCGGCGCTGGGCAGCCTGGCGACGCTGGGCAGCCTGGCGATGCTGGGCAGCCTGGCGATGCTGGGCAGACTGGCGATGCTGGGCAGACTGGCGATGCTGGGCAGCCTGGTGGCGCTGGGCAGACTGGCGACGCTGGGCAGACTGGCGATGCTGGGCAGACTGACGGCGCTGGGCAGACTGGTGACGCTGGGCAGACGGGGGGCACTGGCGGCGCTGGGCAGACTGGCGGCACTAGCTGCTCCATATAGGCTGACAGCTCTGGTGGCTTCTTACAGACTGACAGCTCTGTCGGCTCCGTGCTGACTGGCTGCTCCTTGCAGCCTGGCAGCTCCTTGCAGACTGACAGCTCCGTGCAGACTGACAGCTCCTTGCAGACTGACAGCTCCTTGCAGACTGACAGCTCCTTGCAGACTGACAGCTCCTTGCAGACTGACAGCTCCTTGCAGACTGGCTGCTCTATGCAGACTGGCTGCTCTATGCAGACTGACATCTCTGGCTGCTTCATGCAGACTGACAGCTCTGGCTGCTCCATGTAGGCTGACAGCTCTGGCGGCTCCGTGCAGACTGGCAGCTCCGTGCAGACTGGCAGCTCCGTGCAGACTGGCAGCTCCGTGCAGACTGGCTGCTCCTTGCAGACTGGCTGCTCCTTGCAGACTGGCTGCTCCTTGCAGACTGGCTGCTCCTTGCAGACTGGCTGCTCCTTGCAGACTGACATCTCTGGCTCTGACACATAGGACACTAAGGACAATCACCCACGACAAACTCAAAGAATATGGCTGCCTAAATATGGTTCCCAATCAGAGACAACGATAAGCACCTGCCTCTGATTGAGAACCACTCCAGACAGCCATAGACTTTGCTAGACAACCCACTAAGCTACAATCCCAATACCACCACCAAAACCCCAAGACAAACACACCACAATTACAAAAACCCCATGCCACACCCTGGCCTGACCAAATACATAAAGATGAACACAAAATACTTTGACCAGGGCGTGACACATGTCTATTCCACAGAGATTAGAGATTGAGCAAACAGATTTGGATATCAGAAGCTGTAGCCTATTTTCTAAACAATTATACATAAAATAAAAAAGTGACGAGGCTGTGTTTTAATTACGTAACAAGCACCATTGTTTTGGTCTGTAACTGGGCCATAGGGTAGGGTTGGCTGACTGTTGGGTCAGATCCCTTGGTTGTCTTGTTGATAGTCAAGCACAATTGACCATGAGACGTAATCTGTAGGTGGAGAGTCAAAACATGACGATGCACATCAAATGTATAAATGCATGAAGGATCAAATGTGTTAGTAGGAGGTATAAGAATATTCACAATTAGTAAAACAGATCAAATCAAATTTGATTTGATCTGTCTTACTAATTGTTTTACTAATTGATACTGTATTACATGACTGCCCAACCCTCTTCCTGGAGATCTACTGTCCTGTGGGTTTTCAGTCCAACCCTAATTTAACACACCTGATTCTACTAATTAGCTGCTTAAATAGCTGAATCAGAACTGCTAAATTAGTGTTGGGCTGAAAACCTATAGGACTGTAGATCTCCAGGAAGAGGGTTGGGCAGCCCTGCTGTATTGACTACCTTATGCCAGGATATGGGCCCATATGTAGATTTTCAGAGTAGTAATTCAGGAACAGTTTGGCTTTTCAGATCATAATGAATACGATTATATGGACAGAGGGGGACCTGATCCAAGATCAGTTTTTACAGACATGTAGAAGTTAGGGTAGAGATTAGCAGCCAGAGGAGGCACATTTTGCAATATTCTGATAGAAATACAGGGCCTTTGGAAAGTATTCAGACCCCTTCACTTTTTCCACATTTTGTTACGTTACAGCCTTATTCTAAAAAGGATTTAAAAAAACATTTTGTTCAGCAATCTACACACAATACCCCATAATGACAAAGTGAAACAGGTTTTTAGAAACTTTTGGAAATGTATTTTTAAAACCCCCCAGAAATAATTTATTTACATGAGTATTCAAACCCTTTGCTATGAGACTCGAAATTGAGCTCAGGTGCATCCTGTTTCCATTGACCATCCTTGAGATGTTTCTACAACTTGATTGGAGTCCACCGGTGGTAAATTCAATTGATTGGACATGATTTGGAAAGGCACACACCTGTCTATTTAAGGTCCCACAGTTGACAGTGCATGTCAGAGCAAAAACCGAGCCACGAGGTTGAAGGAATTGTCTGTAGAACTCTGAGACTGGATTGTGTCAAGGCACAGATCTGGGGAAGGGTACCAAAAAATGTCTGCGGAACTGAAGGTCCCCAAGAACACAGTGGCCTCTATCATTCTTAAATGGAAGAAGAACCACCAAGACTCTTCCTAGAGCTGTCCGCAGGGCCAAGCTGAGCAATTGAGAAGGTCCTTGGTCAAGGAGGTGACTAAAAACTTGATGGTCATTCTGACAGAGCTCTATAGTTCCTCTGTGGAGATGGGAGAATCTTAGAGAAGGACAACCATCTCTGCAGCTCTACACCAATCAGGCCTTTATGGTAGAGTGGCCAGTCCTCAGTAAAAGGCACATGACAGCCAGTTTGGAGTTTATCTCAGCTACTACCTGTCACCAAGGGAGTACCCCAAGGCTCGATCCTAGGACCCATGCTCTTCTCAATTTACATCAACAACATAGCTCTCTCATCCATTTATATGCAGATGATACAGTATTTTACACAGCTGGCCCCTCCCTGGATTTTGTGTTAAATGCTCTACAACAAAGCTTTCTTAGTGTCCAACAAGCTTTATCTACCCTTAACCTTGTCCTGAACACCTCCAAAACAAAGGTCATGTAGTTTGGTAAGAAGAATGCCCCTCTCCCCACAGGTGTGATTACTAGGTGTGATTACTACAATTTCTTCAACAAATGATCAGGTCTTATCAAACATACATTAGTAATGGAAAGAAAACACAGACTCTTTGTTTAAGTATTAAAATACTCACTTTAGTAATACAATTGTAGGCAGAAGATGGTACAGAGTACAGTATAACAGTATATGATAGTTCCCCAAGTTCTGCAAAATATCTAAGACATCCTGTAACTCATATAGCCTCTCTCAGTCCTCCTTGTGTGAGTTTCCCTGGCAACAACATTTTAATAAATCTAACCTCCCTTGACAGCAGTAACCATCTTATCAGCAATTAAAGCTCAGAAGTGGGATTGACTGAAACTTGACCTTTCATCACAAGTATAGTCATAAAAATGTGAACAAGTGTAAGCATCTTCTGACAGGTGGCTGGTTTCATCAAGTCTGTGGCAGCTTTGTGTTCTCAGAAAACCAGATAACCACGGTGGGATCCAGACAGGAGGAGTCTGAACGTTAAACGCCTTCTGAGAGTGTCTGAAGGTCACAACACTCAAAAACAGGGTTTAACACACACACAGAGGTCTCCTGAAGAGGAGACCTTACAGTTTATCATAATATCATTTATTAACCCTCTTCAACTACCTCTGAGGGTTTAGAGGGGTTTTTAATTTTTTAATTTTATTTAAACTTGATTTAACTACGCAAGACAATTAAGAACAAATTCTTATATGCAATGACGGCCTACACCGGCCAAACCCGAACGACACTGGGAAAATTGTGCGCCGCCCTATGGGACTCCCAATCACAGGCGGTTGTGATACAGCCTGGAGCTTGAGGTTGTCACCTCGTACAAGTACTTGGGAGTATGGCTAGATGGTACACTGCCCGTCTCTCAGCACATATCACAGCTGCAGGCTAAAGTTAAATCTAGACTTGGTTTCCTCTATCGTAATTGCTCCTCTTTCACCCCAGCTGCCAAACTAACCCTTATTCAGATGACCATCCTACCCATGCTAGATTACGGAGACATCATTTATAGATCGGCAGGTAATGGTGCTCTCGAGCGGCTAGATGTTCTTTACCATTCGGCCATCAGATTTGCCACCAAAGCTCCTTATAGGACACATCACTGCACTCTATACTCCTCTGTAAACTGGTAATCTTTATATCTGTTGCAAGACCCACTGGATGATGCTTATTTATTAAACCCTCTTAGCCCTCACTCCCCCCTATCTGAGATATCTACTGCAGCCCTCATCCTCCACATACAACATCCGTTCTGCCAGTCACTTTCTGTTAAAGGTCCCCAAAGCACACACACATCCCTGGGTCGATCCTCTTTTCAGTTCGCTGCAGCAAGTGACTGGAACGAGATGCAACAAACACTCAAACTGGACAGTTTTATACAAATCTCTTCATTCAAAGACTCAATCATGGACACTTACTGACAGTTGTGGCTGCTTTGTGGGATGTATTGTTGTCTCTATCTTCTTGCCCTTCGTGCTGTTGTCTGTGCCCAATAAGGTTTGTACCATGTTTTGTGCTGCTACCATGTTGTTGTCATGTTGTGCTGCTACAGTACCATGCTGTGTTATCATGTGTTGCTGCCTTGCTAGACTGTTGTCTTAGGTCTCTCTTTATGTAGTGTTGTCTCTCTTGTCGTGATGTGTGTTTTGTCCTATATTTACAGTTGAAGTCGGAAGTTTACATACACTTAGGTTAGAGTCATTAAAACTAGTTTTTCAACCTCTCCAAAATGTCTTGTTAACTAACTATAGTTTTGGCAAGTCGGTTAGGACATCTACTTTGTGCATGACACAAGTAATTTTCCAACAATTGTTTGCAGACAGATTATTTCACTTATTATTCACTGTATCACAATTCCAGCGGGTCAGAAGTGTACATGCACTAAGTTGACTGTGCCTTTAAACAGCTTGGAAAATTCCATAAAATGATGTCATGGCTTTAGAAGCTTCTGATAGGCTAATTGACATTATTTGTCACGTTCTGACCTTTATTTCCTTTGTTTTGTCATTATTTAGTATGTTCAGGGCGTGAGTTGGGGTGGGCAGTCTGTTTGTTTTTCTATGATTTGGGTATTTCTATGTTTCGGTCTAGTATGGTTCTCAATCAGAGGCAGGTGTCATTAGTTGTCTCTGATTGAGAATCATACTTAGGTAGCCTGGGTTGCACTGTTTGTTTGTGGGTGATTGTCTATGTTGATGGCTTGTTTCAGCGCATTAGCTTCACAGTTGTTATTTTGTTTTCTGTTTTTGTATATTGTTCAGTGTTCAGTGTTTTCTTTATTAAAATTCATGATGAACACATATCACGCCGCATTTTGGTCCTCCGATCCTTCTCGCCTCTCCTCTTCAGATGAAGAGGAGGACGACTGTGACATTATTTGAGTCAATTGGAGGTGTACCTGTGGATGTATTTCAAGGCCTACCTTCAAACTCAGTGTCTCTTTGCTTGACATTAAGGGAAAATCAAAAGAAATCGGCCAAGACCTCAGAAAAAAAATTGTAGACCTCCACAAGTCAGGTTCATCCTTGGGAGCAATTTCCAAATGCCTGAAGGTACCATGTTCATCTGTACAAACAATAGTACGCAAGTATAAACACCATGGGACCACGCAGCCGTCATACAGCTCAGGAAGGAGACGCGTTCTGTCTCCTAGAGATGAACGTACTTTGGTGCAAAAAGTGCAAATCAATCCCAGAACAACAGCAAAGGACCCTGTGAAGATGCTGGAGGAAAGGGGTACAAATGTATCTATATCCACAGTGAAACGAGTCCAATATCGACATAACCTGTTAGGCCGCTCAGCAAGGAAGAAGCTACTCCTCCAAAACCGCCATAAAAACCCAGACTACGGTTTGCAATTGCACATGGGGACAAATATTGTACTTTTTGGAGAAATGTCCTCTCGTCTGATGAAACAATATCAGGCCTGTTTGGCTATAATGACCATTGTTATGTTTGGAGGAAAAAAGGGCATGCTTGCAAGCCGAAGAACATCATCCCAACCGTGAAGCATGGGGGTGGCAGCATCATATTATGTGCCTGCTTTGCTGCAGGAGGGACTGGTGCACTTCACAAAATAGATGGCTTAATGAGGAAAGAAAATTATGTGGATATATTGTAGCAACATCTCAAGACATGTCAGGAAGTTAAAGCTTGGTCGCAAATGGGTCTTCCAAATGGAGAATGACCCCAAGCATACTTCCAAAGTTGTGGCAAAATGGCTTAAGGACAACAAAGTCAAGGTATTGGAGTGGCCATCACAAAGCACTGACCTCAATCCTATAGGAAATTGGTGGGCAGAACTGAAAAAGTGTGTGCGAGCAAGGAGGCCTACAAACCTGACTTAGTTACACCAGCTCTGTCAGGAGGAATGGGCCAAAATTCACCCAACTTATTGTGGGAAGGTTGTGGCGGGCTACCTGAAATGTTTGACCCAAGTTAAACAATTTAAAGGCAATGTTACCAAATACTAATTGAGTGCATGTAAACTTCTGACCCACTGGGAATGTGATGAAATAAATAAAAGCTAAAACCAATCATTCTCTCTACTATTATTCTGACATTTCACATTCTTAAAATAAAGTGGTGATCCTAACTGACCTAAGACAGGGAATTTCTACGAGGATTAAACGTCAGGAATTCTGAAAAACTGAGTTTAAATGTATTTGGTGTATGTAAACTTCAGACTTCAACTGTATCTATATATATACACACAACTCAGCAAATAAATAAACGTCCTCTCACTGTCAACTGTGTTTATTTTTAGCAAACTTAACATATGTAAATACTTGTATGAACTTAACAAGATTCAACAACTGAGACAGACATAAACTGAACAAGTTCCACAGACATGTGACTAACATAAATGGAATAATATGTCCCTGAAAAAAGGGGAGTCAAAATCAAAAGTAACAGTCAGTATCTGGTGTGGCCACTAGCTTTATTAAGTACTGCAGTGCATCTCCTCCTCATGGACTGCACCAGATTTGCCAGTTCTTGCTGTGAGTTGTTACCCCACTCTTCCACCAAGGCACCTGCAAGTTCCCGGACATTTCTTGGGGGAATGGCCCTAGCCCTCCCCCTCCAATCCAACAGGTCCCAGATGTGCTCAATGGGATTGAGATTCGGGATCTTCGCTGGACATGGCAGAACACTGACATTCCCGTCTTGCAGGAAATCACGCAGCATGGCGTGTGGCATTGTCATGCTGGAAGGTCATGTCAGGATGAGCCTGCAGGAAGGGTACCACATGAGGGAGGAGGATGTCTTCGCTGTAACGCACAGCGTTGAGATTGCCTGCAATGACAACAAGCTCAGTCTGATGATGCTGTGACTCACCGCCCCAGACCATGACGGACCCTCCGCCTCTAAATCGATCCCGCTCCAGAGTACAGGCCTCGGTGTAACGATCATTCCTTCGACGATAACCGCAAATCCTATCATCACCCCTGGTGAGACAAATCCGCGACTCGTCAGTGAAGAGCACTTTTTGCCAGTCCTGTCTGGTGTCTGGTGAGGACCTGCCTTACAACAGGCCTACAAGCCCTCAGTCCAGCATCTCAGCCTATTGCGGGCAGTCTGAGCACTGATGGAGTGATTGTGCTTCCTGGTGTAACTTGGGCAGTTGTTGTTGCCATCCTGTACCTGTCCCGCAGGTCTGATGTTCGGCTATACTGATCCTGTGCAGTTGTTGTTACACGTGGTCTGCCACAACTGTCCTTGCTGTCTCCCTGTAGCTCTGTCTTATGCGTCTCACAGTACAGACATTGCAATTTATTGCCCTGGCCACATCTGCAGTCCTCATGCCTCCTTGAAGCATGCCTAAGCAGCCACGTTCACGCAGATGAGCAGGGACCCTGGGCATCTTTCTTTTGGTGTTTTTCAGAGTCAGTAGAAAGGCCTCTTTAGTGTCCTAAGTTTTCATAACTGTGACCTTAATTGCCTACCGTCTGTAAGCTGTTAGTATCCACAGGTTCATGTTCATGAATTGTTTATGGTTCATTGAACAAGCATAGGAAACAGTGTTTATACCCTTTACTGCTCTGCATCACGCAC
This sequence comes from Oncorhynchus tshawytscha, assembly GCF_018296145.1. NCBI lineage: Eukaryota > Metazoa > Chordata > Actinopteri > Salmoniformes > Salmonidae > Oncorhynchus > Oncorhynchus tshawytscha. Next base: position 81,302,032 of record NC_056429.1, on the reverse strand, counting down.
TCCTGCCATCTATTACGCACACCTGCCTTCCCTCGTCATGCCCATCAGCGATACTGGACTCACCTGGACTCAGTCATCACCTGTTTATTTCCTCCTCTATATTTGTCAGTTCCCGTGCTCTGTTCCCTGCTGCTGCATTAATTGTTTTTGTCTGTATTACTCGTTTGCTGATGCTGTTTCTGTCTCCTTCCATGTCCGTTCTATATTAAATGTTTGACTCCCTGTACCTGCTTCATCTCTCCAGCGTCATGCATGTGACACTTTACAATGAAGATCTGTGAAGTTATTTGGATTTTTACTAATTATCTTTGAAAGACAGGATCTTGAAGAAGTTACGTTTCTTTTTTTGCTGAGTTTATATATTAAATAAATAAAAACAAATTATCCCAGCCCCTGTCCCCGCAGGAGGCCTTTTGCCTTTTGGTAAGCCGTCATTGTAAATAAGAATTTGTTCTTAACTGACTTGCCTAGTTAAATAAAATAAAAATATTAATTTTTTTAGAGTAGGGCTGTAAATGTGGAAAAAGTCAAGGGATCTGATTACTTTCCGATGTCACTGTATGCTATGTAAAACAAACATGCCTCGCTGGCATGTAGAATAAGGAGTCACGTTCGACAACGTTTGGCATCTGGACATGGCACAGGTGTTGACCTTGTGGCTCTGTGTAGTCACAGCTTCTCTGGGTGTCTGAGAAAAAAGACTCTCGGTCCATGTGTTGAATAATACATGGTAACACCACTGTAATGTTTTACCTGCACCCAGTCAATTATTGATCTCACCACAACGGGGGGAACACAGGAAGGGGAGGGACCCTGACCCGCAAAGCAGGAAGTAAAATATAATTCTCTGTGCAAACCCTGTGTCACACACAAGTACATACACTATGGCCCCGTTTCCTGGAATTAGGTTACACCTATTCGTAGAATTAAATGTTCTCCATAAACATGCAATAATTTGAGTACTTATTCTGTTGACAGCTGTTGATGTTGATGGCCGATGCTGCAGTAGGAGTAAAAGGCCTACATATGTTTTATTGTGTACTCTGTAACATATGCTCTTAATCCCTCTGTTCCTTTTCCCTCTCTCCCTCTCCCAGAGGTGACCAGGACAAGTGTGATATCTGGGGGAACACTCCGCTCCACCTGGCCGCCGCCAACGGCCACCACAACTGCCTATCCTTCCTGGTGTCGTTCGGAGCCAACGTGTGGTGCCTGGACAATGACTACCACACGCCCCTCGACATGGCCGCCACCAAGAGCCACATGGACTGTGTCCGGTACCTGGACTCCATCGCCGCCAAGCAGTCGGCCCTCAACCCCAAGGTGAGATGTCAGGACCAATGACAACACAGCAAATTCTTTAGTGTCAAAAAATAACTAAATAACACAGAAAGTGTTGAGTCTATGGATCCATATAGACACCGAACAATGTTAAATTAAGACACTGCTTAGTGTAAAGCCTTATTCAAATATTTCCCAGAGTGCGTTGCCTTTCCAGTAAGTTGTAGCATTACCACCCATGACTGTATTTGTTAGTGACAGAGACATAGTTGTTGCATTCATCCATTCTCGGTACTGTGGACTTCACCAAGTGAGATCCTAAAATAAATATATATATATCACACACACACACACACACACACACACACACACACACACACACACACACACACACACACACACACACACACACACACACACACACACACACACACACACACACACACACACTCTCTCTCTCTAACATACACATACATACAGTGCCTTGCGAAAGTATTCGGCCCCCTTGAACTTTGCGACCTTTTGCCACATTTCAGGCTTCAAACAAAGATATAAAACTGTATTTTTTGTGAAGAATCAACAACAAGTGGGACACAATCATGAAGTGGAACGACATTTATTGGATATTTCAAACTTTTTTAACAAATCAAAAACTGAAAAATTGGGCGTGCAAAATTATTCAGCCCCTTTAAGTTAATACTTTGTAACTCCACCTTTTGCTGCGATTACAGCTGTAAGTCGCTTGGGGTATGTCTCTATCAGTTTTGCACATCGAGAGACTGAAATTTTTTCCCATTCCTCCTTGCAAAACAGCTCGAGCTCAGTGAGGTTGGATGGAGAGCATTTGTGAACAGCAGTTTTCAGTTCTTTCCACAGATTCTCGATTGGATTCAGGTCTGGACTTTGACTTGGCCATTCTAACACCTGGATATGTTTATTTTTGAACCATTCCATTGTAGATTTTGCTTTATGTTTTGGATCATTGTCTTGTTGGAAGACAAATCTCCGTCCCAGTCTCAGGTCTGTTGCAGACTCCATCAGGTTTTCTTCCAGAATGGTCCTGTATTTGGCTCCATCCATCTTCCCATCAATTTTAACCATCTTCCCTGTCCCTGCTGAAGAAAAGCAGGCCCAAACCATGATGCTGCCACCACCATGTTTGACAGTGGGGATGGTGTGTTCAGGGTGATGCGCTGTGTTGCTTTTACGCCAAACATAACGTTTTGCATTGTTGCCAAAAAGTTAAATTTTGGTTTCATCTGACCAGAGCACCTTCTTCCACATGTTTGGTGTGTCTCCCAGGTGGCTTGTGGCAAACTTTAAATGACACTTTTTATGGATATCTTTAAGAAATGGCTTTCTTCTTGCCACTCTTCCATAAAGGCCAGATTTGTGCAATATACGACTGATTGTTGTCCTATGGACAGAGTCTCCCACCTCAGCTGTAGATCTCTGCAGTTCATCCAGAGTGATCATGGGCCTCTTGGCTGCATCTCTGATCAATCTTCTCCTTGTATGAGCTGAAAGTTTAGAGGGAAGGCCAGGTCTTGGTAGATTTGCAGTGGTCTGATACTCCTTCCATTTCAATATTATCGCTTGCACAGTGCTCCTTGGGATGTTTAAAGCTCGGGAAATCTTTTTGTATCCAAATCCGGCTTTAAACTTCTTCACAACAGTATCTCGGACCTGCCTGGTGTGTTCCTTGTTCTTCATGATGCTCTCTGCGCTTTTAACGGACCTCTGAGACTATCACAGTGCAGGTGCATTTATACGGAGACTTGATTACACACAGGTGGATTGTATTTATCATCATTAGTCATTTAGGTCAACATTGGATCATTCAGAGATCCTCACTGAACTTCTGGAGAGAGTTTGCTGCACTGAAAGTAAAGGGGCTGAATAATTTTGCACGCCCAATTTTTCAGTTTTTGCTTTGTTAAAAAAGTTTGAAATATCCAATAAATGTCGTTCCACTTCATGATTGTGTCCCACTTGTTGTTGATTCTTCACAAAAAAATACAGTTTTATATCTTTATGTTTGAAGCCTGAAATGTGGCAAAAGGTCGCAAAGTTCAAGGGGGCCGAATACTTTCGCAAGGCACTGTACATACAGTACCAGTTTGGACACTTACGCATTCAAGGGTTTTTCTTTATTTTTTACTATATTATACATTATAGAATGATAGTGAAGATGTCAAAACTATGAAATAACACATATGGAATCATGTAGTAACCAAAAAAGTGTTAAACAAATCAAAATATATTTACATTTTAGATTCTTCAAAGTAGCCACCCTTTGCCTTGATGGCAGCTTTGCAAACTCTTGGCATTCTTACAACCAGCTTCACCTGGAAGGCTTTTCCAACAGTCTTGAAGGAGTTCCCACATATGCTGAGCACTTGTTGGCTGCTTTTCCTTCACTCTGCGGTCCAACTCATCCCAAACCATCTCAATTGGGTTGAGGTTGGATGATTGTGGAGGCCAGGTCACCTGATGCAGCACTCCATCACTCTCCTTCTTGGTCAAATAGCCCTTACACAGCCTGGATGTGTGTTGGGTCATTGTCCTGTTGAAAACAAATGATAGTCCCACTAAGCGCAAACCAGATAGGATGACATATCGCTGCAGAATGCTGTGGTAGCCATGCTGGTTAAGTGTGCCTTGAATTCTAAATAAATCATTGACAGTGTCACCAGCAAAGCACCTCCACAACATCATATCTCATCCTCCATACTTCACTGTGGGAACCACACTTGTGGAGATCATCTATTCACCTACTCTTCGTCTCAAAACCAAAAATCTCAAATTTGGACTCAGCCCAAAGGACAGATTTACACCGATCTAATGTCCATTGCTCGTGTTTCTTGGCCCAAGCAAGTCTCTTCTTATTGGTGTCCTTTAGTAGGGGTTTCTTTGCAGCAATTTGACCATGAATGCCTGATTCACACATTCTCCTCTGAACAGTTGATGTTGAGATGTGTCTGTTACTTGAACTCTATGAAGCATTTATTTGGGCTGTAATTTCTGAGGCTGTTAACTTTTTAATTAACTTATCCTCTGCAGCAGAGGTAACTCTGGGTCTTCCTTTCCTATGGCGGTCCTCATGAGAGCCAGTTTCATCGTAGTGCTTGATGGTTTTTGCTACTGCACTTGAAGAAACTTTCAAAGTTCTTGACATTTTCCCTATTGACTGACCTGGATGTCTTAAAGTAATGATGGACTGTCATTTCTCTTTGCTTATTTGAGCTGTTTTTGGCATAATATGGACTTGGTCTTTTACCAAATAGGGCTATCTTCTGTATACCACCCCTACATTGTCACAACACAACTGACTGGCTTAAACACATTAAGAAGGAAAGGAATTCCACAAATGAACTCTAACAAGACATAATTCTTAATTGAAATGCATTCCAGGTGACTACCTCATGAAGCTGGTGGAGAGAATGCCATAACACCATACGTACAGCATTTCATAAGGCCTTATTTTGAGGGCCTAGTTTTACCCTAATAGAGGGACCTGAAACTCATACACCATCACTTTGAATCAAACCACACCCATCATTATCATATTTCCCAGCATGTTCTATTGCAGGTAGATTTTTAGAAAAATGGTTTCTTTCATTATCTATGTTTGTTCATATACATTGATTAATCTTATGCTACACAAAGATAAATAATACATATTTTTTAAACTAATTCAGTTAGTTAGATTTTTTGCTCCAGTTTAAATGTATAGGTTGTCTCATCATAACCCTACCCTTGGTAGTCATTCTGAATGAAGGTTGAAGGTCAATAAAATATTCCAACTGTTGGACATCCTAACTCTGTCTTATTCCAATAGAAATTACACATCACTTTGAAAACCAACATAATGTGATTTACAGGCAAGGTTGCACATTTTTTGGGGGGCTTTTTCTGGAAATGGAAGCAGGAAATCTGAAATCCTTTTTCGGGTTTGGGAAACTTACTTCCAGGCCTGGTGTATGAACTGTGGTACAAGTATGCACTTATAACGGAAGGTAAACTGGATGACCTTACAGGGTACCACTACAGTGACAAGTGTTTGTACCACTTTAGGAACAAATGTAAAAATATAAAAAAATCTTAGTTTAATACAATGGCTTGAAACTCATGGTTTACAGGCCACATCTGGCCTGAAAGGTCATGTGTAATTCCTATTGGAATACAGCCAATGTGGGTATATTTCAAAACTTTAATCTGCTGCTGCCACCACATCTATTTTCTGTGATTTACATTCCATCTCTGCGGTACAGTTGATAACCATTGCTATGAACGCTAAGAAGCCAACCTTACTGAAGCATAAATCACTCATAGGCCTCGGGCTACTCACAGGGATTCTCTCAGAACCCTTGAACCATCCTCTACTTTTGCCTCAGCATACGTCACCTTATGCACTACTCTGACTGTGGCCATTTCAACCTGCATCTCTTGCACCGGACACTTCCGATTGCCAGCAACATGGGCACCCCTACAGGTAACACACACAACTGTATCCACCAAAACTACACAATTCTCTGTCCTTGTCCTCCTACACACTTCCCACATCTAGGAATCTCCCTCCTACACACTGCTTCTACCCCCAAGCCATAAGACTCCTGAACAGCTAATCAAATGGCTACCCAGACTATTTGCGTTGCTCCCCCCCCCTCTCTCTTTTTACGCTGCTGCTACTCTGTTTATTATCTATGCATAGTCACTTTAACTCTCCCTACATGTACATATTACCTCAACTATCCTGTGCCCCCGCACATTGACTCTGTACCGGTGCCCTCTGTATATAGCCTTGCTACTGTTATTTTACTGCTGCTCTTTAATTATTTTTAATTTTTAACTTATCTATTTTTTACTTAAAACTTATTTTTCTTAAAACTGCATTGTTGGTTAAGGGCTTATAAGTAAGTATTTCACTGTAAGGTTGTATTCGGTACATCTGACTAATACAATTTGATTTGATGCAATATGACCATGAATGACCAAACGAGCTTCAATGCCATACAACACTCCTTCCGTGGCCTCCAACTGCTCTTAAACGCTAGTAAAACCAAATGCATGCTTTTCAACCGTTCGCTGCCTGCACCCGCACGCCCGACTAACATCACCACCCTGGATGGTTCCGACCTAGAATATGTGGACATCTATAAGTACCTAGGTGTCTGGCTAGACTATAAACTCTCCTTCCAGACTCATATCAAACATCTCCAATCCAAAATCAAATCTAGAATCGGCTTTCTATTTCGCAACAAAGCCTCCTTCACTCACGCCGCCAAACTTACCCTAGTAAAACTGACTATCCTACCGATCCTCGACTTTGGCGATGTCATCTACAAAATGGCTTCCAATACTCTACTCAGCAAACTGGATGCAGTTTATCACGGTGCCATCTGCTTTGTTACCTTATACCACCCACCACTGCGACCTGTATACTCTAGTCGGCTGGCCCTCGCTACATATTCGTTGCCAGACCCACTGGCTCCAGGTCATCTACAAGTCCATGCTAGGTAAAGCTCCGCCTTATCTCAGTTCACTGGTCACGATGGCAACACCCACCCGTAGCAAGCGCCCCAGCAGGTGTATCTCACTGATCATCCCTAAAGCCTACACCTCATTTGGCCGCCTTTCCTTTCAGTTCTCTGCTGCCTGTGACTGGAACGAATTGCAAAAATCGTTGAAGTTGGAGACTTTTATCTCCTTCACCAACTTTAAACATCTGCTATCTGAGCAGCTAACCGTTCACTGCAGCTGTACATAGTCCATCGGTAAATAGCCCACCCAATTTACCTACCTCATCCCATACTGTTTTTATTTATTTACTTTTCTGCTCTTTTGCACACCAGTATCTCTACCTGCACATGACCATCTGATCATTTATCACTCCAGTGTTAACCTGCTAAATTGTAATTATTCGCCTACCTCCTCATGCCTTTTGCGCACAATGTGTATAGACTCTTTTTTTCATTTTTTACTTTTTTCTACTGTGTTATTGACTTGTTTATTGTTTACTCCATGCGTAACTCTGTGTTGCTGTCTGTTCACACTGCTATGCTTTATCTTGGCCAGGTCGCAGTTGTAAATGAGAACTTGTTCTCAACTAGCCTACCTGGTTAAATAAAGGTGAAATAAATAAAAAAATAAAAAAATGTTGCACGTGAAACAACGCAGTAGATTTTGCACAAAAGCTCTAACAGGATAACTGATATATCCTAACATGACTTTTAGGGTGGAGATTCTGACTCAAAAGGAATAACAGTAGGGAGCACATGATGCCGCGGAGCTGAGCAGATGTTGACAAACCGAGCTCTTCAAAGTTATTCTATTATTACCTAAATAACAACATTGAAACAATATTCTAACATATTCTAAATTGTCAAGTACTTACCTTCCCAAAGAGCCATGGACCTCCGACCGAGAAGCAAGAAGGACGACCAAAACGTTGTTGATTCCCAAGATAACGATAACGCTACAGCTAGCAAGATTAGCATTAGCCCTCATAACTCAGACGACAGTTCCGGACTGTTGCTCTCAGCCTGCCGACATGCTGGCTGCTCTCCACCAGGAAATGCAGGATGGTAACAAAGGTCTTTCTATGAAAATTGACAAGAAATCAACTCCATTTTTCCATTGACGAACTGAAATCCTCCATGAATGATCTCCTTGAGTTGCACATTAGCACAGTTGAAGATACCATCGCTCGACATGACCAGGTTCTGATACAACTGCAGAAGGACAAAGCCTACCTGAAAAACAAGGTAGATCAGATGGAGAACCAGAGCAGACGTAGTAATATACGTGTGGTGGGATTGAAAGAGGACAGCGAGGGCCGTGACCCGGTCCGTTTCTTCACTCATTGGATCCCGGATGTCCTAGGCATAATCAACCTCACCAAGCCGCTGGTAATCGAACGCGCCCACAGAACATCAGCGCCCGAAACCCCGGCCAGATGAGCCCCCTCGGGCCGTCCTGATCAGGTTCCTCCGTTTCCAAGACAGAGAGAAGATACTGCAACTCGCAAGAGCCAAAGGGGACATCACCATCGATGGCAAGAGGGTCAGCCTTTTCCCAGATATGAGCGCGGATCTCGCCAGACGTCACAAGCAGTTCAGACCTGCCGCCAAAGCACTGAAGAAGAAGAACATCACCGGCTACCTCATCCACCCTGCGCGGATGAAAGTTCAGTACATCGGCCGAAGCCATCTCTTCAACACACCGGGAGAAGTGTTCACTTTCCTCAAAGAACTGAACCGCGTCTGAACCAGGATGGTCTCTCTGGGGAATAAGATTCAGTTTGTTTGTTTTCTCTAATCCGGACTGAACTGCTGATATCTTCTTGGAATTTGGATCCTTTTACCCCGCTATCCGGTCGCTATAATTGATTTGTACATTTTCAACTAACCCTTTTTTTCCCGCGGTGAGTTCTATTACATTTACAGGAGAGTATATTTTGGTTTAGTCCATATCCACTCGGTGAAGCAAATAAGTGGGCTTAGGCCCATTGCTTTCCCCCCCATTTATGTTTCTCTTCAGAAAAGAGACTCAAGCAGCCCTTACCGTGGGCAGTAAATATTCAGCCATAAATATCTATTCACAACATTTGTTTTCACCTTAGAGAGCTCGCAGGTTTTAGTTTACGCCAAGGTTTAGCTAGTAAGAGCAAGATGGAAAGCGAGCAGCAACGTATCTCTACAAGTGTATTCATGTTTGATTGTTGGGATTGTTGTTTTAGTCTGACAATCGGGGTGGGTGGGATTATTATTATTATTATTTTTTCTATGTTTATTGTTGTTTCCTTCCTAAAGAGACACATAGGTCACTTCTGTTTTCAAACCAAAGTTGAAACATTTCCTGACTATTTACATATGAGAGATTTCCATTCGGTTACATATTTGAAACCCAACCTAATGCTTAATCCACTAAAATATGTTACATTCAACGTAAAAGGTCTTAACAGCCCGGGTTAAAAGGAAAAGAGTCTATACATACATTAAGATATTAAAGGCTGACATTGTGTTTTTACAAGAAAGCCAGTGAACACAAGAAATTGAAGAGGGAATGGGTAGGACAAGTTTTTGCGTCCTTTTTTAACGCCAAAGCAAAAGGTACTGCAATTTTGATGAATAGACACATCCCCTTCTGCGTCAACAACACCATCTCTGATCCCTCTGGCAGGTTTGTTTTGGTGCAGGGGCATATGTTTTCAGAGTCTTGGACCCTATTGAATATTTATGCTCATAACTTCGATGACCATATGTTTATTCAGAATGTCTTCCTTCAGGTCGCTCAAGCACCACCAGGATGGCTACTGGTTGGAGGAGATTTTAGATTTTAGATACAGTTCTTGATAGGTCCTCTGATAAACCCTCACTTCTTACCAAAGCCGGCAAGCTCACCATGTCATTCATGAAAGATCTCAATTTACTAGACATCTGGAGACAGTTGCACCCACAGGATAGGGACATCTCTTTTTATTCACACCCACACAAGACACACACACGCATAGATAACTTTCTACTATCGACCCAACTGTTTCATAGAGTGTTAGATATCGAGTATCTCCTCAGATTGCTTAGTGACCATTCTCCTCTGGTATTATCAATCTCCATTCCTACCAAGGTAAATGGAGCATATAGTTGGAGACTAAATTCTACACTCCTAAAGCAACCTGAATTTTGTGCATTCATCAAAGAGCAGATCAATATTTTTACTTTGACAAACAAACCCTCCGCTCCTGACAGTTTCATTCTTTGGGACACATTGAAAGCCTATCTTTGGGGACAGATAATTTCCTATACTAAAGGGCTGAAGAGAAAACACGGTGCGAAACTGAGTGCCCTTGAATCTGATATCTCCGAGCTAGAGAAAACCTACCAAAGAGGCCCGACTAAAGATCTATACAGGCTTTTGGTAAATAAAAAACAAATATAATATTCTGAACACATATCAAACTGAAAGGGCCATCACTAAATCAAAACAGTGTTATTACGAGCTTGGAGAGAAAGCTCACAAAGTATTGGCATGGCAACTGAAAGCAGAGGAAAGTAAGAGGACAATTAATGCTATAGAAACTCTTACTAATGACCCTACTGAAATACTTGTAAGAAATCCTATGAAGACCTCTACACTTCCCATTCAAGCGATGATCTATCAGAGATGGACTCTTTTCTCTCCTCTCTCAACCTCCCATGCCTGTCAGAGGAAGACAGCGAGTGGCTGAGTGAACGCTTCTCAGTTCCTGAATTGAATTATTAAATCCTTACCTTCTAATAAATCTCCTGGGGAGGATGGCTTCCCTCCAGAGTTCTATGAAGAATTTAGGGAGCTGTTGGTCCCCTACCTTATGGAGGTACTTAAAAAAGCCAGGGAAGACGACTGCTTTCCAGAGTCTTTCTCTCAAGCAGTGATTACTGTAATCCACAAGAAAGGGAAAAACCCACTAAAGTGCGCCTCATATAGACCAATATCTCTCCTTAACACAGATTGTAAACTGGTCACCAAGATGCTATCTAAGAGACTCGAGTCATGTTGGTCAACCCAGATCAGACTGGCTTCATAATTAATAGATTGTCCTCCAATAATCTCAGAAGGTTCTTTGATATAATTCATCTTGCTAACAAAAACAAAATACCTAGTGTCGCAGTCTCCCTCGATGCTGAAAAGGCCTTTGATAGGGTTGAATGGCCGTACCTCTTTCGTGTCTTGGAAAAGTTTGGTTTAGGTATCGTGTTTGTAAATTTGATAACATCACTCTACAAATCTCCTAAAGCTAGGATTGCTACCAATGGGATTACTTCCTCCTATTTCCCTCTCTATAGGGGGAACAGACAAGGTTGCCCAATTAGCCCCCACCTCTTTGCCCTCGCCATCGAACCGTTGGCCGAGGCTATTCGAATATTAGAACGTGCCCTGACATACATGGCTTTGAGGTGGGCCCCCGTACCCATAAATTATCACTCTTTGCGGACGACCTTATCTTATTTCTAACAAACGAAGAACACTCCCTCTCTCACTTGCATGTCCTACTACAGTATTATAGTTCTTTCTCTGGATATAAGGTCAATTTTGGTAAAAGCAAAATCTTACCGTTGTCTGTCTTTGACCATCATACCATCAAGCACAAGTTTCCTTTTAGATGGTTGCCTATGGGCTTCACATATTTGGGCATAATGGTGGATGGTAATCTGAACAACCTCTATAAACTCAATCTGGCCAGTTTGTTGCAAAAGGTGGAGGGTGACCTTTGTAAATGGATGGACTCACCTCGCACTACTGGGTAGAATCAATGTAATTAAAATGAATGTCCTGCCCAGATTTCTATATTTGTTTCAATCTCTCCCTATCCCTGTTCCCGCAGCATTTTTTTTCCTCTCTCGACAAGCTGACCAGACGGTTTATCTGGCACGGCAAAACCCCTAGGGTTGGCCTGGATAAACTGACCCTTCATTACGGTCAAGGGGGCTTAAACCTCCCCAATTTTAGAATGTACTACTGGGCTGCACAGTCTAGGTTTCTGGCTCAGAGGTTTGACAATGGTCCCTCTCCCTCATGGTTGAACATTGAAAAGCTTGAGGTAAATGATGACACTGGGGCAGAATTGTTTTACAAATGGGACAGAAAATCTATAAAAACCATCACAGACAACCCTGCATTCTGTCCTGTCATGGTGCAAAATGCATGAGCTGTTCAGACGAGGGGGATTCCTTTCCCCTAAAAACCCTTTATGGAACAATAGATTGATCCCTATGTTTTTCCAGTAGTAACTTTAGACCATGGTCTGATAAAGGTACCACTCTTCTGGAACATTGTTATGAGGAGGGAGTTCTTATGTCTTTTGATCAGCTAAAACAGAAATACCACTTGCCTAACAGGGACTTCTTTAGCTACCTACAACTACGAAACGTTATTAGGGTGACTCTCAAGGGGCAATGGAACCTACCTAAGATGTCACCTATTGAACAACTCTACCACTCAGACCAACCACTGTGCAAGACCATTTCCTGTGTTTACGATGCTCTTATGTCAGGACTAACACTTCCTGGGCTAGATAAACCCTGACTTAGATCGGGAAAAGATCTGGGTATTGATCTTGATGAGGGTCTATGGAGTGACCTATGGTGGTGGTGTTACATCCACATTGAACTCCAGATACAGACCGATCCAGTTTAATTTCCTCCATCAGCTCTATATCACCCCGTCTAGACTGCACAAGTTCAACTCTGATATCTCCTCCCTATGTTTTAGATGTGGCTCAGATGAAGGAACATTCCTCCATTCCACTTGGCAGTGTTCAAAACTACACGGTTTCTGGCGGGGGGTATGCGATACCATATCCTCAATTCACAGGGTTGCATTCCCTTTAGATCCGGAGGTCTGTCTACTGAGTAACTTTACTAACACCAATCTTCGGCAAAGCCATACTATAAAGCTAACATAAATATTGCTAGTGATTGCCAAGAAATGTATTGCCTTGAAATGGAAATTGGATTCCACCCTGCCAGTTGCAATGTGGCTATCAGAAGTTAATAGTTGTATCCCACTAGAGAAAATCACTTACTGCTTGAGGAATAAGTTAAAGACATTTTACAGAATTTGACAACGTTTTATTGACTATATGGAGAATCTCCCCCCACATCACATTGATTGAATCTCTATATAACCCTTATATAATGTTTCACACGTAATGTATAGTATGTAGCTTATATGATCCAATGTTTTATTATTATTATTTTTTATTTTACTCTTTATTATGACTTATTTATTGTATGTTTGTATATATAATTATCTTTTTTTATTTTTTTATTTTACGCTCGTCTGTTACTGTCACTTTATCCTATTGTTGTCTAATATTTTTTCACTTTTGTTTTGAATGTTCTTAATTGGAAAATGCTCAAATAAAAAAATATATTAAAAAAAGGAATGACAGTGACTCCTCTGTTTCACCACCAAGTCTGCGACACACCAAACGGCGGGCGCCACAAATATCAGGAATCTTCAACTTCAATTCTCCAGACTTAACGCTACCCCAAAAATCACTATTTTCAATGGTTTGCAAATAAATTCATAAAAAATCCTACAATGTGATTTTCTGGAGTTTTTTTCTCATTTAAAATTACAGGCCTCTCTCATCTTTTTAAGTGGGAGAACTTGCACAATTGGTGGCTGACTAAATACTTTTTTGCCCCACTGTATGTATGTATATATATATATATATATATATATATGTCCACCTTTATTTAACCAAGTAGGTCAGTTGAGAACAAGTTCCCATTTACAACTGCGACCTGGCCAAGATAAAGCAAAGAATTGCGAAAAACAACAACAACAATGGAAGCTGAAATAAGGCGGAGCTTTACCTAGCACAGACTTATAGATGACCTGGAGCCAGTGGTTCTGGCGACGAATGTGAAGCGAGGGCCAGCCGATGAGAGCATACAGGTCGCAGTGGTGGGTAGTATATGGGGCTTTGGTGATGAAATGGATGGCACTGTGATAGACTGCATCCAGTTTGCTGAGTAGAGTGTTGGAGGCTATTTTGTAAATGACATCGCCAAAGTCAAGGATCGGTAGGATAGTCAGTTTTACGAGGGTATGTTTGGCGGCATGAGTGAAGGATGATTTGTTGCGAAATAGGAAGCCGATGCTATATTTAATTTTGGATTGGAGATGCTTAATATGAGTCTGGAAGGAGAGTTTACAATCTAGCCAGACACCTAGGTATTTGTAGTTGTCCGCATATTCTAAGTCAGAATCGTCCAGAGTAGTGATGCTAGTCGGGCGGGCGGGTGCGGGCAGTAATCGGTTGAAGAGCATGCATTTCGTTTTACTAGCGTTTAACCTCTAGCGTCGAGCAATCCCGTATCCGGGAGCGTAATCATAGCCTCAAGCTCATTACCATAACGCAAAGTTTCCTATTCATGAAAATCGCAAAATAAATGAAATAAATATATTGAAACACAAGCTTAGCCTTTTGTTAACAACACTGTCATCTCAGATTTTCAAAATATGCTTTAACCAAAGTTACACAAGCATTTGTGTAAGAGTACTAATAGCCTAGCATAGCATTAAGCCTAGCATTCAGCAGGCAACATTTTCACAAAAACAAGAAAAGCATTCAAATAAAATAATTTACCTTTGAAGAACTTCGGATGTTTTCAATGACGAGACTCTAAGTTAGATAGCAAATGTTCATTTTTTCCAAAAAGATTATTTGTGTAAGAGAAATAGCTCCGTTTTGTTCATCACGTTTGGCTAAGAAAAAAAAACGAAAATGCAGTCACTTACAACGCCAAACTTTTTTCCAAATTAGCTCCATAATATCGACAGAAACATGGCAAACGTTGTTTAGAATCAATCCTCAAGGTGTTTTTCACATATCTATTCGATAATCTATCAGTGGTGGCAGCTGGCTTCTCATCAGAAGAAAACGGAAAAATACTGCAGCTGGAGATTACTCAATAATTGCGACGGAGGACACCAAGCGACCACCTGGTAAATGTAGTCTCTTATGGTCAATCTTCCAATGATATGCCTACAAATACGTCACAATGCTGCAGACACCTTGGGGAAAACCTGGAAAAGGTAAGCTGACTCCTAGCTCCTCCACAGCCATATAAGGAGTCATTGCCATGAGGCGGTTTCAATAAATGCGGCACTTCCTGATTGTATTTTTATCTGTTTTTTTTCTGTAACATCAGTTCTGTGGCACTCACAGACAATATCTTTGCAGTTTTGGAAACTTCAGGGTGTTTTCTTTCCAAAGCTGTCAATTATATGCATAGTCGAGCATCTTTTCATGACAAAATATCTTGTTTAAAACGGGAACGTTTTTCATCCAAAAATTAAAAGAGCGCCCCCTATATCGAAGAAGTTAAGAGCAGTTGGAGGCCACGGAAAGAGTGTTGTATGGCGTTGAAGCTCGTTTGGAGGTTTGTTAACACGGTGTCCAAAGAAGGGCAAGATGTGTACAGAATGGTGTCGTCTGCATAGAGGTGGATCAAGGAATCACCCGCAGCAAGAGCGACATCATTGATATATACAGAGAAAAGGGTCGGCCCGAGAATTGAACCCTGTGGTACCCCCATAGAGACTGCCAGAGGTCCAGACCACAGGCCCTCCGATTTCACACACTGAACTTTATCTGAGAAGTAGTTGGTGAACCAGTCATTTGAGAAACCAAGACTGTTGAGTCTGCCGATAAGAATGTGGTGATTGACATAGTCGAAAGCCTTGTCCAGGTCGATGAAGACGGCTGCACAGTACTGTCTTTTATTCTTTGCGGTTATGATATCGTTTAGTACCTTGAGCGTGGCTAAGGTGCACCCGTGACCAGCTCGGAAACCGGATTGCACAGCAGAGAAGGTACGGTGGGATTCAAACTGGTCAGTGATCTGCTTGTTAACTTGTCTTTCAAAGACTTTGGTAAGGCAGGGCAGGATGGATATAGGTCTGTAACAGATTGGGTCTAGACTGTCACCCCATTTGAAGAAGGGGATGACCACGGCAGCTTTCCAATCTTTAGGAATCTCGGACGATATGAAAGAGGTTGAACAGACTAGTAATAGGTTTTGCAACAATGGCAGCAGATAATTTTAGAAAGAGAGGGCCCAGATTGTCTAGCCCAGCTGATTAGTACGGGTCCAGGTTTTGCAGCTATTTCAGAACATCAGCTATCTGGATTTGGGGGAAGGAGAAGCTGGGGAGGCTTGGGCAAGTAGCTGCAGGGGGTGCAGAGCTGTTGGCCGGGGTTGGGGTAGCCAGGAGGGAAGCATGGTCAGCCGTAGAGAAATGCTTGATTATTGTGGATTTATCGGTGGTGACAGTATTAACTAGCCTCAGTGCAGTGGGCAGCTGGGAGGAGGTGCTCTTCTTCTCCATATAATTTACAGTGTCCCAGAACTTTTTGGAGTTAGAGCTGCAGGATGTAAATTTCTGTTTGAAAAAGCTAGCCTTTGCTTTCCTAACTGACTGTGTATATTGCTTCCTGACTTCCCTGAAAAGTTGCATATCACGGGGACTATTTGATGCTAGTGCAGAACGCCACAGGATGTTTTTGTGCTGGTCGAGGGCAGTCAGGTCTGAAGTGAACCAAGAGCTATATCTGTTCTTAGTTCAAATTTTTTTGAAAGGGGCATGCTTATTTAAGATGGTGAGGAAATTACTTTTAAAGAACAATCAAGCATCCTCTACTGACAGGATGAGGTCAATATCCTTCCAGGATAACCGGGCCAGGTCGATTAGAAAGTGTTTTAGGGAGCATTTGAGGGGTGGTCATTTGACCGCGGACACATAATGGATGCAGGCAATGAGGCTGAGATCCTGATTGAAACCAGCAGAGGTGTATTTGGAGGGCAAGTTGGTCAGGATAATATCTATGAGGGTGCCCATGTTTACGGATTTGGGTTGTACCTGGTGGGTTCCTTGATAATGTGTGAGATTGAGGGCATCTAGCTTAGATTGTAGGACGGACGGGGTGTTAAGCATATCCCAGTTTTGGTCATCTAGCAGAACGAACTCTGAAGATAGATGGCGGGCAATCAATTCACATATGGTGTCCAGGGCACAGATGGGAGCTGAGGGGGGTCTATAACAGGCGGCAACATTGAGAGACTTGTTTCTGGAGAGATACATTTTTTTTATTAGAAGCTTGAACTGTTTGGGCATAGACCTGGAAAGTATGACAGAACTTTGCAAGCTATCTCTGCAGTAGATTGCAACTCCTTCCCCTTTGGCAGTTCTATTTTGACAGAAAATTATGTAGTTAGAATGGATATCTCAGAATTTTTGGTTGTCTTCCTAAACCAGGATTCACACACGGCAAGGACATCAGGGTTGGAGGAGTGTGCTAAAGCAGTGAGTAAAACAAACTTAGGGAGGAGGCTTCTTATGTTAACATGCATGAAACCAAGGCATTTACGGTTACAGAAGTCAACAAATGAGAGCGCCTGGGGACACACAGGGCCTGGGTTAACCTCTACATCACCCAAGGAACAGAGAAGGAGTAGGATGAGGGTACGGCTAAAAGTTATCAAAACTGGTTGTCCCATGCATTGGACAGAGAATTAAAGGAGCAGATTTCTGGGCGTGGTAGGATAGATTCAGGGCATAATGTACAGACGGGTATGGTAGGGTGCTGGTACAGTGGAGGTAAACCCAGGCATTGAGTGACGATAAGACAGGTTGCATCTCTGGAGATACTAGTTATGCTAGGTGACAACAACGGGTAAGACAACAAGAGCTAATCAGCTAAGACAACAACAGTTAACAGGGCCTGAGTTCGAGGCTGGGGCCGACAGATAAACAAAATAAACTAAATGGAGTACCGTGATTTAATGATCAGTCCAGCAGGCATCAGCTCTGTAGCCAGGTGATCATAGGGTCCAGTGAACAGCAATAGATGAAACAGGGAAGCCGTTAGGTAGTCGTTACTACGCTAGCAAGCGGGAGACACGGCGTACATGAAGATAGCAGGCCGGGGCTAGCAGAAGCGTCTTCACCGACGTCCGGCAAAGGCCGGTTGAGGGCACAATGGATGGAATTAGGTCGGCAGACGTAATGCATCGGCGGGACTCCGTGTCGACAAAGGGTCCAGGCCAATTGGCAAAAGAGATATTGTAGCTGGAGTAATTTTGTTTGCTAGCCGAGGGATGCGCCTGGCTCGAGGCTAACTGGTGCTTGCTTTGGGACAAGGGTGTTAGCCACTATAGCCACTTGGTAGCAGCTAGCTAGCTGCAATGATCCAATGCAAAGGTCCAGAGCTTACGGCAGGAATCTGTTGGTGTAGTGGCCTCCAGTCGTGTTAGTGATGAGTCAGGGAGGCATCAGCTGTGTATCCGAGTGACCATAGGGTCCACTGAGCAGGCCGGGAGATGGGCCTGGCTCAAGGCTAGCTTTGGGGCTGGGCCACTCGGTAGCAGCTAGCTCCCTGCGATGATATGGAGTAATGGTCCAGAGCTACGGCAGGAATCTGGTGATGTAGTGGAGAAAAGCAGTCCAGTATGCTCAGGGTTGACATCGTGCTGTGCAGACTGGCGGGTATTATCCTATTATCCAGGCTAAATGCGGCTGGTGTCTGAGCTAAAGGTAAAGGCCGCTAGCAGTGGCTAACAATGACTTAATAGCTAGTAGCTAATTAGCTGGTTAGCATCTGATGGCTAGCTTCCAATGGAGGTTATAGCTATATGGTCTAAAAATAGCAGATCCGTTTCACATTGGGTGAGTCGGGTTGCCGGATGGTATATTTCATTTAAAAATGGAAAAAGAGATTTGAAATATATAAAAAACAGACAAAAAAAAATACATTTACACGGTACAATTACAAACATGTCTGCACTGCTACGCCATCTTTGATTGCCATATACACACATAATACAGTTGAAGTCTGAAGTTTAAATACACTTAGGTTGGAGTCATTAAAATTTGTTTTTCAACCACTCCACACATTTCTTGTTAATTTCTTGTTGGTGCAGAAAGTGCAAATCAATCCCAGAACAACAGCAAAGGACCTTGTGAAGATGCTGGAGGAAACAGGTACAAAAGTATCTATATCCACAGTAAAACGAGTTCTATATCGACATAACCTGAAAGGCCGTTCAGCAAGGAAGAAGCCACAGCTCCAAAACCGCTATAAAAAAGCCAGACTACATTTTGCAACTGCACATGGGGACAAAGATCGTACTCTTTGGAGAAATGTCCTCTGGTCTGATGAAACAAAAATAGAACTGTTCGTCATAATGACCATTATGTTTGGAGAAAAAAGGGGATGCTTGCAAGCCAAAGAACACCATCCCAACCGTGAAGCATGGGGGTGGCAGCCTCATGTTGTGTGGGTGGTTTGCTGCAGGAGGGACTGGTGCACTTCACAAAATAAATGGCATCATGAGATGAAAATTAAGTGGATATATTGAAGGTAAAGGTGTATGTAAACTTCTGACTTCAATTGTATGTCATTCCCTTCTTGTCACGCACTCTGTTTTATAGACTAAGCTATGAGACTACCTAAACCATATAAACTGGAACAACTGTTTCATTAACGGGTAAAATAAGTCCACGTAACATATTGGATTAGTTTAGATTATTTTCTGGGTAATTTATATTTGAGTAGCATACGATCAATTAATTAACCAATCAATCAATGTACATGCACAAACATAGACATTCAAAAAACAATTATAAAAATATACCTGCAAAAGAGAATGTTGGGAAATATGATATTAAAGGGCGTGGTTTTTGTTGAAAGTGATGCTATGAGTTTCATTCGCCTGTATTAGGCAAACACTAGGTCCTCAAAATAAGGCCTTATGAAACACTTATGGTATTGTGTTATAGATTCTTTTTAAAATTACATTAACATATTAGCTTAGGATCTCGTGAAGTCCATAGGACTAAATGTAGATGAATGCAACAGTCATCTCTCTGTCACTAACAAATACAGTCATGGGTGGTAACTTTACAATTTACTTGAAAGGCAATGCACTCTGGGAAGTATTTGAATAAGGCTTTACACTAAGCAGTGTGAAACACTCTTACGGGGTCTATATGGATCCACAGACTCAACACTTTCAGTGTTGATTTAACATTGTTCATTTTGTTTATTTTTAACACTGGAGAATTAGCTGTGAAGGAACATATGCAGGAGTCCTATTCCATCTTTATTGAGACTACTAAATGCATATTTTGAATCAGTAGGTTGTTAAAAAATATATTATATTTAAATAGTTTTTTAAATTGTAGTCAATTCCACTGCCGCATGCAAACTGCTATGGTGGTATTTGTGGAATTTTAAATTGTGAATAAATAAATCTACCTTTCCTATAAGCTGGTGAGCAAGCTGAAAGACAGAGCATTCCGCATGGCGGAGAGGAGGATAAAGGACTGTGTGAAGATGCAGCAGAAACACCACCAGCGGATGGAGAGGAAGTTCTTGAAGGAGAGTGTAGCGTCGGATAACTCAGATGCCATGAGCTTCACTAGTTATAACAGCAGCAGCACGCTAAACCGCAAACTTCCTCAGTTCAACACTCTCACTTCCAATATGCCATACTCACAGGTCAAAAGCATTTCTTCCTTGCTACTTCACTGTCAATTTCTCATGAATGCATTTCCTATTATTTTGAAAGTCAACGGCAGTTTGAGTAAATAATTTGATATTGTTTTTCGTTCCTGAGTAAGCTCTGGAAATGTCAGCATTATTCAAATATCTTGCCTTACATTTTGTAAATGATCTGTGTTAATGTCCTCTTCTGAGTCCACATTTCGATCTGTGCAATCCTCTCTCTCTATAGGCCACTCTTCACTCCACAGCCAAGGGTAGGACCAAGATTAAGAAGAAGCTAGAGAAGAAGAAACAGGTGGACGGCACCTTCAAGATCTACGAGGATGGGAGGAAGAGTGTACGCTCGCTGTCTGGCCTTCAGCTTGGCCAGGACGTTATGTTCCTCAAGCAGGTAAAATAAGTAGCTAGGTAGAGACACAACACCCAAAACAGTTGGTGAGGTTCTGACTAATGGAAAATACAATTTAGAAAAATAAACACTCTATGCTCCCAAACATTAAATGGGAGAAACCATTACATTTTCCACAGGCTTAGTGAGGAAACCTGGGTTCGCGCCATTAAAATTGTTCTCAACTAGCTTACCTGGTTAAATAAAGGTGAAATAGATGAAATACAAAATGGGTTCCTATTCATTAATGTTCCTTCAACAGGGCACCTATGCCAACTCCAAGGATCGCTCGCGTCTCAACATCCGGGACATGTTCCCTCACCACGGCAACAACCACGATTACCATGACGATGACCATGACGATTATGATGACGACCATGCGGACACCATCTCCCACATTTCCCGTGCCATAAGCGACCCGGGCCTTCACGAGACAGCCTACTCTGAGATCAGCGCCGACTCAGGCCGCGACTCTTTGTTCACCCGGCCAGGTCTCGGAACCATGGTGTTCCGACGGAACTACGTATCCGGCGGTCTCTTCGGGATCGGAGCCCGGGACAAGGGTTTTGCGGCTGTCAGTGAACCTGTAGGCCGGGCCCCTAACGTTCGTCTCCGTGGCCACCTCCCACGTCGCCAGCCCAGCCTGGACGATGCAATAGAGATAGGCAGCATCGGCAGTGCCCTGAGCCTCCAGGAGAGGCACCTACAGGAGCTGCCCTGGGAGGAGGCTGATGTGGGCCTGGACGAGGAGCTGGAGCCTGAAAACGGCCCACTGGAGACCTTCCTGGCCTCCCAGGGCCTGGGGGAGTTCATGCCCATCTTCAGGAAGGAGAAAATCGACCTGGAGGCCCTACTGCTCTGCTCGGACCAGGACCTGACCTCCATACACATCCCCCTGGGACCCAGGAAAAAGCTACTAGAGGCCTGTAAGAGACGGTTGGACACCCTGGAGGAACCAGAGGGCATCGAGGACACTGATCTCTGAAGGTCAGTATTACTTCACGAATTCTATGACAGGCAAAGCACCTTACTTTGATAGCCTACACATGCCTCAAACAATAGAGGGAATCAAGAACACTGAGCTTTGAAGGTCTGTACAGTATATTCTTTAAAGGCCTAATGCCTTTTTTAAAATCTCAATATAAAATAATTTCTGGTTAAAAATTAAGTACCTTACTGTGATTGTTTTCAATCAAATGGTCAAAAAGTAAACAAATAGTTTCTTAGCAAGAGCAATTTCTCAAGCAAGAATTTTGTTGGGACTGTCTGGGAGTGGGAAGAGGAAGTCTGAAAACTAGCTAATTGGCAGAGAGGTTTAGAACTCTCTTTCTTACTGGTCTATTAGCGATGCCACCAGGCAAGCCTAAACTACATCCCACCAAAACAGGCTGACATTTCAAACAGCTCTTAAGGCGTCCGCATGCTTCCCAGCCGAAACCGTTCATGCATATATTATGACAACATTTTGTGACGATTTTGTTGGTTTTGTTCTACGGCAAGGTTTTTTTGGGCTGTTTGTGCACACAAAACATTTTCTCACGGCAAGCTGAAGTTTTGTAGCCGAAGTTTACACCCTTCATCGGGATTGGTCAACAGTAGGGATTCTTCAATCAAGTGTTTGTTGTCATTCAATGAGAGACGACTCGTTTTCTTGCACATTTTTTAACTTGAAGTATACTCAAACAAAACATTTAAAAGATCTCCTCTGCAAAAATGTCAAAATTAATGACAGATTTCTTGAGTTATCTTAGATTAATTCGGACTATTTTGAGGAAGTGTATACTGGTTATGGCATGTCAAGATAGACAAATAGTACTATTACTCGTTTTTCAAGATATGGTATTTTAACTTCGCCTAGCCGAGTTCTGTGAAGAGCAAACCAAACCTAGTATGCGAACACCTTTACACTAACAGGACATTTTCACAATTTCACAGTATTATTCCAACCTCATATTGTGGGTATATATATATATATACAGTATATCACAAAAGTGAGTACACCCCTCACAATTTGGACATTTTCACTTAGGGGTGTACTCACTTTTGTTGCCAGCGGTTTAGACATTAATGGCTGTGTGTTGAGTTATTTTGAGGGGACAGTAAATTTACACGGTTATACAAGCTGTACACTCACTGCTTTACATTGTAGAAGAGTGTCATTTCTTCAGTGTTGTCACATGAAAAGATATACTCAAATATTTACTAAAATGTGAGGGGTGTACTCACTTTTGTGATATACTGTATATATGTATATCGCTATATATATATATACAACACATTATAATAATATAATATAGGCCACTTAGCAGACACTACAGACTGACAGTACAGCAAGTGAATTGATTTGTATCTATTCTTTACTCTTGGGTCAGTACTAGCAGAATTCCTACCTATGTGTGTGGATGTAGATGAATGGGGCCATCTAGCGGAGAGCAGTAAAACTACACCACAGCATGGCAAAATTATATCATTTAGGACTTCAGCTCAAATCAAATTTTATTTGTCACATGCGCCGAATACTTACTATTGAAATAGGCATAAGCTATTATAGTAGAAGTCTTCTATGATTTCTACTACGATTTCTACATTGATTATATAATACTGAACATGTTTTCTTTTGTTTCAGTCACAGAGCAAAGATCCTTTACTGTCATTCAAGATGACACAGGAGACCTAGACTTGGCAGTGAATGTCTGGATCAGTTCTAGTTATGAGATGGTGTTATGATCCACAGAGCCTGGTTCTGATGCCTGTATACCCAGGGACGTTGCTCCCTGCCTTGGGACATAGAGAAGATTACACTGGTCCTGGTAGAGTCCCCAGTGTTCTGGTGCTGTGCATGAGAGGACATCTTTAGTCACATGGCCAAATGGTCTGGTAGAGCCACGGGTGCCATGGGACTGTGCCCACACACATGCTATCACTGGCACACAACCTTGTGATTAGGAATTATTCTCTCCACTCACTGATGCACTCACGTTGCCCATATGTAATGTTGTATTCCATTTGCAAGTGAACATTTCATAATGTTTTGTCTGTATATTTGTGCAAACGTGTAATGTTATTTATTATTTATAGAAATTTTTTAATTTATTGTTTATTACAGACGTTATTGTATAGTTTTGTTACTTTACTGTGTATAATAATGGTACTACAGTTAGCTAAGATGCTAGGATGCCCATGCCCAGACTACAATGTCTTAAAAGGCACCCTATTCCCAATACAGTGTCCTTAAAAACAGAAACGTGAGTATGTCCCAAATGGCACCCTATTCCCTACATAGTGCACTACTTTTGACCAGGGTCCATATGGTTCTGGTCAAAAGTAGTGCACTATCTAGGGAATAGGGTGCCATTTGAGACAGATACACATTTCTGTTTTTAAGGAGAGTTTGTGTTTTTAATGAATATACTGGAACATGGTTCCGTGAGATTATCCGTCAGTCAGTCTGTGTCTTCATCCCAAAAGTACCCTATCCCTTATGTTGTGTACTTATTTTGACCAGTGCCCTTAGGGTTCCCTATGCACTATATAGTGAACAGGGTGCTATTTGGAATGCATTCTGTCTGTGCTAAGGTAACTGTTATCTGGGGTTTGCTGAGGGGCTCCAACCCCGGGGTATAGTGTTTCACAAGAGGACTGCCTGTGGACTGATGTGTATGACTGTGCATGAATGTGTTTGAATGTAACTTCAATGATTATGTATGAATACAAACTTTGGGAAACAAAATAAGTCATGTTTGGATGTACTCTCACACATAACAGTTATAATAAAACCTGTATTACAATTAATGAAAGTTACTTTTTTGACACTGATTGTTAATATCTTGGTAATTGCAACTACAACTGCAACGATGGTTCAGCTGGATAGGTCTTCCCTGCTGTTTCTGTCACTAGTGTTACATTGTGATAACATGACTGACAGCTCCTGTTAGGAATAGAACAACACAGAGTTGATGTAGACTAGAGGGACAAATGAAGGTCTGTCTGATAGCCTAGTGCTCTTATGTCCCCTGGGTCATGTGTGTAGTCTAGAGGGATGAATGAAAGTCTGTCTGATAGCCTATTGCTTCTATGTCCCCTGGGTCCTGTATGTACAGTCGTGGCCAAAAGTTTTGAGAATGACACAAATATTAATGTTCACAGTCTGCTACCTCAGTTTGTATGATGGCAAAATGCATATACTCCAGAATGTTATGAGTGATCAGATAAATTGCAATTAATTGCAAAATCCCTCTTTGCCATGCAAATGAACTGAATCCCCCAAAAACATTTCCACTGCATTTCAGCCCTGCCACAAAAGGACCAGCTGACATGTCAGTGATTCTCTCGTTAACACAGATGTGAGTGTTGACGAGGACAAGGCTGGAGATCACTCTGTCATGCTGATTGAGTTCGAATAACACTGGAAGACTGGAACAAAAAGTGCTTCACAGGCAAAGATATTGCTACCAGTAAGATTGCACCTAAATCAACCATTTATCAGATCATCAAGAACTTCAAGGAGAGCGGTTCAATTGTTGTGAAGAAGGCTTCAGGGCGCCCAAGAAAGTCCAGCAAGCGCCAGGACCGTCTCCTAAAGTTGATTCAGCTGAGGGATTGGGGTACAACCAGTGCAGAGCTTGCTCAGGAATGCCAGCAGGCAGGTGTGAGTGCATCTGCATGCACAGTGAGGCAAAGACTTTTGGAGGATGGCCTGGTGTCAAGAAGGGCAGCAAGGAATCCACTTCTACAGGAAAAACAACAGGGACAGTCTGACAGGCTGATATTCTGCAAAGGGTACAGGGATTGGACTGCTGAGGACTAGGGTAAAGTAATTTTCTCTGATGAATCCCCTTTCCGATTGTTTGGGTCATCCGGAAAAAAGCGTGTCCGGAGAAGACAAGGTGAGCCCTACCATCAGTCCTGTGTCATGCCAACAGAGACCATTCATGTGTGGGGTTGCTTCTCAGCCAAGGGAGTGGGCTCTCTCACAATTTTGCCAAAGTACACAGCCATGAATAAAGAATGGTACCAACACATCCCCAAGAGCAACTTCTCCCTACCGTCCAGGTACAGTTTGGTGACGAACAATGCCTTTTCCAGCATGATGGAGCACCTTGCCATGAGACAAAAGTTATAACTAAGTGGCTCGGGGAATAAAACATCAATATTTTGGGTCAGGAAACTCCCCAGACCTTAATTCCATTGAAAACTTGTGGTCAATCCTCAAGAGGAGGGTGGACAAACAAAACTCCACAAATTCTGACAAACTCCAAGCATTGATTATGCAAGAATGGGCTGCCATCAGTCAGGATGCGGCCCAGAAGTTAATTGGCAGCATGCCAGGGTGGATTGCAGAGGTCTTGAAAAAGAAGGGTCAACACTGCAAATATTAACTCTGCATCTACTTCATGAAATTGTCAATAAAAGCCTTTGACACTTATGAAATGCTTGTAATTATACGTCAGTATTCCATAGTAACATCTGACAAAAATATCTAAAGACACTGAAGCAGCAAACCTTGTGGAAATTAATATTTGTGTCATTCTCAAAACTTTTGGCCACGACTGTAGTCTAGAGGGACGTATTAAGGTCTGTCTGATAGACCGCTGCACCACTCGGGAGCACTAGGCTAAGACACTGCTTGAGTGTCTTAGACCAGTCAGTGCTTGAGGTGTCACTACAGACACCCTGGTTCGAATCCAAGCTGTATCACAACTGGCCGTGATTGGGAGTCCCATAGGGCAGCGCACAATTGGTCCAGTGTCATCTGGGTTTGGCCGGTGTAGGCCGTCATTGTAAATAAGAATTAGTTCTTAGCTGACTTGCCTAGTTAAATAAATAAAAATGTCCCCTGGGTAGACAAATGAAGGTCTGTCTGATAGCCTTGTGCTCCTATGTCTCCTGGGTCATGTTTTATTAGAGTGAAAACATTTTAAAATGGGGAGGTCATACCTGTCCAATTAGAAAACCGATATTTTACTTTTCCGTTACAAAAAGTTTTGCTGGTGGGCCCAATTGAACACTACCCTGCAACACTGCTGAACAGTTGTAGTGGTAGTCCAGTCCACTCAAGATACCTCCAGTCCTCCTATTTCATCTACCTCATTAAGAGCACTGCAGCCAACATGGCACCTGGCCCGCCCAAAACTCTGGCAAACAGCCCATTAAAACACTTGTCTACTCTTTCTTTCTTTCTTTCTTTCTGAATTTACCCACCCCTCTTTAGTGTGTATCTCTCCCTTAGCAACAAGAAATAACTGACACAGTGAGTACTAAGCCGGGGCTGCAAATCCTCTCCTGACTTAGACCCCCTTTCCCCGCACTCCTCCTCCTTCCCCCACTCCTCCTTTCCCAGGACCTCTGCCAAGGTTACAACAGTGATGGGAGAAGTGAGGGGAAACAAGGACAGCAGGGGAGGGACATGAGGTATGCATGAGAGGCTCCATTGAGGAGAGAGAGACAGATCAGCAGAATTGCTTCTCCAGCTGAGCAACTGGATAAAACTGCCAATAAAACTTTGCACCCTGCCATGCTAACATCAGTCCAGACCCTTTGTGTTCAGGGTACAATGTGCAGGCTGATTTCCTCAGAGTCTGGACGCTGCCTATGAGTCTGTCCGTACAGCCGCTGGACACACCGAGCAGTCACTTTTATTTTAGTTTGTTGTCGGTCAGGAGGGAGGCACAAAAGGAGCTGACATGCAGAATGTACCAAAGGAGTGGAGGGAAGAACAGAGCGTGGGAGGAGGAAGAGACAAAGATGTTAAACCGTGGAAGGGTAGAGAGGCCTTGTTCCAAAAGAACACCGGTAACTCCAAACAGGACATGTCCACAGGCAAAGAGAAGAAGAATGGAGAGATGATGAACGGAGGGGGAAAGGGGATGGAGGGGACGGATAAAGAGTCGCTGATGATGGAGCTGACCCGTCTGGTTCAGAAGACAGTGAAGGAGAGTAGTTGGTGGGAGCGGAGAGGCATCGACATCACTATCCTGGCCCTCTCCTTTCTCCTGCTACCCCCAGGTAATCTATACACCCGTCTTACACACTTCATACACCCATATCACACACTTCATAAACCCGCCTCAAACACTTCATACACCCATATCATACACTTCATAAACCCGCCTCACACACTTCATAAACTCGTCTCACACACACTTCATAAACTCGTCTCACACACTTCATACACCCGTCTCACACACTTCATACACACGTTTCACACACCTTATAGTCCTTATCAAGGCCAACATATGGTATGCTATTACATGTTTATATAGTGTAGGTTTACCACATTCAGTTCATCCTACCTCCAGGTAAGACATCTACCTGAACACCACAATACATACACCTGTCTCACACTTTATAGTGGTCCTCTGTAGCTCAGATGGTAGAGCTTGGCGCTGGCAACGCCAGAATCACGGGTTTCAATTGTCGCTGAGGCCGCCCATTTGAAAAATATATGCATGACTAAGTCGCTTTCAATAAAAGTGTCTGGTAAATGGCATAATAGTATTATAATATGTTGTTTTAAAGTTAGGTAATACAGTATATATGTTATTATATGTTTATAAAGTGAGGTTTTAACACATTCAGTTCACCCTAACCCCAGGTAAGACACCTGTCTAACAACGGCAAAATTGGTTGAAATTAGGTCTTTTCAACCAGTTTCTCTCACTGGGTATTAGCCTGGTTAAACCAGTTTTCTCACTGGGTATTAGCCTGGTTAAACCAGTTTTCTCACTGGGTATTAGCCTGGTTAAACCAGTTTTCTCACTGGGTATTAGCCTGGTTAAACCAGTTTTCTCACTGGGTATTAGCCTGGTTAAACCAGTTTTCTCACTGGGTATTAGCCTGGTTAAACCAGTTTTCTCACTGGGTATTAGCCTGGTTAAACCTGTTTTCTCACTGGGTATTAACCTGGTTAAACCAGTTTCTCACTTGGCATTAGCCTGGTTAAACCAATTTCTCACTGGGGATTAGCCTGGTTAAACCAGTTTCTCACTGGGGATTAGCCTGGTTAAACCAGTCTTTCTCACTTGGTATTAGCCTGGTTAAACCAGTTTTTCTCACTTGGTATTAGCCTGGTTAAAACCGTTTTTCTCACTGGGTATTAGCCTGGTTAAACCAGTCTTTCTCACTTGGTATTAGCCTGGTTAAACCAGTATTTCTCACTGGGTATTAGCCTGGTTAAACCAGTATTTCTCACTGGGTATTAGCCTGGTTAAACCAGATTGAACGATGGGATCAATAATGAGAGCAGGATTCAGTCTGAAGAATATGTTTGTATAGCTTTACCACATAACGTGTAACATGCAGATTTGTTCTAAATACACAGGACATTATGTTATTAATCCATTGTGCCAGTATTAGATCTTGAGCACTAACCTGGAACTTGATGTTGAGACAGGGACAGAGCAGAAATACACATGTTCTAATGTATAAGTAGACTAGTACATGGCCTCAATTAAATACTGATTTCAACAAGGCTGCACACACACCACACACATGCTGGATGTCTGATACTCCCTTGTCCTATCTGAGTCTGTGACCTCTTTCTAGGTCAGTGTGACTGGTATGTCACCAGAGGCTATGCTTAATTTGGCAGCTTGTTAACACACCCATCAAGGTTCATTGTTTGATTATCTTTGGAAATCAAAGTCTTTAGATTCTAAATGCTGTTATATTTACGATTAGAAAATTGCTTTACATGTTCTCCAATACCTATTTCAGATTTTTTTATTGAACCTTTATTCATCCAGGAGGTCCCATTGAGATCAGACTACCTATTTAACAATATAGACCTGGACAAGAGGGCAGCTCAATAAAAACACTTAGCTCAAAACACAAAGATCAGCCAGTAAAGGGCCACATTTCTGTTTCTGCTATTTACAATGGCACGTAGCATTTTAGTAGCACTCTTCTCTGTGCTACTAATTCTCTGTCAACACTGGACAGTCCAATACTGCCCTGGGGGTGTATTAATCAAATGTATTTATATAGCCCTTCGTACATCAGCTGATATCTCAAAGTGCTGTACAGAAACCCAGCCTAAAACCCCAAACAGCAAGCAATGCAGGTGTAGAAGCACGGTGGCTAGGAAAAACTCCCTAGAAAGGCCAAAGCCTAGGAAGAAACCTAGAGAGGAACCAGGCTATGTGGGGTGGCCAGTCCTCTTCTGGCTGTGCCGGGTGGAGATTATAACAGAACATGGCCAAGATGTTCAAATGTTCATAAATGACCAGCATGGTCGTATAATAATAAGGCAGAACAGTTGAAACTGGAGCAGCAGCACGGCCAGGTGGACTGGGGACAGCAAGGAGTCATCATGTCAGGTAGTCCTGGGGCATGGTCCTAGGGCTCAGGTCCTCCGAGAGAGAGAGAGAGAGAGAGAGAGAGAGAGAGCGAGAGAGAAAGAGAGAATTAGAGAACGCACACTGAGATTCACACAGGACACCGAATAGGACAGGAGAGGTACTCCAGATATAACAAACTGACCCTAGCCCCCCGACACATTAACTACTGCAGCATAAATACTGGAGGCTGAGACAGGAGGGGTCAGGAGACACTGTGGCCCCATCCGAGGACACCCCCAGACAGGGCCAAACAGGAAGGATATAACCCCACCCACTTTGCCAAAGCACAGCCCCCACACCACTAGAGGGATATCTTCAACCACCAACTTACCATCCTGAGACAAGGCTGAGTATAGCCCACAAAGAACTCCGCCATGGCACAACCCAAGGGGGGGGCGCCATCCCAGACAGGACGACCACAACAGTGAATCAACCCACTCAGGTGACGCACCCCTTCCAGGGACGGCAAGAGAGAGCCCCAGTAAGCCAGTGACTCAGCCCCTGTAATAGGGTTAGAGGCAAAGAATCCCAGTGGGAAGAGGGGAATCGGCCAGGCAGAGACAGCAAGGGCGGTTCGTTGCTCCAGAGCCTTTCCGTTCACCTTCCCACTCCTGGGCCAGACTACACTCAATCATATGACACACTGAAGAGATAAGTCTTCAGTAAGGACTTAAAGGTTGAGACCGAGTTTGCGTCTCTGACATGGGTAGGCAGACCGTTCCATAAAAATGGAGCTCTATAGGAGAAAGCCCTGCCTCCAGCTGTTTGCTTAGAAATTCTAGGGACAATTAGGAGGCCTGCGTCTTGTGACCGTAGCGTACGTGTAGGTATGTACGGCAGGACCAAATCAGAGAGATAGGTAGGAGCAAGCCCATGTAATGCTTTGTAGGTTAGCAGTAAAACCTTGAAATCAGCCCTTGCTTTGACAGGAAGCCAGTGTAGAGAGGCTAGCACTGGAGTAATATGATCAAATTTTTTGGTTCTAGTCAGAATTCGAGCAGCCGTATTTAGTACTAACTGAAGTTTATTTAGTGCTTTATCCGGGTAACCGGAAAGTAGAGCATTGCAGTAGTCTAACCTAGAAGTGACAAAAGCATGGATTAATTTTTCTGCATCATTTTTGGACAGAAAGTTTCTGATTTTTGCAATGTTACGTAGATGGAAAAAAGCTGTCCTTGAAATGGTCTTGATATGTTCTTCAAAAGAGAGATCAGGGTCCAGAGTAACGCCAAGGTCCTTCACAGTTTTATTTGAGACGACTGTACAACCATTAAGATTAATTGTCAGATTCAACAGAAGATCTCTTTGTTTCTTGGGACCTAGAACAAGCATCTCTGTTTTGTCCGAGTTTAAAAGTAGAAAGTTTGCAGCCATCCACTTCCTTATGTCTGAAACACATGCTTCTAGCAAGGGCAATTTTGGGGCTTCACCATGTTTCATTGAAATGTACAGCTGTGTGTCATCCGCATAGCAGTGAAAGTTTACATTATGTTTTCGAATAACATCCCCAAGAGGTAAAATATATAGTGAGAACAATAGTGGTCCTAAAACGGAACCTTGAGGAACACCGAAGTTTACAGTTGATTTGTCAGAGGACAAACCATTCACAGAGACAAACTGATATCTTTCCGACAGATAAGATCTAAACCAGGCCAGAACTTGTCCGTGTAGACCAATTTGGGTTTCCAATCTCTCCAAAAGAATGTGGTGATCGATGGTATCAAAAGCAGCACTAAGGTCTAGGAGCACGAGGACAGATGCAGAGCCTCGGTCCGATGCCATTAAAATGTCATTTACCACCTTCACAAGTGCCGTCTCAGTGCTATGATGGGGTCTAAAACCAGACTGAAGCATTTCGTACACATTGTTTGTCTTCAGGAAGGCAGTAAGTTGCTGCGCAACAGCCTTTTCAAAAATTTTTGAGAGGAATGGAAGATTCGATATAGGCCTATAGTTTTTTATATTTTCTGGGTCAAGGTTTGGCTTTTTCAAGAGAGGCTTTATTACTGCCACTTTTAGTGAGTTTGGTACACATCCGGTGGATAGAGAGCCGTTTATTATGTTCAACATAGGAGGGCCAAGCACAGGAAGCAGCTCTTTCAGTAGTTTAGTTGGAATTGTGTCCAATATGCAGCTTGAAGGTTTAGAGGCCATGATTATTTTCATCATTGTGTCAAGAGATATAGTACTAAAACACTTGAGCGTCTCTCTTGATCCTAGGTCCTGGGAGAGTTGTGCAGACTCAGGACAACTGAGCTTTGAAGGAATACGCAGATTTAAAGAGGAGTCCGTAATTTGCTTTCTAATAATCATAATCTTTTCCTCAAAGTTCATGAATTTATCACTGCTAAAGTGAAAGTCATCCTCTCTTGGGGAATGCTGCTTTTTAGTTAGCTTTGCGACAGTATCAAAAAGGAATTTCGGATTGTTCTTATTTTCTTCAATTAAGTTAGAAAAATAGGATGATCGAGCAGCAGTAAGGGCTCTACGGTACTGCATGGTACTGTCTTTCCAAGCTAGTCGGAAGACTTCCAGTTTGGTGTGGCGCCATTTCCGTTCCAATTTTCTGTATTTTCTGTGTACCAGGGAGCTAGTTTCTTATGAGAAATGTTTTTAGTTTTTAGGGGTGCAACTGCATCTAGGGTATTGCGCAAGGTTAAATTGAGTTCCTCAGTTAGGTGGTTAACTGATTTTTGTCCTCTGGCGTCCTTGGGTAGACAGAGGGAATCTGGAAGGACATCAAGGAATCTTTGTGTTGTCTGTGAATTTATAGCACGACTTTTGATGTTCCTTGGTTGGGGTCTGAGCAGATTATTTGTTGCAATTGCAAACGTAATAAAATAGTGGTCTGATAGTCCAGGATTATGAGGAAAAACATTAAGATCCACAACATTTATTCCATGGGACAAAACTAGGTCCAGCGTATGACTGTGACAGTGAGTGGGTCCAGAGACATGTTGGACAAAACCCACTGAGTCGATGATGGCTCCGAAAGCCTTTTGGAGTGGGTCTGTGGACTTTTCCATGTGAATATTAAAGTCACCAAAGATTAGAATATTATCTGCTATGACTACAAGGTCCGATAGGAATTCAGGGAACTCAGTGAGGAACGCTGTATATGGCCCAGGAGGCCTGTAAACAGTAGCTATAAAAAGGGATTGAGTAGGCTGCATAGATTTCATGACTAGAAGCTCAAAAGACGAAAACGTCTTTTTTTTTTACTGTCAACATGGTGTATTACTGACCTTGTGACTTATTGCCTCCCAATGATGCTCTTCGAAATAGGAGGTGGGGAAAAGTGGAACATTAGCGCCAGACAGATTTTGCCATGTTAGGAATAGATTGGCAATATCACCTAACCAAAGATCCCCCGCTCCAAGAGAGGCATAGTCCAGGTGAAGCCCATTGAGGTTGAATGCATGTGTCATGTATTCCAGAGTGCATGCATGAAGCTACTGCAAATAATACATAGTTGTATCATTTTAGTGTAATTCACTTTGTAGTCTTCTAGGTCCATTATTTAGATATTGTTCCTAGTTCTTTCTCATGTTGGCATGACAACTTTGCAGGAGCAACCTATACCTGTGATGATAACCTGTACCCCTCCCTCACAACATGTACCCCCTCCCATCCCAACACCTCCCAAGTAGCGATCCAGTTACCCTCCTTCATCTGAGCATCTCCTTTCAGTGCTGTAACCCACACCTTGGTATCGCAGTAGGGAGGCGGCCTGGCATGGTCGGGCTCCCAGATAACAGCATTAACTCCAAAGTGTTTAGGTTAGGGTTTGGTTCTGCCGTTAACTACAAATTCTTAAGGTTAGACATTAACTTCAAATAGTTAAGGTAAGAGTAAGGATTTGGGATAGAAACGTTATATCACTGGATTTGAACTTGTGACCTTTGGAATGATTTGCAGATGTTAATGCCCATCTGCCATTCTCGTCCACATCTCCTTAGCAAAACCGAAACCTACTTGAAGATGACAGTGCTCACTGTTGCCCCTAGTGGCCAGTTTCCATGTTATCTCCTGATGTTGTCAGACATGGATCGACGTCAAATACTGATTTGTATCCCGGGTGACCTGGCTGCATAAAACATCCCCTCCCTAGACCAGTGTGGATTAACATACAAACACAGGAAGAGGAGTGAGAAAACCACTGTACTAAAACATGAAGGATTATGGCTGTAAATTAATCCCAGATGTTTTATTTTTTATTTTTTCACCTTTATTTAACCAGGTAGGCTACTTGAGAACAAGTTCTCATTTACAACTGCGACCTGACCAAGATAAAGCAAAGCAGTGCGACACAAACAACAATACAGAGTTACACATGGAATAAACAAACATGCAGTCAATAATACAATAGAAAAGGTTTATATATAGCATGTGCAAATGAGGTAGGATAAGGGAGGTAAGGCAATAAATAGGCCATAGTAGTGAAATAATTACCATATAGCATTAAACACTGGAGTGATAGATGTGCAGAAGATGAGTGTGCAAGTAGAGATACTGGGGTGCATAGGAGCAAAATAAATTAAATAAATAACAATTTGGGGGATGAGGTAGTTGGATGGGCTATTTACAGATGGGCTATGTACAGGTGCTGTGATCTGTGAGCTGCTCTGACAGCTGATGCTCAAAGTTAGTGAGGGAGATATGAGTCTCCAGCTTCAGTGATTTTTGCAGTTTGTTCCCATCATTGGCAGCAGGAAACTGGAAGGAAAGGTGGCCAAAAGAGGAATTGGCTTTGGGGGTGACCAGTGAGATATACCTGCTGGAGCGAGTGCTACGGGTGGGTGCTGCTATGGTGATGAGTGAGCTGAGATAAGGCGGGGCTTTACCTAGCAAAGATTTATAGATGACCTGGAGCCAATGGGTTTGGCAACGAATATGAAGCGAGGGCCAGCCAACGAAAGCATACATGTCGTAGTAGTGGGTCATATACAGTGGGGCAAAAAAGTATTTAGTCAGCCACCAATTATGCAAGTTCTCCCACTTAAACAGATGAGAGAGGCCTGTAATTTTCATCATAGGTACACTTCAACTATGACAGACAAAATTAGAAAAAAAATCCAGAAAATGACATTGTAGGATTTTTATTGAATTTATTTGCAAATTATGGTGGAAAATAAGTATTTGGTCAATAACAAAAGTTTATCTCAATACTTTGTTATATACCCTTTGTTGGCAATGACAGAGGTCAAACGTTTTCTGTAAGTCTTCACAAGTTGTTGCTGGGCAACAGGGACTTTCAACTCCCTCCAAAGATTTTCTATGGGGATGAGATCTGGAGACTGGCTAGGCCACTCCAGGACCTTGAAATGCTTCTTACGAAGCCACTCCTTCGTTGCCCGGGCGGTGTGTTTGGGATCATTGTCATGCTGAAAGACCCAGCCACGTTTCATCTTCAATGTCCTTGCTGATGGTAGGCTTTGTTACTTTGGTCCCAGCTCTCTGCAGGTCATTCACTAGGTTCCCCCGTGTGGTTCTGGGAAATTTGCTCACTGTTCACCGTTCTTGTGATCATTTTGACCCCACGGGGTGAGATCTTGCGTGGAGTCCCAGATCGAGGGAGATTATCAGTGGTCTTGTATGTCTTCCATTTCATAATAATTGCTCCCACAGTTGATTTCTTCAAACCAAGCTGCTTACCTATTGCAGATTCAGTCTTCCCAGCCTGGTGCAGGTCTACAATTTTGTTTCTGGTGTCCTTTGACAGGTCTTTGGTCTTTGCCATAGTGGAGTTTGGAGTGTGACTGTTTGAGGTTGTGGACAGGTGTCTTTTATACTGATAACAAGTTCAAACAGGTGCCATTAATACAGGTAATGAGTGGAGGACAGAGGAGCCTCTTAAAGAAGAAGTTACAGGTCTGTGAGAGCCAGAAATCTTGCTTGTTTGTAGGTAATCAAATACTTGTTTTCCACCATAATTTGCAAATAAATTCATTAAAAATCCTACAATGTGATTTTCTGGATTTTTTTCCCCTCATTTTGTCTGTCATAGATGAAGTGTACCTATGATGAAAATTACAGGCCTCTCTCATCTTTTTAAGTGGGAGAACTTGCACAATTGGTGGCTGACTAAATACTTTTTTGCCCCACTGTATGGGGCTTTGGTGACAAAACGGATGGCACTGTGATAGACTGCATCCAATTTGCTGAGTAGAGTGTTGGAGGCTATTTTGTAAATGACATCGCCGAAGTCGAGGATTGGATAGACAGTTTTACGAGGGTATGTTTTTCAGCATGAGTGAAGGAAGCTTTGTTTTACGAAATAGGAAGCCGATTCTAGATTTAATTTTGCATTGGAGATGCTTAATGTGAGTCTGGAAGGAGAGTTTACTGGACAGACGGGCAGGTGTGGGCAGCGATCGGTTGAAGAGCATGCATTTAGTTTTACTTGCATTGAAGAGCAGTTGGAGGCCACGGAAGGAGAGTTGTATGGCATTGAAGCTCGTCTGGAGGTTAGTTAACACAGTGTCCAAAGAAGGGCCAGAAGTATACAAAATGGTGACATCAGCATAGAGGTGGATCAGAGAATCACCAGCAGCAAGAGCGACATCATTGATGTATACAGAGAAAAGAGTCGGCCCGAGAATTGAACCCTGTGGTACCCCAATAGAGACTGCCAGAGGTCCGGACAACAGGCACTCCGATTTGACACACTGAACACTGTCTAGGAAGTAGTTGGTGAACCAGGCGAGGCAGTCATTTGAGAAACCAAGGTTTCACATAAGAATGTGGTGATTGACAGAGTCGAAAGCCTTGACCAGGTCGATGAATACAGCTGCACAGTATTGTCTCTTGTCGATGGCGGTTATCATATCGTTTAGGACCTTGAGCGTGACTGAGGTGCACCCATGACCAGCTCTGAAACCAGATTGCATAGCGGAGAAGGTACGGATTAGAAATGGTCGGTGATCTGTTTGTTAACTTGGCTTTCGAAGACCTTAGAAAGGCAGAGTAGGATAGATATAGGACTGTAGCAGTTTGGGTCTAGAGTGTCTCCCCCTTTGAAGACGAGGATGACCAGGGCAGCTTTACAATCTGTGGGGATCTCAGATGATACGAAAGAGTTTGAACAGGCTAGTAATAGTAGTAATATGGGCTTGCAACATTTTCAGAGGATAATTTTAGTAAGAGAGGATCCAGATTGTCTAGCCCGGCTGATTTGTAGGGGTCCACATTTTGCAGCTCTTTCAGAACATCAGCTATCTGGATTTGGGTGATGCCGAAACGGGGAAGGCTTGGGGGGTGCAGGGCTGTTGACCCGGGTAGGGGTAGCCAGGTGGAAAGCATGGCCAGCCGTAGAAAAATGCTTATTGAAATTCTCAAGTATCATGGATTTATCGGTGGTGACAGTGTTTCCTAGCCTCAGTCAGTGGGCAGCTGGGAGGAGGTACTCTTATTCTCCATGAATTTTACAGTGTCCCAGAACTTTTTGGAGTTTGTGCTACAGGATGCAAATTTTTGTGTGAAAAAGCTAGCTTTCCTAACTGCCTGTGTATATTGGTTCCTAACTTCCTTGAAAAGTTGCAAATGTCAGTCATCTGGCCAAGCAAGCAAGGTCCAACACAGGAGAAAGATCAGGAACATCCACTTGCTTGACTGCAGAACAGAATGTTCAAGGAACCTGTTCTAGAATGTGTTTCAAATGGCAGGTGTAGAGTAGAGTGGAACATTGTCTATTGTTTGGCAAGACAATTACCATAGGAGTTGGCAAGACCGCACAAACAGATCTGGGACCAGGCAAATGCTAACATATTTATGATAACATATGTATTCTACAGATCTAAGCTACTCTCCATATTGTGGAATATTTGCATTTAGAACAACATGCAAACTTGCTATCCTTTGTTTGACTCCTATTCCCTCCCCTTGCCCTTATCCCTCTCTCCTCATCTCCTTGTTTCCTCAACCCCATCTCCCCCTCTCCTTAACCCCATCTCCCCTCTCCCTCTCTCCTCCAGCATTCCTGCTGCTTGGTTCGTCCCAGGCCCTGGTGTTTGTCCTGGGCATGGTGCTGATGGGCGTGTCCCATGCTGTCATCACCATCAAGGGCACCCATCTGGCAAGTCACGGATCGCTGAGCGAGTCCACTACCTGGGCCGATGTCTGGGCTGTTTTTTTCATAGAGGTAAGAGAGAGATTGAGAGAGAGAGAGTGGATTGTTGAGGGAGGGAGGGAGGGACGGAGAGAGAGAGAGAACTTCCTGTTAGCCAAAGCTTCATCAATGAATTCAGCCACAGTAGCCAAATCAAGCTGGGTTTAATCTCTCTTGAATTTGGGTTACTTTTGTTCATTGACCTAACATTTTATCCTTTCACCAGACATTATATTACAGATGAGGGAGGCAGGTAGCCTAGTGTTTAGGAGCGCTGGGCCAGAAACAAAATGGTTGCTGGATTGATTCCCCTTGACAACCATGTGAAAAATCTGTCAATATACCCCTGAGCTAGGCACTTAACTCCAATTGCCCCTGTAAATCGCTCTGGATAAGAGTGTCTACTAAAATGTAATAACATAACTGCTGGACTTTGTCCTTAATTTGGCCTGTTTTTTCAAGCTATTCATTCAGCTATCAGTCACTTACGTGTCAAGTATCTATGTTCATGACACGCTTGTCTGGATATCGATCCCCATGTCTGTGCCATTCACTTCCATAGTGCTCTATGAAAATATAAACATGTTTGTCTTTGCATTTTCTAGTGTTGTTTCATCACACATCTTGATCACAAGTCTGTCTGTCTGTCTCTGTCTCTGTGTGTGTGTGTGTGTGTGTGTACAGGTGTGTGGGTCTTTCACAGCAAGGGCAGGTGTAACAAGCCACATTAAGATGCACCATGCCCACACCAACGTGATCGGCCTGGGTGACTCCAGCACCTGGAAGATACCCTACCTGCCCCGGGGTGTATACCTGTTCATTGCCCCCCTGGCTGTACCTGTTATCACTCCTCTGGTGGCACTAGGTGAGGCACAGCCAGGGTCTGTGTGTATGTTTTTCCAGGGGTAGTGTCTACCTGTTCGCTATCTAAGACACATAATGCTCTGTCTCTGTTATGTTGCTGTCGTTTTGAAACAGGAACATGTTGATACAGTGCTTTCGGAAAGTATTCAGACCCCTTGACGTTTTCCAATTTTTTTTCAGGTTATCAATCTACAAACAATATCCTATAATGACAAAGCATTTTTTTTGCTAATTTATAAAATAAAAAAAACATAAATGTTACATTTACATAACTATTCAGACCCTTACTCAGT
This sequence comes from Oncorhynchus tshawytscha, assembly GCF_018296145.1. Classification (NCBI taxonomy): domain Eukaryota; kingdom Metazoa; phylum Chordata; class Actinopteri; order Salmoniformes; family Salmonidae; genus Oncorhynchus; species Oncorhynchus tshawytscha. The sequence continues at coordinate 81,262,698 of NC_056429.1, read as the reverse complement.
ACTTTGTTTGTGCTCCTTTGGCAGCGATTACAGTTTTGAGACTTATTAGGTATGACGCTACAAGCTTGGCAAACCTGTATTTGTTTCTCCCATTCTTTTCAGCAGATCCTCTCAAGCTCAGTCAGGTTGGATAGAGAGTGTTGCTGCACAGCTATTTTCAGGTCTCTCCAGAGATGTATGTTCTCAGGTTCAAGCCTAGGCTCTGACTGGGTCAATCAAGGACATTCATAGACTTGTCCCGAAACCACTCCTGCGTTGTCTTGGCTGTGTACTTAGGGTTGTTGTCCTGTTGGAAGGTGAACCTTGGCCCAGTCTGAGGTCTTGAGCACTCTGGAGCACGTTTTCATCAAGGAACTCTCTGTACTTTGCTCTGTTCATCTTTGCCTCAATCCTGACTAGTTGCCCAGTCCCTGCCGCTGAAAAAAAAACACCCCCACAGCATGATGCTTCCACCTACATGCTTCACCGTAGGGAAGCATTCAGGCCAACGAGTTCAATCTTGGTTTCATCAGACCAGAGAATCTTGTTTCTCATGGTCTGAGAGTCTTTAGTTGCATTTTCCATGCGGGCTGTCATGTGCCTTTTACTGAGGAGCGGTTTCATTCTGGTCACTTTACCATAAAGGCCTGATTGGTGGAGTGCTGCAGAGATGGTTGTCCTTCTGGAAGGTTCCCCCATCTCCACAGAGGAACTCCTCCCTGACCACCTCCCTGACCAAGGCCCTTCTCCCCAGATTGCTCAGTTTGGCAGGGCGGCCAGCTCAAGGAAGAGTCTTGGTGGTTCCAAACTTCTTCCATTTATGAATGATGGAGGCCACTGTTCTTGGGGACCTTCAATGCTACAGATGTTTTTTGGTACCCTTTCCCAGATCTGTGCCTCGACACAAGCCTGTCTCAGAGCTCTACGGACAAGTCCTTCGACCTCATGACTTGGTTTTTGCTCCGACATTCACTGTTAACTATGGGACATTATATAGACAGGTGTGTGCCTTTCCAAATCATGTCCAATAAACTGAATTTACCACAGGTGGACTACAATCAAGTTGTAGAAACATCTCAGGGATGATCAATAGAAACAGGATGCACCCGAGTTCAATTCCGAGTCTCATAGCGACGGGTCTGAATAATTACATAAATAAGGTCTTCTTTTGTTTTTAAGACATTTGCAAAAGTTTCTAAAAACCTGTTTTCGCTTTGTCATTATGGAGTATTGTGTGTAGATTGCTGAGGATGTTTTTATTTAATCATTTTTGAATAAAGCTGTAATGTAACAAAATGTGGAAACAGTCAAGGGGTCTAAATACTTTCTGAAGGTACTGTATGCAGTACATGTGTTTGCGTTAGCTAATCATGTGTACATGGCTGACAAAATAACGTGGTTGTTGTTCAGACGTATGACACTTTCTAATTTGGATTGATATCTTCACTCCAAGCTGTGATGGGTTAACTGTCTGTCGGTGTTCCTCTTTCTTTCTCTCTCTTGTTTCTGTATGTGTTTTTGTTTCTCTGTCTCTTACGAATCCCTTTTGGCCCGACAGTCTAGGGGGGGTGGTAATGAGACCCGTAACATAACTCATGCAAATTATTATTGTGACAAAGTAAAAGTGTGAACGAAATAACCACGACAACAGAAATCTACCGTCAAACTCCAGGTTTATTTACAAACACACGGTATGGGGGGGGGGAAAGCAGGAAAAGGGGCTGAGCTGGACCCAAGGAAAGAAACAATAAATATACAAAAACACCCCTAAGCTAGACTAGCCTACTTTAACAACAGCTAACTAACTAACTAACCAAAAATACAGTGGGTGGTCCGCCCAGTTCTAACTAGTGTATTTAACAAAGTTCACCTACGGGTAGTGTATGCCCATGGGCGACTTGTCTTGGTTTCCCCCTTTTCCTACAGGCATGGCATTTACAGAGAGATTAAGCTCTAGAGCAAACAAATGATGGGGTTTTTAAACCATGGGGAAGGAACTGTGATAGGAGGAGGTGTGTCTTCTGATTGATGATTGATTGTTGTCTGATTGGGGAGGGATGATTTTCACCTGTGAGGGGAGAAGGAGAGAAAAGAAACACACACACAGGACACACACACACAGGATAACTGTATCCGTAACACTCCCACCCTTAAATGAGCAACCCTAGGGGTTGCGACTACAGTATTTCAATGAATACTCACAACAAAGCAACAACCTTGCAAAACATACAACAATTATTACACACGAGACAAAGCATCTGCCAACACATTATCTGAACCCTTTTTGTGGCGGATCTCCAAATTATAATTTTGTACAATCAGCGCCCAACGCATAAGGCGCTGGTTCTGGTTGTACATTCGGTGGAGAAAAACTAAGGGGTTATGGTCAGTATACACAATCACTGGTAGGGCACTGGAACCAATGTATACTTCAAAGTATTGCAGAGCCAACAACAAAGCAAGAGCTTCTTGTTCTATTGTCGCATAGTTTGACATTTATTAAATTTACGGGAAAAATAACAAACGGGATGATCCACTCCACTCTTGTCCTGCTGCAGTAGAACAGCACCAGCACCTCTGGCACTAGCATCTACCTCAAGTTTGAACGGTTGTTCAAAATCTGGAGCAGCAAGTACAGGTGTACTACATAAGAGTGCTTTCGCTGATTCAAAAGCTCTCTTACAATCAGGGGACCACACAAATGATCTAGCCGGACTAAGCAAATCGGTCAATGGAGCAACTACCGCAGAGAAATTTTTACAGAAGCTACGGTAGTAGCCAACCATCCCTAAAAGCGGCGTAGCTCTCGTCTGGTGGTAGGTGCAGGGAATGCAGTTATAGCCAAGACCTTGGCATCAACAGGGCGCACCTGTCCATGGCCAACCTCTTTACCGAGATAGGTAACAGTAGCCTTCCCAAACTCGCACTTTGCCAAGTTCAGGGTTAGAGAAGCAGCTGCCAACCGTTCACATACTACCCTTAGCGAGTCAACATGATCTGACCACTCAGACGAATACATCACTAGTTCATCAAGGTATGCACCACAATTAGGAACGCCAGCTAATACGGAGTTAACCAGTCGTTGGAAGGTGGCTGGTGCATTTCGCATCCCAAAAGCCATGACTGAGTACTGTAGGAAGTTGTCTGGGGTCACAAAGGCAGAAATCTCAGAAGCACGTGAAGTTAATGGAACCTGCCAGTAACCTTTTAAGAGGTCTAACTTAGTTACATACTTAGCAGCACCAATAGTGTCGATACAGTCGTCCAGTCTGGGTAACGGGAACGAATCTGGCATTGTGACAGAATTTACCTTTCGATAATCCGTACATAACCTGGACGTACGATCAGGTTTAGGAACCAAAATGCAAGGAGAACTCCAAGGGCTGGAACTTGGCGTAGCCAGGTCATTCTCCAACAAATATTTCACCTCATCCCTCATTATCTTCCACTTGGAAGCGTTGATACGATATGGGTGTTGCTTGATAGGTGTAGCATTTCCAACATTAATGTCATGTTCCAACACATTTGTGCGAGTAGGAACGTCATTAAAGAGACATGGAAAACTGTGTAGTAGCCTCACAATATCATTAGCCTGTCCATCCGTTAAATGAACCAGACCTGACTGGATAGACAGCAGCATTTCTGAGTTGGGCAATCTAACACACTGCTGCTGAGTATTGCGCAACTCCAAGCCATCAACATCATCAATATGACAGTCCACTATCATAGCAGTAGTAGCAGAGACAGCAGTACCTTCCTCTGTTTTTGAACTCTCTAACTGTGTGATGGGTCGGGTGTGGTAAGCTTTCAACATGTTAATGTGACACACACGAGATTGGCGTTGTCTATCAGGAGTTTGAAGCACATAGTCAGTTTCACTTATTTTCTTTTCAATTAAATAAGGACCAGAGAAACGAGCTGACAGTGAAGATCCTGGAACAGGTAATAACACCAGTACTTGGTCACCTGGCTGTAGTGGACGAGAAACAGCCTCTTTATCATAGTGGCTTTTCATGATCCTCTGTGAGGAAGACAGAGCTTCCTTTGCGAGAGCACAAGCTTGGTGTAGGCGCTCACGAAAGCGACTAACGTAGTCCAACACATTCTCATCTCTGGTACACAACTCTTGGGACAAGAACTGTTCTTTAAGGACTTTCATTGGTCCTCTCACTGTGTGACCAAACACCAGTTCAGCCGGGCTGAAACCTAGGGACTCCTGCACAGTTTCACGAGCAGCAAACAAAACTAGAGGAACTCCCTCATCCCAATCTTTCTCAGATTCCAAACAATATTTACATAGCATAGACTTCAGTGTCTGATGCCATCTTTCAAGCGCACCTTGAGACTCTGGGTGATAGGCGCTTGACACACGGTGCGTAATTGAAAAGGATTTTAACACCTGCTTGAAGAGCTTGGATAGGAAATTGGTACCTTGATCGCTTTGTACCACCTTAGGTAACCCGAATGTCGTGAATAATTTTATGAAGGCTTTACTCACTACCGGGGCTGTAATCCTTCTCAGAGGAATGGCCTCGGGGTATCTTGTAGCCATACACATTATCGTTAACAAAAACTGGTTACCCAATTTTGTCTTCGGTAACGGTCCGACACAATCAACCACCACATGCTCGAATGGTTCACCTATGACAGGTATGGGACAAAGAGGAGCGGGAGGAATAACCTGATTTGGTTTTCCTGTTATCTGACGTGTGGCATGTCCGACAGAACTGAGCCACATCTTGTTTTAAACCCGGCCAAAAGAAATGTCGAAGGATCCGATCATAAGTTTTTGTGATTCCTAAATGACCAGACCACTGGTGATCATGAGCAAGGGATAACACATTTTGTCGAAAGGCTGTAGGAATCACTATTTGGTAAACAGCATTCCAATCTCCATCCGCTTCAACATGGGATTTCCATTTACGCATGAGGAGATTACCATCAATGAAGTAAGCCATATTCTTCTTCTTATCTTCCAATGAGACAACACTAGAAAAACATTTAGCAAGCTGGTTGTCAACCTTTTGGTTAGCAATCAGCTGCTCACGAGTGACTGGTAACTGTATTGCCTCAGCAATAAGTTCAACGTTCTTTGATTCTTTCCTGGGCTGTTTGTCAGAGGTGTTCAGCTTCTCAGAGGTATCACACAATCCATCTTCTTGATCAACCTCTTTGAACAGAACAGTGTTCAACAAATCTATCACATCACCCTCTTGTAGTGCCTGAGCACGAGTGACAGCACAAGCGGGGAACACATGTGGATAACTCTGTGTCAGCTCATTCGAGAGAGAGTGGTCACTTTTATCCAATACTTCCAATACGGGTACTACGTTTCCTCCGGCAATATCGTTACCCATTATAAAGGTCACACCTTTCACTGGCAACATAGGACGTACCCCCACTCTGAATATTCCACTGATTAACTCAGAGTGTACTTTCACAAAGTGCAATGGCACTGGGACAAAACCCATTTCAATACCCTGCACTAACACACTGGAACCACAGTATGTATCGTCAGATAAGGGCAACACATCAGACAATATAAACGACTGCGCCGCACCAGTATCTCAAAGGATTTTAACCGGTCGCTGAGACGCTTCGTCATTCGTTAGGGACACAAACCCCTCAAAAATGAATGGTTCATAACTGCGGTCGGGGACTGAGACTTTCAAACTACAGTTGCCCTGCCCTCAACCGTACGAATTAGAGCAACACCTGTTGGTGGCTTGGCACGAAGAGGCATCCCTTGTTTGCGTTTAAGCAGGAAGCAATCATTGATCATATGTCCTACTTTATGACAATAGAAACAGGGACGCTCATTCTTCTGGCGTGCTTGATATACTACTGCTGGCCGACTAGGGCTAAAGGTAGGAAACTCAGTGGCTCTACTCTCAGTTTGAGCCGAAAACACACTCTTGTGCGTCAACACAAACTCGTCTGCCAACACAGACGCTTCTGCCAGGGAGGATACTTTCTGTTCGTTTAGGTAAACTACAATGCGTTCGGGTAAGCAATTTTTAAACTCTTCCAACAAGATTAACTCCCGGAGAGAGTTCAAATCAGTTACCTTACTAGCAGCATGCCATTTATCAAACAGATTTCCCTTGTCTCTAGCAAATTCCACATAAGTCTTACTAGAAGACTTTCTATGAGACCTAAATCTCTGTCGGTATGCCTCAGGCACAAGCTCATAGGCACGAAGAACAGTAGCTTTGACCACTTCATAATTCAAACTGTCCTCTAGAGGTAGCGCTGACAAAACCTATTGGGCTTTACCAGTTAATTTACACTGAAGTAATAGACACCATACCTCTTCAGGCCATTTCAATGCTACGGCTATACGCTCAAATACACAAAAATAGGAGTCAACCTCTGACTCTCTGAACAAAGGTACTAAGGCAATCTGCCTACTAATGTCAAACGTGTTTGAGGACACAGCAGGTGAGGACGGCTCACAAACAGGCACAGTAGGAACGAAGGCTAGCCTTGCGGTCTCTGCCTCCAGTTCCATCTGGCACATTTTGAACTCCAACTGCCTTTGTTCTCGTTCTTTTTCTGCCTCAATTTTACACATCTCCAACTGGAGAGTCTCACCTAATTTGGGCTCTCTCTTCCACCTCCAGTTGGAACTGTGCTAAACGGACATCCCTCCTGGCATCACCATTTGACAGTGGGGAGAGTGGATCAAAACGGGACAATGTGGCTGGTGTTTTAGCCTCTCCCTCATTATCAGACACCAATGGGCTTACAGGAGCAGCAACATCCCCTACAGGGGTAGTAGACTCAGGCAGCGGTAACACAAGCACCTGCTCTTCCAACAATACATTTAATACTAGCTGTTTAACCTCCGCCTTAACTAAACTCTGCGGAATCGATACTGAATACTGGTCAGCCAAGGTCATTAAATCAACTCTACGACATTTGTCAAAAACCTCCCACGAAGGGTTATCCAAAAAGGATTTCAAATCAAAAGTAGTCATTTTACACTACTCCACAAGTGCCAAAGAAAATAGCAAACACTAATGCTACTTCAGCTATGACGCTCAACACTGAACTATACCACTACAACAATCTACATGAGCGGCATGGGTGTCAGTTATGACAAATCCCGGATGAGCCCCCACTTATGTTACGAATCTCTTTTGGCCCAACAGTCTAGGGGGGGATGGTAATGAGACCCGTAACACAACTCATGCAAATTATTATTGTGACAAAGTAAAAGTGTGAACGAAATAACCACGACAACAGAAATCTACCGTCAAACTCCAGGTTTATTTACAAACACACGGTATGGGGGGGGAGCAGGAAAAGGGGCTGAGCTGGACCCAAGGAAAGAAACAATAAATATACAAAAACACCCCTAAGCTAGACTAACCTACTTTAACAACAGCTAACTAACTAACCAAAAATACAGTGGGTGGTCCGCCCAGTTCTAACTAGTGTATTTAACAAAGTTCACCTACGGGTAGTGTATGCCCATGGGCGACTTGTCTTGGTTTCCCCCTTTTCCCACCAGCAACAAACAAACACCATAACCAAAAACAATACTCACAGGTGATGACAAAGTGATTTGGAGGTGCTCAAACAAAAGAGAGGTTAAGACACAAAGCGAGAGTGAAACACAGAGACCTACAGGCATGGCATTTACAGAGAGATTGAGCTCTAGAGCAAACAAATGATGGGGTTTTTAAACCATGGGGAAGGAACTGTGATAGGGTAGGAAATAGGAGGAGGTGTGTCTTCTGATTGATGATTGATTGTTGTCTGATTGGGGAGTGATGATTTTCACCTGTGAGGGGAGAAGGAGAGAAAAGAAACACACACACAGGATACACACACACACAGGATAACTGTATCCGTAACACTGTCCCTGTCCATAACTGTATCTTACTGCACTGTAAAAAATTACTCTCAGGATCGTCTTTAAAAATACTTCCAACTGGTTTCAAATAAATTAGTTCGGTTTTCTCAATTGAAAGCAAATATATGATTCAACACCAAATGTTATATTTGATTATTAACAAACCTACAGGTAAATTACAAAACAAATGAAACATTTATGTTGGAATACCAACATAAAGTGTTTTAATAGGGCATTGGGCCACCACGAACCAGACCAGCTTCTATATTCCTTAGCATACTGTAGATTCTACAAGACTCTGAAACTTTATTATAGGGATGCAGCACTATTCTTCCACATAGAAATCATTTGGTGTTTTGTTGATGGTGTTGGAAAACGCTGTCTCAGGCACCGCTCCAGAATCTCCCATAAGTAGTGATGTTACGTTTTATACTGGAGCTCCGAGGCCTACATCGAAATCGCTAACGCCTCGATCACACCTACAAGGTCATTGTGCAAAATGGTACGCAGCCTTATCTGAATATGTGTGCAACAAAAGCTAAACATTCACCTTCTGCTGCCGTTTTTGTCAAGCTGTCTTCACATACAATTTGTTTGATAAATCCAACACATGCAGCACACAGAACCAGTAGCGGGGCGTGGGTAAAATCACTGGGGAAGCCAAGGCAGAAAAAAACATGTGTTGTGATAATTGTGTTGTTTGCTCTATAAACGGTTAGTTCATATGAATTGCAACCGTGACATATGCCTAAGGCCTAGACAATAAGAAGACCGTGGCAGAATACAATTAACTACACATTTGTTTCATCACAAAACCGGAGAGCAACATCTGTCCGGTGAAGTCCACAAAGCATATTGCATGTAAGAAACAGTTACATGACCTACAGCATGGTCAAGAAAGTTAATGTTTCCAACATGTTCAGACTATTAAACAACCATGGAGAGTTACTGCAAGTTGCAAAGAAAGCAGGATCTGCCTCCACTATTCCAGCACCATTTCAACTTCAACATTCCAAAATAATCAAATTACCTATGCTCCAATACAGCGACAACTAAATGATACCAAAAATGATTTAGTCCAATCAATGTAAGCTACAGTAAATATACTGTCCATGGTTCAGATTTGTGTGTGTGTGTGCATTTTTGCAAGTAGAAAAAACATGTTGACTCACCCTACTTAGAATCGCCAATGCCATCCTGCTCTATTTCATGTTGAAGAAACGGACTATAACTTTTATTTTTTGTTGTCCTAGGCTACGTTGCTAAAATGCTTGCTCGCTAGCCTAATTTCCTTTCATGGTAAATATTAGCAACTTATTAACATTGGCCTTCTACATCTTGCTACATATTGAACTTCCATCCTCTCAGTCCAGGGGCACAATGTATTTTATGGTTGGATCAGAATCGTCATTATAATCATTGGCCAGTACGGAAAATTACAGTTGAAGTCGGAAGTTTACATACACCTTAGCCAAATACGTTTAAACTCAGTTTTTCACAATTCCTGACATTTAATCCTAGTATAAATTCCCTGTCTTAGGTCAGTTAGGATCACCACTTTATTTTAAGAATGTGAAATGTCAGAATAATAGCAGAGAGAATGATTTTTTTCAGCATTTCTTTCTTTCATCACATTCCCAGTGGGTCAGAGGTTTACATACACTCAATTAGTATTTGGTAGCATTGCCTTTACATTGCTTAACTTGGGTCAAATGTTTCTGGAAACCTTCCACAACTTTCCCACAATAAGTTGGGTGAATTTTGGCCCATTCCTCCTGACAGAGCTGGTGTAACGGAGTCAGGTTTGTAGGCCTCCTTGCTCGCACAAACCTTTTCAGTTCTGCCCACAAATTTTCTATAGGATTGAGGACAGGGCTTTAACTTGACTTTGTTGTCCTTAAGCCATTTTGCCACAACTTTGGAAGTATGATTGGGGTCATTGTTAATTTGGAAGACCCATTTACCACCAAGATTTAACTTCCTGACTGATGTCTTGAGATTTTGCTTCAATATATCCCCATAATTTTCCTCCCTCATGATGCCATCAACATGATGCTGCCACCCCCGTGCCTCCCCCTTTTTCCTCAAAACATAACAATGGTCATTATGGCCAAACAGTTCTATTTTTTGTTTCATCAGACCAGAGGAAATTTCTCCAAAAACGATGATCTTTGTCCCATGTAGTCTGGCGGTTTTGGAGGAGTGGCTTCTTACTTGCTGAGCGGCCTAAACAGGTTATGTCGACATAGGAGTCGTTTTACTGTGGATATAGATACTTTTGTACCTGTTTCCTCCAGCAAAGTACATTCATCTCTAGGTAACAGAACACGTCTCCTTCCTGAGCGGTATGACGGCTGCATGGTCCCATGGTGTTTATACTTGCGTACAATTGTTTGTACAGATGAACTTGGTACCTTCAGCCATTTGGAAATTGCTCCCAAGGATGAAGCAGACTTGTGGAGGTCTGCAATTTTTTTGGAGGTCTTGGCTGATTTCTTTTGATTTTCCCATGACGTCAAGCAAAGAGGCACTGAGTTTGAAGGTAGGCCTTGAAATACATCCACAGGTACAATTGACTCAACTGATGTCAATTAGCCAATCAGAAGCTTCTAAAGCCATGACATCATTTTCTGGAATTTTCCAAGCTGTTTAAAGGCACAGTCAACTTAGTGTATGTAAACTTCTGACCCACTGGAATTGTGATACAGTGAATTATAAGTGAAATAATCTGTCTGTAAACAATTGTTGGAAAAATGACTTGTGTCATGCACAAAGTAGATGTCCTAACCAACTTGCCAATACTATAGTTTGTTAACAAGGAATTTGTGGAGTGGTTGAAAAACGAGTTTTAATGACTCCAACCTAAGTGTATGTAAACCTCTTACTTCAAATGTAAGTAAAACCACAAGTCCAAATCCCTACCTCCATCCGTGGCTAATTTAGGATAGGGCCAATTTTAGCTAGCTAGCTACCAGAGGACAACAAAACAACAAGATGTTTCTATTGAAGATGTATTTCTCTGAAGCTTCCCTGAACACTTTTTTTTGATGCACCAGGACCATTCACAGTTGAGCTCACTCAGTTTAGCTCAACGCAGATTGGCTATTATTTTATTTGAAAAATGTATTTCAAAGGAGGCCAAATACTCACTGGCTTTCCTTACATCCAGAGACAAAGGGGTGCTGTTGTTCTTTCTCCAGTGTGATACATTCAGAGATTAAATAAATCATAAAAAATAAAAAATCTTGGTCAATTTTTTGAAGAAGCCTGGCTTCGCTTGGCATCCATGAATACATGTCGCTGCACAGAACGTGCTACAACTGCCTCTGCAATGCATTGCTGCAAGGCAAACGCAGCATTCCATTGGAAGTGAATGTACTTCTGATGTACCATAATGCAATGACACTGTGTGTGTTTGAGGTGTAAGCAGTTTTTCACCCAATTAGTTTGGTATTGGTTTTGGTAGAAGATAAAAAGGCTACCCTGCACAGGTGCTCCTGCGTGTGCAACGTCATCTATAATAACTTTGCTGTTCTAAATTATTTTGCCCAGCAGGTGCCTCTAGTGTACAACATGTTGATCAAGGCCTGCAGTAATGAAGCAATGTCAGACACAATTGGCAGGAAACACTCAATGCTTCAGGAAGCTTCATTTCCCCATAACTACCTGTCTGTGTTCAATTGGGTTGAGATCTGGTGACTGAGACGCCCATGGCATATGGCTTACATCGTTTCCATGCTCATTAAAACATTCAGTGACCATTCGTGTCCTGTCATCCTATGGGGGCTTAGCTATGGAAGCAAAATGAATGGCCAAAATAATGGTGTGTCCAGCATTTTTATACATGACCCTAAGCATGATTGGATGTTTATTGCTTAATTAATTCAAGAACCAAAACTTTGTGGAAGCATCTGCAAATTGACTTCATCAAATCAAAGTTTCTGTCACGTGCGCCGCATACAACCGGTATAGATCTTGCAGTGAAATGCTTGCTTACAGGCTCTAGCCAACAGTGCAAAAAAGGTATTATGTGAACAATAGGTAAGTAAAGAAATAAAAAGTTAAAAGACAGTGAAAAATAACAGTAGCGAGGCTATAACAGTAGCGAGGCTACATACAGGCACCGGTTAGACAGGCTGATTGAGGTAGTATGTACATGTAGATATGATTAAAATGACTATGCATATATGATAAACAGAGAGTAGCAGTAGCGTAAAAGAGGAGTTGGGGGGAGGCACACAATGCAGATAGCCTGGTTAGCCAATGTGCAGGTGCTCTGGTTGGTCGGGCTAATTGAGGTAGTATGTACATGACTGTATAGTTAAAGTGACTATGCATATATGATAAACAGAGAGTAGCAGCAGCGTAAAATGGGGGTTGGGGGGAGGCACACAATGCAAACAGTCCGGGTAGCCATTTGATTACCTGTTCAGGAGTCTTATGGCTTGGGGGTAAAAACTGTTGAGAAGCCTTTTTGTCCTAGACTTGGCACTCTGGTACCGCTTGCCATGCGGTAGTAGAGAGAACAGTCTATGACTGGGGTGGCTGGGGTCTTTGACAATTTTTAGGGCCTTCCTCTGACACCGCCTGGTGTAGAGGTCCTGGATGGCAGGCAGCTTAGCCCCAGGGATGTACTGGGCTGTACACACTACCCTCTGTAGTGCCTTGCGGTCGGAGTCGGAGCAATTGCCGCACCAGGCAGTGATGCAACCAGTCAGCCTCAATGTTGCAGCTGTAGAACCTTTTGAGGATCTGAGGACACATGACAAATCTTTTTAGTTTCCTGAGGGGGAATAGGCTTTGTCGTGCCCTCTTCATGACTGTCTTGGTGTGTTGGGACCATTCTAGTTTGTTGGTGATGTGGACACCAAGGAACTTGAAGCTCTCAACCTGCTCCATTACAGCCCCGTCGAT